>NC_048597.1:153016131-153371710 GCF_003668045.3 Cricetulus griseus | reverse complement strand
AAGGATATTAGCAGTAATGAAGAACATGTACTCCATCAAAAAGTCAAAACACAAGATAGAGATTTGGGATTATCTGAAAGCAGTGATGGTTAGAGCCATAAAAAAGCAAGAGGGTGCTGAGCCTGAAATGTAAAATCAGAGCTCAGGATGGAATTTTGGGGGAACATTTGAGAAAATAGCAACAAGACAAAGGTGGTCAGTGAAAAAGTTGGAACTTCTGACCTAGAAGCCATTGATAAGATACTTTCGGTGAGGGATAATTAGCAAAGTCCAATGCTAGGAGGAAATAGGGTAGGGTAAGGGCCAGAAGCATGCACCTGGACTTAACAGGTGATTATCTATGAAGCTAGGTCCTCGTGTGAACGTGTGGATAGTGGAAAAGTGAATAAAGCAAAAATGTAGAGCCTTTAAAATAATATCGCCTATGGAAAACAAGGGTCAGACTTTTACATAGACAAGAAAGGAGAAACATGCTCTGAGAAAGAGTGAGGGGAAGGGACTGAACATCAAAGAGTTAGAGATTGTAGTACAGCAAGATCTCATTGACAAGTGGAAAGGGCCCAATTGCCCAAGATGGAGGAGAGAACAGACTCTTTAGAAAATCAGAGGGTTGAGGATATGGAAACCACTCCAGCCTATAAAAAATTAGCCCCATGCTGGCAGAACAAAACATCTCATTTCTGGCTGAGCTAAGTGTAGACTTTGAGCAAAGCTCTCCCTTTCACTGTCTCCAATATAGATCCATTCTTATGGAAGAGAAAGAGTTACAAAACTATTAAGACTATTGTTCAAAAAATATCAAGGCAGCATTTTTTGTTCATCAATTCCGATTTGAAATTTAATTTCATGCTACAATGAGCCCACACACAGTTATATCTATTAAGGTCACCCATTCTGAGTTCACAAGCTCACTCTGGGCACTGATGAGTGGGAAACTCTTTAGGCGATAAGGATCATGGTTTCCTCTTTCTCAGTGGTCACGGTTTTCATGTGACTCCAGACTTTCTGATTCTGACATACCTATGGTGAGGTTTGTCACCCCAGCCACTGGTCCTGTCACTGCTCCTTGACCCACCATCTTAACAAAACAAACACAAACATTCTACAAGAGCCTCTCCAAGCTTTGAAGCAAGGTGAGGGGAAAGGGAATAATTGAGGCTGGCTTTGTTTCAGAGAGAGGCACATGTACTTTGTTTGAGTTATTTGCTTAGTTCTTCACTTCTTTTTTTAAAGTCACCATTTCCTCTTTGTGCTACTCATAACACGATGGCCAGAACCCACTTAGCTTTTATAGTACTTATTGTTATTGCAATAATGGATGGTTAATTGGTTAAATTCATTTTTTGTCTACTATCCAGTGTGAGTCTAGAATTTTCCTTGAGGGCAATGTAGTAATTAGGAGGTTGAATTTTAATTGACCTGAAAATGCATTCACATCTGAAGTTAAATGAATATGGGCACACACACAAATGATACCAATATATACGTATTATGATATATATCTATACCACACACATATGAATTACCACAGATATTTACTAGTCTTTGTGGCACATGCTATTTATATATTTATGTAAAAAAAGTTATACAGAAACTGTCTGCTCACCTCCTTACAAAGTGCACCTGTAATTTAATTATCTAAAATGCAGTACTTGCAGAGACTGGACTTGGGTTAGCAACAAGACTTAATAGAGTAGGAGGGAAACCAGAACTGGGAAAGTTCTAAAAAAAATCCATGAATGAAAACAAGGGAGCTGTTGAGAAATGACCAACACTCTCTCATCTGCTTCCACCGCACCTTAACTCTCTCTGGGTAGCTGGCCTTTCTACTTCACCTCTGCAACAGCACAGTGAGTGTGTGTGTGTGTGTGTGTGTGTGTGTGTGTGTGTGTGTGTGTGTATGGTGTGTGTGTTTGTGGTATGTATGTGTGTATGGTGTGTGTGTGTGTGTGTGTGTGTGTGTGTGTGTGTGTTCACACCAATGCACACTGATCAGAAGCTGAAGTCAGTTGTCTTTCTTCAACTGCTCCATACCTTCAGTTAATTCATTTGCAGTGCTGGGAACTGAACTTGGGGCCTCAAACAGGCTAGGCAAGCACTCTAGCCCTGAACTGTATTTCCAACTCCAGCTTTTGTTTTTTTGTTTTTTTTTTTTTTTTGAGACAGGAGTCTTTTATTGAACCTGAAGCTTCTTGATCCAGCTAGGCCAGCTAGCCAATTTCAAGGTTCTACCTGTCTATGATCCCCCCATCCCATCCTGGGTTTGCACACATGGGCCACCATACCTGTTTGTTAGTTAGTTTTAAATGTAGGTTCTAGAGTTCCAAACTTGAGTCCTCATGCTTGCATAGCAGGCACCTTGCCAACTAAGGCACCTCTCCTACCTTACAACAGTATTCTTCCTATGTTTTAAAAAACTAATTTGAAACAGGAAAAAAGAAGCTAATTCTGATGTTTTTGTTATATGTAAAACTATGAGTCCCAGTTCTCCAGCCAGACCATTTATATTTTTCTTCATATATTGTAGAAAAGATACACAGATACAGTGAAGATACAGCAAAATTATAGGGTTAGAATAGTGGAAATATGATAGTGATTCTGCAATGTCATTTAGTCATGTGAAAGCTCACCTATTTATTCAGCCAGTCAGCAGGGATTGGAGACTTGGTGATGAGACAGAAATAAGAACAAAGAAAGCCTGTTCTCTGCCCAAATGCATTGGAGATTACCCTGCATGTAAAGATCTGTAATGTCAAGAAGTAAATGCTCACACAGTGTGCATAAGGCCTAGTGGGAACACAGAGGTAAAGTGTACAACTGAAGAGGAACCAGAGGGTAGGAACTTTCAGCAGAGGTGGGTGATGGACTCCAGATGAAACTTTGCAGAGCTGGAGAGCTACACTTACAAAGGAGCAGAAGCAGGCATGATTGGGGAATTACCAGTGCTTTGGTTCTGAGGGAGAGAGATTAAAACAATAAGAAAGCGAGAGGAGGGATAGTTATGAGTATTCAAGATGTTTTGAAACCAGAGTCTAAAATTCCTTTTTCTTATCAGCTACAAATGAGACATTAAGGGCTGAAGTCTGTTTTGTGGCAGAGAAAAGGATTAAGTGTCAGTGACAAGAGTAGGTGACTGAGGAAATGTTGGACTCTTTGGCTGCAACTCTCCAGTTTTCTTGAAAGAAACATGTCTTGTTTGGATGGCTGGGTGTTGTGGTTTAACTTGGCAAGCCAAAATCTGAAAAGGGAAATGGAAGCTATGTTTGGAGGACTTTTGATTGAAGCCAAGAGTGAGAAGACATTTCTCTTGGGGACCTTACCATATCCCCAAAGAGAGTACACAGTTTCTTCCTTTGAGGTATAAGCCATAGGAAAGAGCCTTTTTCCTTGGGAAGGAAAATATGATTTCAAGAGTTTGAACATCAAGTGATTCATTCCAACCATATTTTGATGAGGTAAGTATGCTCAAATGAGAAACACATGGATCCATTTCCCTGAAGGTCCGTTCAGATTTCCAATTAGGGAACAAGGAGCTAGGGGCAAATCGTGCCTTGGACTTAATCCAAATGTAAATGTTTCAGAAATTGTTTGGCATTTCCATGAGTCTGTGTGGAAATCCAGTTGTGGAATTCTGTTATATATCCTGGGAAGTTCTCCCAGAATTGTGATCTTTTGTGTGCATTTTTTTTTAAATGTATGTTCAGGTGTGCTGCATGTGTGTGGAAATCGGAAGAAAACCTCTGGTTTATTCACTCAGACAGTTTTCTTTTTCTTTTCTTCCTTTTGTTCTTCTTCTTTTTTCTCTTAAAGGAAGAATCTCACTGGCCTTAAACTACCTAAGAACACCAGGCTGGCTGTCCCGCAAGCCCCAGAGATCCATCCATCTCTGCTTTGCCAGCACTGTAAATCCAAGTACACACCACCATGCCTATTTTTTGTTTGTTTGTTAGTTAGTTAGTTTTTTAACATGGCTTGAACTCAGGTCCTTGGGCTTGCAAGGCAGGCACTTTAGCTACTGTGCCACTTCCCCATCGTGAATCTGACTCTTTTGTGAACAGTCGAGTGAGGAAAAGAAGTACAAATAGGCTTGGGGAAACTTACCATGTCGAATACACAAGGCCCTCACATGGGTCTTTAAAAATGTCAGCTCCTGAGACAAACTCCCAATGATTCTCTGGAATCCTCTTTTATTCCCTGTGACAACATACAGTCATATGTATGGGAGTCAGGCCTCCCTAGGTTATACTGCTCCCAGGGTAGGAGTTTGGAAGAACAAAGGATTTATTTCTTGTTTGTATTTTATTGCATTGTCTGTGGGGAGTCTGCGGTCTTCTCCACATAGGTAGGATACAGAGAAGAACAAAAGCCTTACTCGGGGTCACTTCATTCTAGAGGTAAAGGAAAAGAAATCACTCACAAAAACTGTACACTGCTTCTCCAAGTAGTAAAAGCAACTTCAGCTTGTAGTTGATTGGTCAAAGAAAGTCATGTATCTGAGTCTGGAGTTAGAGAAGAAAATAATCCCACAGGGAGTGAGTTGCATCAGAGGGCTGTCCTATACTATATCTCTATAGAAACAAAGATCCCATCACATAGTAAGTGTTGTCACATAGTAAGTGTTGGAATTTAGTAGGTAAGCAACAGAGATTGAAGGGATGAATAATAAGTATATTTTCTGCTCTTCTTTTTTTAAAAATAAGCCTGTTGATATTAGTTCTTTATAGGGATTCTAAAGAGATCAAATTTTAATTAGCTCAGTTAAATCTTTGTATATTTTATTAAGATAATTGATCCTATAAATACAAGCAAACATAATTTCTCAATAAAAGAAAAGAAGAGGTCAAACGAGACAATGGGATTTCCCCCTAATGATCATTACTGATTCTGGTTTTTGAGGCTTAGGTAGGTTAGACTGCTCTGTAGACAGCCACAGATGACCTTGAACTTCTGATGTTCCTATCTTCATCTTCGAAGTGCTGGGACGACAGAGATGGCTCATGATACCCTGATTCTTCCCTTATTCCATGGCACAAGACTGAATGTTTTGTGGGAGTCATGATGTGAGCACTTTCCAGGTTGCTCAGAAAAGCTCATACCCTAGCAAGGATGCCTCAGGCTCCTCCCTAGCTTCCAGTCATCTCCCTGCCATCTGCATTATCAAGGAGCCCCCTCATCATCAGTACCTGATCTCTTCCTGAATGTTCTCCTGAGGTGAACTTGTTCTGGGATATCCAGATGTGCAGATCTGGGGTGATTTATCAAGGCTCCAAGCTCTTGTATTAGCAGGACAAGGATACTCTTTGTCTACAACCTTTAGATACCTCAGTTGCAGACAATAATGCAACTGTGTTACTTGCAAATACTTCTCTGGGAGCCAGACTTGGTGGAGCAAGCCTGAAATCCCAGCCCACTGGAAGTAGAGCCAGGCGGATTGTTTGAGGCCAGCCTGAGCTACATAGAGAGATGGCTTTACAAACAAACCTCTGTGGGAGCTTCCTCTAGTTTAAGTGACTAATCAGCCCCATGAGGACATCTGACCTGTTTGTGGAGACTCAAGAAATTTCCAATAAATGTTTGCAGATAGGAGATACAAAGGCAACCCACACTGTGTTCTCAGATTTCTCAGGGCAACAACATACTGTCAATCAGCTCTAAAGCAGGGAACTCAGAAGTATCTGCAGTCCATTTAGTTAGCATACTGCTTCTTCCACATTCTGGAGTTTGAAAGCAATGTTCATCATTAATCAGTCATCTTAGTCATCACACTGTTAATTCAAACAATGAATAATTTGGAAGCCTTTCTGAGCCTCTTATGTTTCTGGGCATTCTCATTACAATTACACATTTTTGTCTTGATGCTTTCTTTTTTTCTTCCTTGCTGGATATAGATCACACATTTTTTTTGTAGTTCCCAAACACAGACTCTGGAGTGAATCCTTTACTAATTAGGCTACTTGAAGGTCCTCATTGTATCCTAAGTTCTTGGGAAACATGGACATTTACCAGCTGTCACCCATTCACCTGACCTGGTGATCTTCTGGGGAACCTATTTCTGGGGAGCACAGAGTGCTTCGACCAGCTGCTACAGGATGAGGAATGTCACATCCCTGCATCATGGGGGGACAATGGGGTGAAATCCACTCAGGGACTGTGAATGTGTATCCCCGTGCCGTGATTGAAAAAGGCCACCATGTGTGACTTTCTTATTCTTTTCCTGGCCCTTATATCAGCAGAGTATACTACAGGAAGACAGCCAAGGAGCAGGATTTGACCAAGAGGAAAGAGTTCATTATTGACTAGGTAACTAGTGGCCATTCCCAGGTTCTCCTCTTGGGGCATAGTCAGGAGATGCTTTCTCGACCTCTTATAATCCCAACCTTATGCCAGGCTGAGGTGAGAGATGGGCATGGGCTCTGCAAAGAAGAAAGGGGTGGGGGCTGGGTTACTGTTGGCTGTGGAGTCAAAGTCAACCCTTTTCTTGCTTCTTCTTCTCCTTTCAAACATGTCAAATCCTGCCTGTCCTTACATGACCCAGAAAGCCTGTTTCTTGGGGCTGCCAGTTGACAACTAAGATTGCCAACACAAGCCAGTTGCTCTCTTCTGACATGGGAACTTACAAACTGTCATCTTTTGTTGTCTGTGGAGCAGAGAACACAGCCAAGCCAGCAGGGAGAGTCTGTCATTGAAGTCTAGATCTCGTTGAAATGATGTAATGTATTCATACACATCAAGGAAAGGTAATGAATCCTTACCCCTGCTACCCTTGCTCAGCTCCCAAATAGCCAGGGAAAATCACAAGGGCAGTGACAAGGAGAGGAAGGACCCAAGGCACTGTTTGTTTTTCCTTAGGTCAAAATCCAAACAAAGAAATGGAGAACAGTGGTCATATTGTGGGCTATTCATCCATCTGTGCATTTACCAGCATCCTTAACATCACACCCTGACTTAGGGGAGAGCAAAGCCCCTAGCTACACTGGAAGTAGGATGCAAGAAAGTAATTGATTGAGAAGGTTACAAACAACTTGAGACAGAGAGTAAGTGCAAAGAATGCAATAATTAGAGGGGGGAAGGATGAAAATGAAGATCCCGCAAAAATCAAGTACAAATTAAAAGTCCCCTCAGAGAGTTGTTGCATCGACACTGGACTGAATATTCAACAAATAACCAGGAAACTCAGCAAGAAAGTTTGAATTATCCTAAATTGAGGTGGGCTGCACAGCTGCCTGACATTTCAGTGTACATTTGTTTAGGTAGCTCTGGGTTATTTCCTTCTTCTTACCTTCTGGCTGTAAGATTCTTTTTGACTGGGCAGTGACAAGAAACTCTCGGTGGCATCAGTTGGAGATACCTGGACACATGATACATTTTCGTTCAAGAAAGCAATGGAAAATATGCTGACTCAAGGGCAAAGTGAACAGGCTTGGGAGTATCAAGCCACCAAGGGGGACCAGTGAAAAGAGGACTCCCTGAAGGATGAGGACAGGCTAGAGCAACATAGCTGAGGTTTTCACACAATCTGCAGAGAAACTGTGGGATAACAAGACACAATCTAGTTCAGGAAGAATAAGCCAGGATTACACCTGGACACTTGTAGGCATCTGTACACCTTGGGACTCTGAGTACCACCTCTCAAAGGAAAGGGAAACTTGCCCTGGTAGTGTATCACACAGGAGTGTTTTGAGGCTCAATGACAATGGTATACCAAAGCTACAATCATAATTGTTGGACAGGTAAGATACCTCTGACCTTCACCAAAAACAATTCCATCTATCTTTGACCTCTGAGCTGATCCCATCAGTTGTGAGAGTGAGTGAACCGATGTTTTACTTTCACTGTTATATGCGAAGGTCGCACTTCCCCTTTTAATTTGATCACATTACAGTCATTTGGGTGACTAGTGGGACTGGTGGCAATGGCGTCTTGGCGGTGAAATTCCTATTGATATTTCACCATCGATCTCTCTTCCCACATCCATCACAATTGCTTTAAAGTGCCTACAAATTGACCAAAACTCCCTGCTCGACAGTTCTCCTTACCCATAATTCACTTGTTTTAGTGTCAGTGTCTTGAAGCAGTCAGTGAAGGATTATCACTATATCTATCCACCTTTGTCTGTACACATATATGCACGCAGTACCTGCCTCCATGGAATACCAAACCTTCTGGAAATAATGCACAATTCATTCTCTTGGCTGCACTTCAAAAAAGCACAAAAGGGATATTTCCCCTGTTTTATGGATGAAAGGCAGAGGCCTGTTCGCTCACGGAATGAATACTACAAGGGTTCACACTGATTTCTCTGGCAGCCCAGGCCTCTCACATGTTATAGTGCTGTCTTTCTTACTCCCCTATGAAAGAATTAACCACATTTCCTTCTGCTTTCTACAATCGACTGTGGAAAGCTGCAGTCTCTGTGCTAAAGGACAGTATACAATGGGGCTGTGGGAATTGAGGGAGACAAGAGAGGAGTCTTAATCTACTGCAGGTCTCGTCTCTTTTTCTCAAGTTGGCTTATTTGACTAGTAAATTGACACTGCGATGATCTCAGTTCCATGCATTTATCTGTGACTCCCCAGCCACTAGAGAAGGAACCCAGTGCTTGGCAATTCTATCATCTACCTTGAAGGCATGGGGCTAGGCCAGAAGAATAGATTTGAAGAGCTCAGGGAAAGAGATTGTGCCTGCAACCTGTTTTCAGCCCAAGAGTCAGAGGTAGATGATTAGATGTCATTAGAAGAGACTCTCTAAGCCCCGGGACATAATTAACAGAATGGTGGCCACCTGCTGTCAGGTGCCAGCATTGGGGGTAATTAGTAAACCCAGTACCTAAGGATCACAAGGTCTAAGAAAGAAAAGAAGCAGAAAAAAAAAGAGCATTCAAAAAGGCAGAGTGAAATCCCAGAAAGAAAAAAAAAAGAGTTTAGAGTAGCCATGGGAGGGGATGCCAATTGGTTACTTTAGGAGCTGCTGATGTCATACCAGCCAAGCCTGGTGAAGTATCTCTGAACCTGTGCGCCTAGGGACACTGGCTGACCTACTCACTGCCCAAAGCCACTGTCACTGTGCAGCAGGGTCTGTCCTTTAGCATCTTACAAATAATGGAAAGGAGAGCAATCAATACACGACATGACGAAAGCCTGGGAGAGCCAGATCCACTTGGCAGGTCACGGGCAGAGAGAGGCGGGAGAGACAGAAAGGGCCCGGAGATGTCAGCCTCAGATTTCTCAAGCAACACAAAGGCTGTTGGCTTTCAATGCACACTGCTTGCCTCTGTTCACGGGCGAAAAGGGAACAAGGTGGTCAGTGTTAAAGGAAAGAGGGGGACAAATGGCTGACGACAGTCTTGGAGCTGAATTTAAAAACATCAAATTAGAGGCATGTGTACTGAAATGAGGCTCTGCGGCCTGGGAATGCACCCCCCTCCCAAACAAATGCTGCAATTACCATGGCTGGTGCTTTGGCTCCAGGGTAGCACATTGAACACTGATGGGGGCCAGGGAGCCCACTCGTTTCCCAAATCGCCTCTTTCATAACATCTCCACGGGAAAGTTAAGCCTGTCAGCTCACTGCTTTGATGGCCACTAATATGACACTGTTCCAGGAGGACAAAAGCTTAGTGTATGTTTCAGAACAGTTCACCTAGCATATTCCACAGGAAGAGTCACTAATAGACATCTTCACCATCTTTCACCTTTAAATTTTTAAAGACCCTGATCAACTTACTAATATTACTAACCTAGTCTTCACAGTGGGATCAATGAGTGAATGAATGAATGAATGAATCAATCAATCATTATATACAGATGTTCCTAAGAGTAGAGTCTAATGGTGACCCTGAATCCATACATACCAGCCCAGATTTTCTTTGAAATTCAGAACCACCTCTGTTCCAAGCACTTACTCACAGGGCATTGGAGTTGGATCTGTAACTACTGGGCTAGATTCTTGACTTCCTTCCTAGCCTAGAGTTTACAGAGACTTTGCTGTTGTTGTCCTGTTTCTGGATCTCTGGGTTTCTTCGAACATCCAGCTTCTAAGAGCCCTAGGTCTGCCTTACGCCTGCCCTGCTCTTACTCAATGTCTCCTGGTTTGTCTGATCTCCTCAGTGGAGGCTTGCAATTGCTTTTTGTCAGTATGCATTGTTCAGGGTCTTGGTGTGACCTGCATACATTAGGAAGGTGGCAGGAGATCAGTGAAAGAGAAAAGAAAAAAAAAGAGAAAACAGCAAAGCAGAAACTACAATCTGAGTGGGCCCTTTCCCAATAGAAAGCAAGATTTCTTCTGGAGTTAATAGTGAAGTGTGTTGCATGATTTTTAATGTGTTCTAGCCTTAGCGTCTTGTTTCAAAAGACTTCAAAGCCAATATAATTGAGGATACTCTAAAACAGTGCTAGAAAAGAATTGGATATACTACATTAAATTATATTTATGAAGGAGTTAGAGATTCCCACTAAATATCTTAATATTTGCTCCTTTCAATAACTGAGATTTTTTTTTTTTTTTTGCCCTGAGTAGATCTGGGTTATAGTTCTGCTTTTAATACTAACAAAATTCCCAGCCTTATCTATCACAAATATTTTTTCATACCAAAATCAAAGAAAAATATACCTGTCAATCCATCAGAGATATAGGGAAGAAGCCTATAGATATTAGGAAAAGATCAGAAGGCTGGGAGTTATAGGAAAACAACAACAACAGAAACAATCCCAGGAGAGGTAGATTCCTTCAAATGTGTGTATGAACAAATAAGTCTCTGCTACTTTCCAGTGGTCCCAATGTAACCAGACTCCTTACGCTCCTGCTACCATTCATCCCCTGCCAACATGGACTGTATCCTCCCCTCAAATTGTAAGCCTAAATAAACTCTTCCTCCCTCAAAAAAGTGGGGGTCGGAGGGATGGCTCCTCAGTTAAGAGTACTTATACCACGTGGTTCCTAGCACCAACATGGTGGCTCACAAACATCTGTAACTCTAGTTTCAGAGCATCTGGTATCCTCTTCTGACCTCTGTAGACATCTACACACAACTATCCAGGAAATAAATATTTTTAGAACATTTTTAAAGAAGTAAGTAACAGTAAAAGCATCGAAAGAGCGATGTTTTGATAAAAAATGGAAAGGAGACATTACATCTCACTGAAACAAATCACAAACCTTCTTATGAATGGAGAGGAATGCCACAATGGAGAGGAATGCCTAATGAACTCCCTAGGCTGCTTTGTGGATTGAGCACAGACTGATTAAAAACCCCATAGTATCATTTTGTGTGTGGAAATCAGATTTTAAATTTAATATATAAATGCAAGAAAGCATGGAGAGCCAAATATATCTCAAAATAAGGACAAATGGTGGGGCATGGTACTGTTTGGTGAAAGACACCATGGGAGGTACAGAAGACAGTGGGAAATTGCAGAGTCCCAGAAAGAGACCCAAGGATGCAGATGCATGAGAGTTTTTGATGGCAGTTCTAAGGCAACTAGGTGAAGGTAAAGGAAGTCTTGTTAATAAATGGTGCTGTTTTGTGAGGAAAAATAATAAGGAAATAAGACCCACCCCTTGTTCTATTAAAAATTAAATTCAATAGAGATTATGTAAACCACAACAGAAATATAACTTATGTACAGACAAGAGTAATAGAAGACACTGAAATAGAGGTGATGAATGGGATCCTTGAACCAGCAAGATGCCTTAGCAATTAAAAGCACTTGTCACAGAAACCGGGCAACCAGATCCCATGGTGGAAGGAAAGAACTGATTTATAAAAGTTGTCCTCTGATTTTTACTTGTGTGCCATGGCACCTATGCCCACATTCACTAATACACACACATCATACATACAGATATACAGATATCAATAATAATTTTTTTAAAAAAGAATGTGTCCATGAATTTAAAGTGATTAAACCAATTAAAAAGAACTATTTGCTCATTCAACAAGAGGGAATTTATGCTTGGTACTGGAAACCCAGTCAACTACGCAGGGCTAATGGAATCATGACTCTTGAAGGAATTATAAGTGTAGTTCTCACTCCTCAGCAAGGAAACTTGTCTTAGCAACAGATAGAGACCATTACAGGAAACCACAGTAGATCAAAATGCAGAGTTGTGGAGCACAGTCCTAACTGACACATCTACGACTCCAGCACCTAGGGCTTAGGAATCATTTCAGGAGATGAGGCTGAAAGATCATAAGATCCAGAGGAACTAGAAGATGCTGTGAGATTGTGTCTCCTAGAAATGTCAGGGAAGCTACTCCCACGAAGTCTCACCAACATGGCTGTCTAACCAAAATCTGAAAAAATACAAAAATAATAGACATGATAATATGGAAGCTGCAGAGCTCATGAAACCTCAGCTAAAAGCAAAGAACTACAGGCAACTAAGGGATGAGATCAGGAGAAACAGTATTCCCCAAGGAGGATTACAGCAACTGGTCAGCCCTGAAAACATATACAGGCACAAGGCTCTTTCTCTCTCTCTCTCTCTCTCTCTCTCTCTCTCTCTCTCTCTCTCTCACACACACACACACACACACACACACACGAATAATTATACACACATGATATATATATATATATATATATATATATATATTATATATATATATATATGTCAACAAGAGGCCATGAATTTGAAAGAGAAACAGGGTGGTGTGGGGAAGGTAAATGGGAGATTCAAAGGGATGAAAAGAAGAAGAAAATGATGTAGTTAAAATCTCAACAAATAGAAAAATTATTATTTTGTGGGGGATGTTGAGAGACAGTTTCTCTGTGTAGTCCTGGCTGTCCTGGAATTCACTCTGTAGACCAGGCTGTCCTTGAACTCAGAGATCTGCCTGCCTCTGCCTCCTGAAGCCTGGAGCTAAAGGTGTGCATCACTACTGCCTACCAGAAAAGTTATTTTTTAAAAAAGAACTATTGTGATACCCTCTCCCAACCACAAGCCAGAAATATAAGAACCAAGAAAAGAAACACAAAGGGAGTAGAATTAGCACAAACATGGATTTAACTACAGAGTAAGGGGGGGGGAATGTCTTCACAGAAATCAAAATTCAAAATCCAAGAAACACAACAAAAAATACTACTCCCACAATATAAATAAAAGGTATAGAAAAGATAATTAAACATGAAAATAAAACACAAATCCAAGCAGATCATTCAAATGACACAACATAAATTTAAACAAGCAGAAGAATATAATTTTAAGAGCAAAGTGGGTTTTAAGCAGAGTTAATGATTTAGGAAACAGCATCACAGAAAAACAAGTTAATAAAAATTTAACACATTGAAAGCAAGATTAACACAACTGATCAACTGTAATTCAGTTCACTTAGTGAAGATGAGAGAACACAAAAACAGAAGTGAAAAGTGTCAATTGCAATGGACAGTAACACAAAATACTCTGATGAAATGGATCTGTTTAATTTTATATGACTTTGACATATCTGGTGAGAAGAAATGATTGTGTGGAATCTATGATTTATCAATACTGATCCTAAAGTTAAAATTAAAATCTAGAGGAATCACTCTTCTTTGAAAAGACACACCAATGAAAAAAAGTACTAGGTCCCACAAGTTTTATGGGTGAGTAGCTTCAAAACTTTGAGAGACATACAATTCCAATATTATTTAAGCTGTCTCAAAGAACAGTAGAAATAATAAATCTTTCAAATGTGCTTATGAAACTCAATATTTGCTACCAAGTTACTCTTAAGATAACTGGGTTGAAAAATGATGATGGAATCTCATGATCTCTAAGCAAAATATTTGCAAGTGGTGCTGGCATAAATATTGAAAATGACCAGGGGGATTTAGTAAATGAATGAAACATGTTCTGTATTGGAAAGTTCTCTGGTATATTTAATTACATTCATAGCTTTAGGGAGAAGAGAATAGAATCTTGTGAGCATGCTCATTGATGCTTCAACATCAGGTATGACCAGACCTGAAGAACAGCTCCCTGGCCCACGATGTATCCAACAGACAGGAGCTGGAAGATTTACTCTACCACACACTCATAGATGGCTGAAGCATAAGGATGGAATTGGATGAGGAAGGCCTACCCACACATCCCAGAAGGGAATAGAAGCCCACATCTGGTGAAATACAATTCCTGGCATACACTAAGGGTTATACAGAAAAACATAAAACCTAACTTGGCTCAATTATATAGTTTAGAAAATACAGCTTAATCACTGCTTCCTTAGGAGCAAGGATCATGGTTGGGAGGTAGGGTCTGTGCTGGCTAGTTTTATGTCAATTTGACACAAAATAAAGTCATTTGAGAGGAGGGAACCTCAATTAAGAAAATGCCTTCATAAGATCAGGCAAGCCTGTAGGGCATTTTTCTTAATTAATTAGCGATTAGTGGAGGAGGGCCCAGCCCATTGTGAGTACTGCCACCCGTGGGCTGGTGATCAGGGGTTCTATAAGAAAGCAGACTGAGCAAGCCATTAGTGAACAAGCCTGGAAGTAGAACTCTGCCTCAGCTCCTGCCTCCAGGCTCCTGCCCTGTTTAAGTTCCTGTTCTGACTTCCTTTGATGATGAACTGTGATGTGGAAGAGCAGCCAGTGCTCTTAACCACCGAGTCAACTCTCCAGGCCCCAAAAGATGATTTTTAAGATCGATATATGAATTAACAATATTTAGCAAAAGTATGAAGCAAAGAGCAAGAAAAATAAGTGTAACATTTGATTTTTAAAGTCTTAACAATGTAAAGAGTGTGACCTTGTGCATAAAGAGATCATCAGTTCCTAGAAAAAGAAATAGAACTTTCAGAAAATTAAATAGATATATCAGCAGCACTACCTCAAACCAAAGGGGGAAAATAAGTTATTAAATAAAATTCATTAGATCTAGCAGGTCTCAAACCAGGATAAATTCCAAATGGATCAAAGCTTAAACATAACCACAAAAACACTGAAAGAAAATATGGAAAGATTCCATTATAAGCTTGGATGGGAAGAAAGTTTCTAAATATAACTCTAAATTTTAAAAAAAATTTAAATTGTTATGCTTGAGTACATGAAACTCAAAGGAAAAGTTGAGCATGAGGACATACTATTCAACAAAGAAAAATAAAGATGTTAAATTAAATTTAAATCCTTGCAATGAGTATCCAGAAAAGGAGTTTATTTCCCTAAAGAAAGTGAAGAGGCCTTAAATTTTTATAGCACCCAAACATGAAAATAAGCAAAAAATGTTTTTAAAATTCAAAAAATTTGCATATGTGGAATGGAAGCTTTAAACTATACTGCTACAGTTGATGACGGAGGACACATTTTAGGTGGTGTCATCAACAAGGTGTGCATGGTCCTGTAAACTGCCACTATCATTACAGCAAACAACCGTAGGGAAACTCCTTGGGTCGCACTGAACAGAGAAGAGGAGGGCAGCTGGGAAGAAGAAGGGTCAACTGATCAACAACACTGGGAACAGACCAAGAGCGGGGCAGGGAATGAATAGGATTGAATTCCATGCATGAAAATGCCATAATGAAACCCATTATTATATACAATTAGTACATACCAATAAAGGCATTAAAACAGTATACTGATACCACCAGGATCCCAGAGTACATTATAATCTGATGGTGACTCTTTTTCCTGAACAGCCACTTTTATACATTGCTGGTAGAAATATTAATTTTTGCAGTCCCTGAAGAAGGCAACCTAGTAATATGTATTAAAATTACAAGTGCATACAGCCTTTGCCCCAGCTCTTCTACTTCTATAAATGGATCATAGAGTGATATTAGGACATATGCATATATATATGTATATATATATATATATATATATATATATATATATATTCTTAATCTTACATTGTTAGCAACAGCAAAGGATTGGAAGCAACCCAGCTCTTCCATAGATGGGAAGCTGCATTTTCTTTTCACTTACTTTTATAGTCTCAAAGTGGAAAATAAAACATGATCCCTGTTTCTGAGCCCCGCACACCATAGATATACTCTTGTCCTTCTTCTGCTAAAGCACCCTCTGGACCTGGCAAGGCTGGAACCCTTTCCAGTGGGACATGGCTTTAGGCAATTTGGGGACACCAGCACAACCACTGGGATGCACAAAAGAGGAAGCAATGTAAAGCACAATGTCCCTGTTAGTCACTAAAGCAGAACTTATCTCAGCTGGGTAACTCCTACTGAAAGAATGAAAGTACTGTGAACTTTCCCTAGATACAGGAGGCATCATGAATAACTGTTGTTTTCATCTCACTCATGTTTTAATTGGGGTGAGATATTGCTGATTTACCCTTGTCTATTTTAATAAACTTATCCCTTCTGCTAAAACTATATAATCAGGATGATAATTTTGCCAAGATACCAATGTTTATGGGCACTCTGTGAGACCATAAACAGTGATAATGTCCTTCCACTGGCAGCTAGCTACCCTCAGATGAAATAGCTAGAAGATTCAGTGTTCTGAATGAGGGCTATAAAAACTGAAAGTATGCAATGATAGGAAAGACTAACAGTAGATGGTCTCCATTTCTGGGTTTTTACCTCAGCTTCCTTTGAAAGTATACCATCAATTTTAGTGCATTTGTTGTTGTTGAGAGTCTTTTGAGCTTGAATTTTTGTTGAACACAAACTGTTCAAATGCCATTCATAGAAAAAGAGGAATCTTACTGGACAGTAGACAGGAAGGACTCTGAAGAATGGTCCTGGTTTCAAATCCACTTTGTGTGAGAAGGATCACATTAAGTGGGTCAACCTGTGTTAGTTGCACCACTTGAAGCTCTGAAGATACACTTTGGTGAATACTGTGTTTGAGACCTTTGGGGACACACTATATTTATACTCTGTTAAACTAGGTCAACTCCTTTTGTTGGGACAATCCCAATGGGAGCTCTACATTTCACCTAAAGATAGCAGGAAAAGCATGGGTACTTACTGGCTTTTCTAACTCAACTCATTCCAATAAACTCCAATCCAGTTCTGTCCCCTGTCCAAAGTTACAACTTCTGCCTTTTTCGTGTAAAACTATTTGTTTAGTGCCTAGTGTAAATTCTCCATTGTGCTAGGAAATATGAATCCCTGCTGCCAGGAGGAGACAAAGGAAGGGAAGCACTTGCATGCATGCCGTGAACAAACACAAAGACAGTGGGTGTAGGGCTTTGAGATGGTGTCACTTGAGCCAGAAGAAAGCTTCCTACAGGCAAGTGGAATCTGAGACTTACAATGGAGTGAACACAGGGCACCTGCTGGAACATATTTAATTTTCAATGGTAGCAATGTTCTTTCCAGAAAAGTTAGCATGGCTCAGACATAGTTTTTCATGATTAAAAGCAATGCACAACACATAGGTAGTGTAGTTTAACTCTTTGTGGAACCACCACCCAGCTCTCAAATAAATATATAGAGATTTATCCTTACTTATGAATGCTTGGCCTTAGCTTGGCTTGTTTCTAGACAACTTTTCTAACTTAAAATTATCCCATTTCTCTTTAACTACATGTTGACGCTGAGGTTTTTACCTTTCTTTATTCTATATACCTTTCTTTCTTTCTTACTCTGTGGCTGACTGTGCGGCTTTGTGGCTGGTCCCTGGCCTCCTACTCTCCTCCCTTTCTTGCTCCTCTCTTGAGCCCAGATTTCTCCTTCTATTTTTTCTTTCTGCCTGGCGGCCCTGCCTACCCGTATCTCCTGCTTAGCTCTTGGCCATTCAGCTCTTTATTAGAACAATCAGGTGTTTTTGGCAGGCAAAGTTACACAGCTTTACAGAGTTCAACAAGTGCAACATAAGAGAATGCAACACATTTTTTTGCAGCATAAAACTAATATTCCATGGCACAAATGAATGTGATGCATCTTAAAGTAATATTCCACAACAGGTAATTGGCTAGTTTTACAATTCTAGGTATAAAGTCCCTCCCTTTGAGCCAGCCTTGAGAGTTCAATAATCGGCTGGTGGGTAATCCCAATATGTAGGTGCCACTGTTGCACCATTGCATCTATCTTGCTATGTGAGTCTTTGTTGTAGTTCTTAGTTTTGCAGCCAGGTAGAACTATTGATTGCTTTTTTTTCTTATCTTGGCAGCTTGTAAAGCACTTTGACCATATCAATTAGTCTTCAGGGAGGAGGCTTCCAGGTCAATTCCAAATCAACACTACTCTCTGTGTCTGAAGGGTGTGGTGTCTTCAGTAATAGAGCCTTACTTTCAAGTTCTGGAGACAAGGGCACTGGAAATAGCCTGTATTATTTTGGGAGTCTCTTGGAGTTCCCTGATCAAAAATTCAGAAGGATGTTTTCCATGCTTGACACTAGGGTTTGATTAGCTACTCCCTGGTTCTTGGAGGGAGTATTATCACTACAATGGCACAATGTAGTTTAAACACTATCTATACATATACTTACATATACTAATTTATTATGTATGTATCATTAAGTAAACTTAAATGTTTCCTATGGCTTTTACAAGCCCATGAACCCTAGAGGAGAACCTACTATGTTACTTTCCTAAGCCAGTATAATTTCTAACTGCATTATAGACACTTATTCTTACACTCATAGGTAAGTGCAGCCCTCACCCCTCATCAAACAAGCTTCTTTTTACAGCAGGTGAAATTACAGAAACCCTAGCTGGGCAGTAGTGGCGCACGCCTTTGATCCCAGCACTCGGGAGGCAGAGGCAGGTGGATCTCTGTGAGTTTGAGACCAGCCTGGTCTACAAGAGCTAGTTCCAGGACAGCCTCCAAACCCTGTCTCGAAAAACCAAAAAAGAAATTACAGAAATCCACAACTAGTCAAAGTACAGATAACTGCTGACTGTGGAGCACTCAACCCCAGTAGATGCACAAACAGCACAACCCTTAAATGCAAGGCTCGGGGAACTTTGTAGAAAAGAGGGGCAGGAAGATCACAGGAACAAGAGGACCAGGATATCTGCTGCAAGATAGTGTCTTCTGTGTGTGACAGGGAAGTTGCACCCATGCAATGGCAACAATGTGGGAACCTAAACATGGCACATGCAATGACAACATCAGCTGGCATATAAATATGATATCTCATGGGGACCCACTCCAGATGAAGAGCCACAGGCAATTAATGGCTGCCAAAAGAGGAAAGAAGGAGAACAAGCCTTCTTCTTGAACAAGCCCTCAGATAGTTATCTAATCCTGAACACTAAATGGTAACACTAAGTGGACTCAGCACGTGTGTGTGTGTGTGTGTGTGTGTGTGTGTGTGTGTGTGTGTGTGTGTGTGTGTGTGTGTGTGAAGGAATAATAATTTAAGAAGTCATGAATTTGAAAAGGTGTGGGAACAAAAGATGAGTTGTCGAGAAGGAAAAGAGGAAATTATGTAAATACAATACTCATGTATGAAAAATCACTAAAAGGTTTTCTTGAAGTACAGGAAACTGAGGGCAATGGAATGTACTATAACCAATCCCCCCAGGAACCCAAGACTGATGAATGACTTGAGTTCAGGATATTGAGGTCAGCCTGGCTAACATAGTGAAGCCTCCATTCCTCAAATAAAGCAAAAGCAAATATATCAGCAAACAAGTTGTGATTTCTCTTATTAAATGTTTTCAATGTAACCTAAATGGTTTTAAAAGGGATTTTATAATATTTAAATAAAGTGGCGTTAATGATGAGAATAACATCAAAACTACAGTGATGAATCAACATTTACATGTAAAACATTGTATATGAGTCTGCTGTGTTGGGAAATCTAGTGTTGTTCACTTGGTAAATATAATATTAAATTGCAAATTTGTATTCTAATCAGGATACTAACAATTTAGTATGCATTAGAAGAAGATGAAATCTCTGAAAATCAGAGTATGTGAAGAATGCCAATTAAGTGAGTCATTCGCCTTTGAAAAGAGAAGGCTGAGAACCATGATAGGTACCTTCAAATAATTAGGGTGAATCACTGTGTTAGTCAGCTTTTCATTGCTGTGACAAAAAACTTGAGCAAAACAACTTAAAAGACAGAAGAATTATTTGGACTCATGACTAAGAGCATTCAATCACTAGGCTCCATTGCTTCTGGGTTTACACTGAGGAAATACATTGTGGCCAACAACAAGCTGAACAAGATGAAAGCTGCTCACCTTGTAGCACTAAGGAACAATGGTGGAGCTGGGAACAAAGTGGGCCCTTCTAGGCACACTCTCAGGACTTACTTTCTCTAACTAGGTCTCTCATCATACAGTTTGCTCCACCTCCTACTAATCCATTAAGCCCTGAACCCACCACTCTCTATATAATCGTATATAGAGTGGAAACTCTTACGACATAATCACCTATAACTATTACTGCACTGGGGACCAAGCTCCAGGAGGATATTCTCAATGAAAATTCTGTCAAAATACTTGTAATTATTCTACAGACTAGAGGCAGAAAAGTCCTTGGTAAAAGGAAAGCAATTTTTAGCTTATTAATGGAATGACTTGCTGATTATTCTATCTATACAAGAACTGCTTGGGGTGCTTTGAGTATTTGTGAGCAGCCCATTCAACTATTGACAGACATTTAATTAGAGTACCTCTCAAACTTTAAGATGCATTGGATCACCTGGGGTCTTGTAAAAATGCTGTTACTTGTCAATCATTCTTGAGTATTCTCATGGGTAACATTGATTATCAACTTGAAAAGATCTAGAATCATCCAGGAGCCAACCATAAAGACATACCTGTAAGGGACTATTTAAGTTAGTTCCTGTGAATTACTGTGAAGGACTTTCTCCATCAGGTGAATTGAGATGGGAAGACCTGCCATACATGTGGGCAGTATCATTCCCTAGGCTGGGATCCTGAACTGTATAAATGCAGAAAGTGAGCTCTGCACTAGCATCTACCACTTTATGCTTCTTGAGTGACTGCAAGGGGGCCACCTGTTGCAAGCTTCTGTTGCTATGACTCCCTTGCTATGAACACTGTAATCTTGAACTGTGAGCCAAAGTAAACCTTTTCTTCCTTTATTTGCTTTTTATGGGGTATTTTTTTCCATAGAGCCATAGAACAAGTACCTAATGTAAGTATCAAGGACAGAAAGTGTTTTCTTTCATTGTATAGAAATTTGGGTTAACAGAATATTTGAATTCCCTTCCATCTTGAAAAGTCCATTGCTCTATTATTCAGTTAAGTCACAGAGCAAGGTATTTGCTAGATGCTCTGGGATAACTGAAACATCGCAGCACCTGGGAAACTGTGGCAAATTTTGGAACCAGGAGACTACTTAGCACATTTGGAGAGTATTAACTTGATTAAAGAAATGTTTCTGGACAAGAAAAAGCTGTAACAATAGCCTCAGAAGCAGAAGGAATTTCTATTGTAAACATCAACTTGAGAACTTCAGGCAGCCTCCAGTGGAAATGTGTGCAGTTGGCAACAGACCAGACTTGCCATTGTCTGAACTAATATCCCCTCAGGATAATGGTTTGACCATACAAATGTTTATTTCTCTATGTAAATATAAACAGCACCTAATTGAACAGCCCAGGGTTAGTGTGACAGCTGGGAGGAATCACAGGGATATATTCTCCTTTCTTCCAGCTTGGTCATCCTCAGAGCTTTCACCCCCAAGTTTATCTCCCCTTCAAGGCTCTTATGGGAGCTCCCACACATTCCAGGACTGGGAAGAAAGGAGAGGATGAAGCAATTCCTTGTTATTTTTGACAAACCATTCACAAGAAAACTGTTTCTTTTTTTTTCTTCTTTTTTATTTTTTATCATTTTTCATTTGAATTAGAAACAAGATTGATTTACATGACAATCCCAATTCCCTTCTCCCTCCCATCGTCCTCCCCACCACCCTCCCACCTATCACAAACCCTTTCTTCTATTCTTCACCTGACTCAACCTTTCTGCTCCCTCATGACCTCTGCATCCTCCCTCTTCTTCCCTTCTCATTCTCCAGCTCCCTCCCCCCTCTTCCCATGCTCTCAATTTGCTCAGGGGATCTTGACCCTTCCCCCTTCTCCAGGGGACAATGTTTGTCTATTTTAGGGTCCTCCTTGTTTACTAGCTTCTCTGGGAGTGTGGAATGTAGGCTGGTAATCCTTTACTCTATGTCTAAAAACCACATATGAGTGAGTACATATCATGTTAGTCTTTTTGTGATTGGGTTACCTCGCTCAGAATGGTTTCTTCTAGTTCCATCCATTTTTTCTGCAAATTTCAAGATTCAATTGTTTTTTTCCTGCTGAATAGTACTCCATTGTGTAAATGTACCACATTTTCTCTACTACAGATAGACCCAAGCCTTTTGCCCTGCAAAAACTTAAGTCAAAATGGATCAAAGACCTCAACATAAACCCAGCCACACTGAACCTATTAGAAGATAAAGTGGGAAATACTCTTGAATTAATTGGTACAGGAGACCGCTTCCTGAACATTATACCAGCTTGTATTAGCACAAACACTGAGATCAACAATTGATAAATGGGACCTCCTGAAACGGAGAAGCTTCTGTAAGGCAAAGGACACAGTCAGCAAGACAAAATGGCAGCCCACAGACTAGGAAAAGATATTCATCAACCCCATATCTGACAGAGGGCTGATCTCCAAAATATACAAAGAACTCAAGAAGCTAGTCTCCAAAACACCAAACAATTCAATTAGAAAGTGGGGTACAGAATTAATAGACAATTCTCAATAGAGGAATCTAAAATGGTTGAAAGACACATAAGAAAGTGTTCAACATCCTTAGCCATCAGGGAAATGCAAATCAAAACAATTCTGAGATACCATCTTACTTATGTTAGAATGGTCAAAATCAAAAACACCAATGACAGTTCATGCTGGAGAGGATGTGGAGAAAGGGGAACACTTCTCCACTGCTGGTAGGAGTGCCAACTTGTACAGCCACTTTGGAAATCAGTATGGTGACTCCTCAAGAAAATGGGAATCAGTCTACCTTAAGATCCAGCAATTCCACTCCTAGGCATATACCCAAAAGATGCACATTCATACAACAAGGACAGCTGTTCAACCATGTTCATAGCAGCATTATTTGTAATAGCCAGAAACTGGAAGCAACCTAGATGCCCCTCAACCCAAGAATGGATAGAGAAAATGTGGTACATTTACACAAAGACAACTGTTTCTTACGTCCTGTTGGTCGGAGCTTGATCAGGAAAACCGAATGTAGTTGGAAAGAAACCTGAGAAGGTTTCCTTAACTAAACAAATTGCTCATGCTTGTTTTCCTAATCAAGAATTGGTGGCTTAATGCATTCTGGGAATCATCTAATAGTCTCTACCATTAATGATTAGTCGAACTGAATTCAGAATTAAAAGGAACCATGTACACAAGACTGGTTTTTTGAAAGACAAATGTGAAAGGAACACAAAGAATAAATTGAATGCCGGAGACTCCGTAATCAAGCTGAATAGTTTTTCAACATCAAGGAACTGTGAGGATGTTGGACTAGGCAAGCATAATAATAGGTTAAATGAATAGGGGAGGTTACAGGATGGCCAGGATTATGATTGGCAGGAACTGGACAGACAGGGGAAGGGGAGAATCCTAGCTTATTTATGAGATATGCTAGTTTATTTTAAAGACTCACTGTGTTTCTGATATATTGTTGTGTTTGTTGCAATGGCAGGGTTTTCAGGAGGTTTGGAAGTATCTAAACATTCCATGGGTAACACTGAGCAGTGGTTCTCAACCAAGTGGGTCATGAACACTATGGGGGTCACAAAACCCTTTCACAGGGGTAGCCCAAGACTGTCAGAAAGCACAGATAATTACATTATGATTGATAACAGTAGCAAAATTACAGTTATGAAATAGCAATGGAAATAACTATGGTTGGAGGTCACCACAACATGAATAGCCGTATTAAAGGGGTGAGAACCACTGCTGTCGGGCTTTGTGCCTCATTGACTTTCTCTACACTGGCACTTGGAGATCTGTTAGTCATCTCATACCCTGTGTTTGCAAAACGAACCCCCACCTACCCCACCCTAGTTTATTTGTTGAGGTTCCAGAGACTATTGGTCCATTTTAATATTAATCCACACAAAACACTAAAGCACAAGCAAATGCTCTGCTGAAATGGGTTAGGATATATCCTGAAGCTAGATATAAATTATTTGTTATTGTCTAGTGTTTGAAAAATATTCCCCTCTGGATATTGAATTATTTTCTTTAGCCCACTATTTGAATGCCTTCCAGTTCAATTTAGCTATGTGCTCAAGGGGTGATATAACCCCCCCCCACCAACATGTCCCTATTTAACCAGCTTCCACAGCACTCTTCTGAAAGAGAGACTCCATTTCTCAATACTGATCCTATGTGCATTTATTAATCAAATTGTCGACAAACTTTCTTACATTTTTCTCTGGGCTAAGAATCCAATTTTTCCTTGACAACATACTCCCAGTGCCAGGAGTCAAACTTTTCTTTACCCGTTCTAAATCCACCCTCAAGTGGCTAATGAAATATCCCTAGAGTGCAGCTTTGACCTCAGTCTGGGCTGCAGTTTCTTTAATTGGGTTGGAGTTTTCCCTTTCCTCTTTCAGTCCTTTAGGCTCCAATCAGAGATGGAAGCCAGTGAGCGCTTGGGATATATTAATTACACATCTTTTACTGACCATGCCTTGGTTTTCCACTACGTTCCTGTCATCTCTTTATTGCTCTCTACCATAAAACAGCTCATGGACCCACCCACTCTCTGAGACTTTTCTATTTTCCAGCAGTGGGGAGAGGACAACCTATCCCAATGCATGGGGAAATTCCTATGATATCACATGATGAGGAAAAGGTTCCTGTTCCATATTCATAGTGCTGCCCTGAGTACAGGACATCCCTCAGGCACCTGAGTAAATGCTAGAGAATTCTCTATGGAGGGTTCTGGCCTTTTGAGAAAGGACTACAGTCTCCTGCTAAACAAGATACCCTGGAAAGTTTTTAGTAAGAATGATCATGAAAGTATAAGACATGTATGAGCTCTTTATGGTGTGGTACAGACAGAGCTTTGTGACTAGCAGGGTGTCACCCACGCTCTCACTCCTTTATCACAAGCATGGTGAATGTTGTGTTCATCCCAGAGAACAGGATGCTGAGAGACCTCAGGGGCTTGTTCAATACTTCGAAACTGACTGCACAAAGAAAGCTAAGTGTCTCCTCAGCTTTATTTTCTTTTCCTTCTAGTAAAATCATCCACTCCTGTTTACTTGCATAATAAGTGGTGCAACAGAAAATCCAGGGTGCTAGGCATGTGGAATGTAACCATGAGTCTGAACCCATTTTCTTCCTTGCTCTCAACCCTACAAACAGCACTCCTTCCTCCCAACACGTTAAGACTTTGCTGGACTCTCTCCCCAAATGTAGCAGGCATTTGGGCATTTGCACATGGTTACTGTTCATGACATCCCTTTCCCTGAATTGTTCCTCCTGACTTTATCTGCTCCCAAGCCTATTTTGCTCCATTCAGTCTTTAAATTTTGCACTCCTTCTCTCCATTGTTCCTCATAACATTGGATCATACCTTTAAACTCTTAAATCAGTAATGAATTGAATCTGAAGGGCAGGCAGGGCCCGAGACACTGTGTCTTCAGTGCCCACTGTTGATGACCATGATGAGGATGACAGCTGTCACTTCTATTTTTGGACTTAGCACAATATATGTCACATGCTGATCAACCAATAAATATTTGTATAAACCTATGATTTAATGAAGACGTATGATATTAGATAATAAAATCTTTAACAGATTGTGGTAGAGTAGATACAAATAACTGTATAGGCCATTGCTAAGAAGTGTAGTTGAGTCACAAACACAGAGTATTATAAATGTGAAGCAAACTTGAAGAACATCTGGTCCAGTTGTTTTTGAAGTATATGTCACCTATCAGTAGCACCACCCAAAAGTTGGAGATGCTTTGTGACTTACTCTAGAGACAGGTTAAGATGTCTACAGACCCCAGAAGGATGCTGACTACACACCAGTGAAACATTTCCACCCTCATCAAGCTTTGAGATATAGTCAGTTTTTTTTAGTGTTATTTCCAGGAGCATGGATAAAGCAGACACTTGCATCATTAAAATGCAGCCTGCCCCCACCCCCATAACTGACAGTTCACAAAGGTTGCATCCACTACCCCATGAGCTCCTGCATGACTTGCACGTAGGAAGGCCCATCAGAGAAGTTCTTCTCCAAGCTATTGGTTTTTTTTTTGTTTGTTTTCAGGGAGTGGGAGGTGGGGGAGGGCTTGTGAATCCTGTAATCTTCCTGAGACTTCTGAATTGTTAACCTTTTGGATCCTGTAAGTTTTGTTTATTTCTTAGTCATACCGGATGGAATCTTCCAGTTTGAAGGAAATTGCTGTAGAATCAACACACTCAGGTTTACTGAGCCAGAAACTGGGCTTTGTAAAGACAGAAATCCCTGCCTTCCCAAGCTTTCCAAGAAGTGTGATAAAGTTTAGAATGACTGAGCAAATCCACCAATCATCTAATATAGGGAAGAGAGAACTAAGGAGCAGAGGGTGGGTGGTCCTATAGCTTGTCTAAAACAGACATGAGTTGGTAACTCTCAGTTCCTGACTGTATAAACTTGCTGGGTAGTGGTGGCACACGCTTTAATCCCAGCACTTGGGAGGTAGAGGCAGGTGGATCTCTGTGACTTCAAGGCCAGCCTGATCTACAGAGCGAGTTTCAGGACAGGCTCCAAAAGCTACAGAGACACCCTGTCTCAAAACACAAAACAAAAAAAAAATCATTCTTTTCTCAGTTTAGTTACATTAAACAGTTTACTGCAGCCAGCATGCAGCCTGGAGTTTTAGTAGCATGATATGGGACTCTGTAGGTGTTCATCAAGTGACAGTGGGAACGTTGCCTGCTAAATCCACTGGCACATTGAAAATGTCATAAGTCAAAAAGTCAAAATTCGGTACCCTTACTTACGGACCACCATATCTTAGTAACAGTATAGCACAGTGTACTAGTGCTTATCCTCATGATTGCCTGGATGATGAGGAACTGTGGCTGACCAGCATCCCAATAGATGCTGCAAGCCCTGAAAGAGTCTGAGTTTAAATTTTCAAGTATGGTTTCCACTGCATGTATATCACTTTCACACCAGCCGTCATCACAAATTTCAAAACTCAAGAGTCAAACCATTATATATTGGGGACCTTCTGTATTCTCACTCCCACTTCTTCTCTGTGTCACTGTTGCAAGACAAAGCCTGATGGGATAAATGCAATCAGCCAGCATCCTCAGGCAGAATCTTAGGGATCTGTATCAATGTGAGAGCCAAGCACATGTCATCAGAGCCAGTAATGGGACCATGCAAGGACACCAGCACATGGGAAACAGGGTACGAGGTCCAGTGCATGGGTATTAGTGCATCAGTACCAGTGTGCAGCCATTTCTAAATACAGGGCTCCTCTGGTATGCATCTTTCCTTTGTGCTCTGTTGGGCTGGTATCTTTTCAGAGCTGTTCAACAGTCACAGGCTGGCTCTTCCTTCCCTCTATCTTTTCAGTGTGGTGCCAGGGTGTAGAGTCAGTCTGTGTTTACCTTCACTCGCTCCCCTGAACCTCTCAGGAGGGATGCCCCCAATTAATCTCTTCCAGCTCTCACTGCAGCATGGCAGCTGCTTCTGGAATGAGTATAAGTGACAAACTACCCTCCAGGAGCTTCAGTTTTCAGATGAACAACACAGGTCTCAAGAGTCCATTTCTGGTACAGAGCTGAAAGTGACAAATGGCTGGGACACAGTTATTAGTAAGATTATAAATATGCCAAGGCTATTATGCATAAAGTAGTCAGAGACATCTGTTGCTAGAGGAACATATCATTCATCCTTCTAGCCTGGGTGGGACCATATGACAAATTCAGACCAGAACACAGGGAACAGAAGTGATGTGTTTCCAACCTAGCACTAAAAGAGAGAAAATGTCTTTTTAAGGTGGTTACAGCATGAATTTAAGATGAAGGAGTCTCAACTGGGCAGTGGTGGCACAAGCCTTTAATCTCAGTACTCAGGAGGCAGAGGCAGGAAGATCTCTGTGAGTTCAAGGCCAGCCTAGTGTATTAGGGTTGTTACAGAGAAACCATATCTTGAATAAAACAAACAAAACAAAACAAAACTGATGAAGGAGTCTCCATAGACTGTGATTTCTGAGCTAACATGGAAGCCAGAGCAGGCTAAACCGTGCTAAAAGTGCCAGTGATAGGATACACATCAGATTTTCTTCAAATGACTGATTGCTGTCTGTTTATAAGCCCAAGGATTGGATTTCTAGCTTGGG
Organism: Cricetulus griseus; assembly: GCF_003668045.3. NCBI lineage: Eukaryota > Metazoa > Chordata > Mammalia > Rodentia > Cricetidae > Cricetulus > Cricetulus griseus. The sequence continues at coordinate 153,343,475 of NC_048597.1, read as the reverse complement.
TTCTACTTTTCTTCTGTCTTTGGAATACGACATCTTTGTGTAGACACATGCCATTAAGAAGACCACCATGAGTCCAAGGAGATGGCTAAAACATGTGTGGTGCTAGCCAGAGGACTGGAGCTCAGATCCTCAGGATCCACACAAAAAGTTGTGGCAAACATGGAGGTCAGAGAATTAATTTGTTACCATGGATAAACTTCCCTTACCAAAACATTATGTTCCACAAATGCAATATCTTCATTAAAGCCTGAGGTATTTTCATTTTAACAATTCAAGCATTTTGCAGTCTTCCTTTCTTATTTATTTACTTATTTTGTGTATAGTGGGGGGAGGGATACACATATGAAAACCAGAGTTTGATGCTGGGTAGATGTCCTCCTGAACTGTCTCAGCTTTATTTATGGAGGCATGATGTCTCTGTGAGCTGGAAGCTCAGAGATTCAGCAAGGCTAACTAGCCAGCTTGCCCTTGGGATGCCCTGTCACGGCCTTGTCTGGAACTGGGTTAGAGGTGAGCTGTTCTAACTACTCAACTTTTTGTTTGGATGCTGAGGATCTGAGCTCCTGTCCTCTGGACCTCATGTTTGCACAGCACACCCTTTAGCCACTGAGACATCCCCATGAACCCATGGTGGTCTTCTCTAGTTCCTGCATCAGCACAGAGATGAAACTGTATTTCAAAGATAGAAGAAAAATGGAACCCTTGAGTTAGAAATAAAATCCTCAAGCTTAACACAGGCAAAAACCAATTGTTTGAAAAAAAAAGTTAATTTAAAAAATTGTCACCTAGAAAAATAAAACTGGCCTTGGAAATCTATGGGGCCTCTGGTAGTAGATCAGTACTTATCCCTAGCATAGGAATGGACTTTGGGAGCCCACTCCACATAGAGGGATACTCTCTCAGCCTAGACACATGGGGGAGGGCCTAGGCCCTATTCCAAAGGATATGACAGACTCTGAAGATCTTCATGGAAGGCCTCACCCTCTGGGGAGCAGAAAGGGTATGGGATAGGGTGTTAGTGGGGGTCAGGGGAGGGAGAGGGAACTGGGATTGACATATAAAACAATCTTTTTTCTAATTTAAATTAAAAAATGAAAGAAAAAGAAAAACTGCAATTTAACTTCAGTGACTGCAGGCACAAGACTTGTGCAAGATCAAGGCAGGCAAAATCCCGGCAAGGATATAGGGGATGGGCTCATGCAATCTCAGGGTAAAGTAGCAGGAAGGGCAGAGAAGGAACTAGAGGGATTGGGGGTAGATTTGATCAAAACACATTATATGTGTGTATAAAATTAAACAAATATGCAACAAAAGGACTTTCAGAGCACAGTATTGCTCTCCATGATCTAGGCAACTGACCTATATAGCAGGAAAGATTGTACCCCACATTAGTCTGCACAGCGGTGTAGTTATATTGTTCCATTTCTTCATTTTGTTATCACAGTAAACTCGGAGTAAGGGGGCTCCTTGTTACCATTCATACACACACTGGGGGTGACTTGGCACACAGCTGTAGTGAGAACGGGCTTGTGCTGACCTTTTCAATGTTGGCATGCTGGTAAACTGGTGAGTCCTTTCTTCCAGCTCTTAGCACACAACCAACCTGCAGAAGGGCTGGCTGCTGGCCAGTCAGCCAGAGCAGGAAGTAGTGAAAGGTCAAAACAGAAGCAGACGTGAGCCCAGATTTCCCAGCCCAGATAACACTGGAAATTTCATTGCTGTCAGGCAAATGGCAAGGCAGGCTTGGTCCAAGTGCTGTCTTTTCAGGGATGGAGCTCTGCCAGAGGTATAGTGCAGAGAGCTGACACCTTGAATTCGACAGTTCAGAAGGGAGTGACTCTGTCTCTTTGTATGGAAATAGAATCAAAATGTGTAGAACTTAGTGCTTCTCAGTGACACTACTCTGCAATGTTTTCTACAGGTTTTTCCTTTTGGTTGCTCCTGGGTACTTATAACTCAACCCTGCAATCAGGGACACTCTGTCTTCTCTTGGGTTGGGTCATACATTAATGAAGGTACTATAGCTTCTTTATGGGGGAACTGGAGAAATGTTGAACTCAAGAACCTTAAAAGCAGACAACACTACATAAGGATTTTACCAAATAGAGACATTGGCACAGAGTTTACATCATAAAATGAGAGTAGGACAGGGTGATTTGAAGTCCATCATTTTTTGTGTGTGTGTTACAAATCTACATTTGATCTTTCTCTTGCTAGTATCTAGCAGTTTCATATGAAATGTGTAGCATCTCCTCTAGATACATGATGATCCATAGTATTATATTTTAGGAGACAATTGCTCTTAGCATCCCAATTCGTCCATTCCCTCCCTCACCTCCTTTTGGTACTTCCTCCCCTCCTGCAGAAATGATCGGTCTACACAGTTTTCTAGTGATGCATTTCTGTCTTAATAAGCTAATTTGGTCAAGCTACAAAAATGGATAGTTTGGTTAATTTATAAAATTGGATGATGATAGGTTCTGCTATTATAGAGACACAACAATATAAAAAAGTAAACAAAGGTTAAAAAAAAAACTAATGACTTGCTATTCTGTGTTTTAATTTGTGACGTTTGGTGCTAATGATCCTAACCTTCACAGTTAGAAGATGTGAACTTTATCACATCTCTTCCATGAATGCTCTGGGCAACTGGGCTTTGAGATAGAGTTAATCAAAAAATATTAGACATGTTCTTGAGTCTATATCCCAGGCACTCATTCCATTGTTATTGTGGTGGTTTGAATGAGAATGGTGCCATAGACTAAGAAGTTTGAATACTGGGTCCCCAGTTAGTGAAACTGTTTGGAAGAAATTAGGAGCCATGGCCTTGTTGAATAAAGTATGTCACTGGGGGTGGACTTTGAGGTTTCAAAGAGGCACATCATTCCCAGTATGCTCCATTATAACAGACAGTTTCTTTGCCTCAGCTGGTCCTGCCACCCTTCAGCCTCAAATGAACACACAGAGACATATTAATTATAAAATGGTTTGCCAGTGACTTGGGCTTCTTATTGGCTATCTTTGTCTTAATTATTAACCCATTTCTATTAATCTATGTATTTTCATGTGGTCTTATCTTACCAGAGAACACCTGGTACATCCTTTCTTACTGGTCCTAACATGGCGACTCCATCTGCCTACATTTCCCAGAATTCTCCTTATCTCCTAGCCCTAACTATACTTCCTGCCAGGCCAATTAGCCAATCAGTGTTTTATTCATCAACCAATAAGAGAAACATATATATAGAAGGACATCCCTCATTACTCCATCTGCTCGTGGTTTGAGCTGTGAGCTGTGAGCTATTCCTCCCACCATGCATTTGCTCCACCTCATGGACTGTAATCTTCTGGAACTAGAAGTTTAATTCAGTATTTCCTTTTAAGTTGCCTTGGTTATGGTGTTTTAGTCAATAGCAATAGAAGTAACTATTTTTCAAAAAGTGATACAGCTTTTAAAGGTCAAAGAGACTAAAACAATTGCATGCCCTGGTTTCCCAGGACAGCTCTGGTGTCATTCCCTACTCCCGTGTACTGTTAACACTTTCTTTAACTTTCAAAAGTGTCTTAATCTGGAAAAACCAATAACAAAGTCATGCCACATAGAGAAGGCATGGTTTTAATACTTTGTTTATAGATTTACCTGAATCTTTGTTTCCTCCCTGGTAAAAATGGGCTGCTTATTCTGGTGCATTGGTTCATGCTTATAATTCTAGTACTCAGAAAACTGAGGCAGGAGAATCACCATGAGCTTCAGGCTAACCTATGTTGCATAGCAAGAGTCTGTATGGCAATGGGGAAGGGAACAAGACACTTGGGTAAATAATCATAACAATTCCTCATACTTCTAATGTCTATTATTTCTTACACACTTACAGGAGCATTTCTGTCTGCTCTACAAGGACTGTACTGCTGTGCCACCATGGAAAAGGAGAAGGAGAATCCATTACTCTGTTTCAAGAAGAAAGATTTTCTATGGCAAAAAAGGAGGTGAAAAGAATGGCTAATACATTTACAGGCACTCATGACACAAAGCTGTCTGTTCAGGCACTAAGAGTTTGTAAGACACACAAAGCAGAGAAAGCAGACAAGGGCCACAAGACAACAGGTACATGGAATAAGTCATTGAAACCTGATTAGCAGTATCAATGCTAAGTACTGCAAGTTACACAACATTGCATTTTGAATCTTTGTATAAATGAAGAATCATGAACTCTCCATCATAGCATATTCCTTTTGCATGCTGTTTTTCTCTGCATACACAAATGTGTTTGTAAGTGCTTTGTCTAGAATATAGTTTTCACTTCCCACAGGCAAACTTCTGGGAAGCATGTCATGATAGAAAAGTGGTGAGCTTTAGGCTAGATGGGCTCAGTATTAATTTTTGCTCTGACAGTTATTAAAAACGCATGCTACTTCATCTTTATCTGAACCTGGAAAAGGAAGAAGGGAAAAATCTCATCATGGAAGCTGCATTGTGACACGGTGAGTCACGCAGTAAACCCCTTAGCCATACATTTTTACATGCAAGCATTCATCACAAAGAATCATTGGTCTGGTTCAAGGCCCCTGATCTCTGCTACACCATTGACTCTGGGTCCTCACTAAAACTCTTCCTGGACATCCTGTTGCTGCTCTGTGTTGTGGAGATCCTGCAACCCTGGGTCCCCAGAACCTACACCCTGACTCCCATCTCAACCTTGCTCCAGCAGATCACAGATGGGATGGATGTTGGGGTAGGCCAACATATAACCCAGGTTCTAGGCCTGAGTAGTGGCAGGGTTGGTTAGCCCGCCAGCTCTCCCTGTCCTCATTGTCAGGGAGCTCACCAGCATTGCCCTGACTAGATCACCCCTTGCCGTGATGAGCAAGAGGAAGGGCCAGGTTTCTGGCTTTCACATCCTCAGGATTGGATCTCTCACACGTACACATTCAGGACCAGCTCTAATGTGTTGCTCAGGTGAGGTGTAGGGGCCACTCTCCAGAGTGTCCCAGTTCGTAAGAGAGAGGGTCAGCTCCCTCACCCACCACAGGTGGCGGGCGCAAAGTGTGTGTAGAGGGGTGACTTGATTCTTGATTCTACCATACATTGATGTTTTAAGGTAGGAGGTTTTTGTCTTCTGTTTGCTGAGCTGAAAGTTTGTTAATCTTCAAAGCAGGAATGTACTTTTCAGGCAATGCTTAATCAAGAGGTCTGTCACAGCTTTGAAGTCTGAGGTACCCACCCACACCTACACCCCCTTGCACACACACACACTCACACACACACACACTCACACACACACACACACACACACACACACACACACACACACACACACACACACTGGGGTTCACATGTGTTTCATCCTAAGAGGAAGCTAGATCCACTCTCAGCTATAGCATGGGTTCTGCTCTGGATTCCACACTTTAAATGTCACCTGTGTAGTCTTGTGGAATCTGAAATGACCAGAGAAAAACATTCTGAGCAGCTGCAGCCAGGTGGAATGCTTGACAGCATTTTGGATTAATGTCTTTGATTGGAGCATCTTTTTTTTTTTTAATTCTGAGAATGCTGGTCTTTGACCTCAAAGGAGAACAGTCTTTCCTTCTGGAAACACAATATAGATAAAACAGAGGAATGAGAGGAAGACACAGACACAGTTACAGGGCAAATTGGAAACACTTAGGGAAAACAGTGATTGAGAGAATAAAAGACAATTGGTAGAAGACACTTCGAAACATCATATCCCCTCAGGGATATGTAGCACTAAAAATAAAAGACCCAGGGACTGATATTGTGATTCAAGTTCAAGTTGAAGATCAGAGAAGCAAATCGGCCAAGTGAGTAGATATTACCTCTACCCAGCTGAAGTGGTAATCCTGTCTCCACTAGTCATCAGAGGCAAAAGCTCTTAGTTCTTGTCTCCTCCACCTTTTATTTCTTTCTCTGTCCAGCTATATCACTCCTGTATTCACCTCCCTACTACTGGGATTAAAGGTATGTGATCCCAGGTGCTGAGATCACCTTTGTGTGAGCTGTTTCTTTTAGGACTAGATCAATTTCGTGTAGTCAGTGTGGCCCTGAACTAACAGAGATTGGTCTACCTCTTAATCCTGAGTCCTGGGATTAAAGGTGTGTACCACCACTGCCTGACCTCTACAGCTTGTGGATGGCTTTACATCCTGAACCCTCAGGCAATCTTTATTAAATCATAAATAATATATCACCACAATTCCCCTCTTTTGTCTAATACAAAAGAATAAGCCTACAACTAACATAAGAAAAAATATATATAATAATTATATATAATATATGCAGACAACAAGTTTATCAACAATGTCTAGTCCAACATTAAAGAACAAATTCACAAAAAAGCTACTTTGAAGCACTGGTAAAGAGAATCCAAATGATGTTTGGTGATGGATAGCAGCATAAACTGGAGACATTTACCCAGAGTACCTTGGATACTATGGAAGACAGTGCATTAATGGCATGGGAGAAGTATGATTGTTCCAGAAGTCAAATTTCAGTAGGGTCATAAACCCACCCCAATGCTGAGGGGTAATGAATGGCTGCACAGGAGTAGAATGAAAATGAAGAGCAGAGCAAAGTTCAAGTCCAATGCTGTCCTAGTTTGCTTCTCTGTTACTAGGATAACATGTTTACCAAAAACAACATGGGGAAGAAAATGGTTACTTGGCTTATAGATTCAAACCCATCACTGAGGAAAGCCATGGCAGGAACCTGGAGGCATGAACTGAAGCAGACACCACGGAGGAGTGCTTCTGACTGGCATGTTTCCAAGCTCATGCTCAGCTACCTCTCTTCTACAGTCAGGTCCACCTGCTGAAGTCTTCAGAGGGCATGGCATTCTCACGTCAATTAGGAATCAAGAAAATTGCCCACCAACATGCCCATGGGCCAATCTGATGAAGGGCATTCCTCAATGAACATTCTTTCTTTCCAGGTGTGTTGAGTTGACAAGTAAAGCTAACTGTGATACCCAAAAGTCACAGAAGCTGGAGGGGTAGCATGTCTAAAGAAGAAAATCCATGGATCTGCACAAGGGTCTTCCAAAGAACACAGACATCCCATAAAAAAGAGAAGGATAAAGTCCTCATCGAAGAAGGCCAATCACTGAGGGCAGAAAGCCCAATCCCTGACATTATATAAGCTAAAGGTAATTTAATACTAAGCAAGACATATACATAACAGCCAAATAATATAAAATCTGAATACTTTACTATTTATGCTCATTAATAGCATAAATTTACTATTTATGCTATTAATATTATGGCTTAGGTGTCAAATGAGTTGACAGAAGCTATTGCCAAAATAAGGATATGAATCTTTTTGAAATATCAACAGAAGGATTATGAATGATAACAGTTCTATCTAAAATAGACCATGTAGATACCATGCAATCAACATAGACAAAGATGAGGAACAGAAGTATAGACTAGAGTGTTATAATGTATATTGATATTTTTCCCTCCTAAGTTTTTCTTTGATTTTATTTGGCTTGGTGATAAGGCCTCAACTTGGGACTTCAAACTTATGTGCTACCCAGGAATATACTTTTGGCCTTCCCTTGAGAATTTTTGATGAGTTAGCAAATAATATACCTTCTTCAACCCTAAGTATAATAACAAATATCTGCCTTTTTAAGAGAAATGGGATATACCAGGGTTCCTTTCTACCTACATTATGGCTAACAAGGTGTGAAACAATGGCTAAATTAAAAGTTAAGTGAGACTATATTTGATGTCTGGAGTTGGAAATGAAGTTATTGCTACTGTCTTATTGGCAGTCTTAGGCAGGGTTAGTATGTCTTTTCGCTGGATCAGTGCAATCTGATTGTACATTTTCATAAATGCCTTCAAGAAGCAAGACATATTTCCCATTCTCTAGTGACTCCATCATGATATTACTACAACCTAAGGATGTAGCTCTGTGTTAGAGTACAGGAAGCCATGTGTTGAATTGTCAACACACACACACACACACACACACACACACACACACACACACACACACACTCCAGAAGGGGGTGAGACTTTGCTGAAATGCATCCCTTTCCATAAGCTAATAGCAAACAAAGAGTTAAACTTCTCACTTTGAAACTCTCATGTAGATTTTAGGCAATCTGAAGCTATGAAAATAATCTTTAAACATCATGCCTTTTATTCCAAGAATCAACTACTTGAAATAGAAAATAACTTTTTCACTTCCTGACTTGAAATGCAGAAGTGCCAAGACCTAGATGATTCCAAACACAGTGAAGAAAGAACAGATGGGGGATGTAAGCAGCACTGGGAAACTCTGAGAAAAGGAGCAGGGGAAATGCTAGAAACCCCAGATATTGTTACCAAAATGAAGACTGTCTTTGATGGGCTCATCTGTAGACTGGATATGGCCGAGGAAAGAAGCAGTGAGATTCAGTCCTGAGTGGGGCATTTGCATCACCACCTCCCAGGCTCAGAGAACATCAAGGAAGATGGGGAGGAAAGAATGTAACAGCCCAAGTATGGGAAGTTTGATAAAATGCTGTATTCTGGCTGTATTCTGACTGTTGCACTTAGTAACTCACAGCAAAACCTGCACAAGATCAACCACTCGACATTCCAGCATGAACTAGGAAGGCATTCATGAACCCCCAGCCATAGCTGAGAAGGTGTTGCCAATGCTGATTTTTCTTCTCTACATGATTCCATAGACATGGCATGCACAGTATGAGCAATGACAAGAGCCCTACTATGTGTTAACGTTTTGGTGGGTGCAATTAATTTTCTAACCTAAAGTACTGGTATTTAAGATAAATACTAACATTTTATACCACTGTTGAGAAAATCAGAAACTGGGAAATAAGTCTATACATTATTCTTCTGCTCATTGGACATAAACTTGGCATATGATGCTTTCCTTACAAAATATTCTTGGTTGTACATGGGAAGAAAACCACTGTCACAGAATAAGGTGAAAGATAAGGAAAATGGTTAAGTTATTAATATAATAAGAAGAAAGACATATTAGATGTAGAATTTATAATAAGCAAGATGGGATTAAAATCTTGGTTTGTAGGAGGAATCAGTTCATTGGAACTGGAGAAGCTGGGCTATTGCCTGGTTCTATTCTCAGTGGTTCTGCCTAGTGCAGAACCTTGACCAAATCCTATCATTTTTTTCTACTATCACCAGCACAGCCACAAGAAGACCTCACCCAAAGTGTGTGTAAATATGAAATACTAGATGGGAAGGATTGTAAAGATGTGGTGAACAAGCAAGCTGGAGTCCAGAGAGCAAGCCTTGTGCCTCCAGAGAGATGACAGGATTCAAAAGAATAAATGGTCCCAGTAAGTCCTCCAGGAGTCACCAATCAGCATAATGGAGACACATGCAAGGATAACCAATACATGGCATATCATATATTTTCAGTGAACGCCTAAAAGAGTGGGGCTGATGCCTCTTTTCCCTACTTGGCCCATTGGTAAAGGCACAGTGCCCATTCTCTGTACCAAATCTCATTAATTGTTACTCTCATTAATTGTTAGCAGCCTGGACTGGGTCTTGTTTGGAGGTGTCTGAGATACCTGCACAGGAAAGAGACCTGTGAGTTATTACTATCTAAAATGGACATAGGACACAAAGAGCAGGGGCATAGGTAAAACAACCCTTCAAACTCCCAAACCCTTTGATGTTTCTAAGAACCGTATTAAAAATCTTCCTCTTTGATGGGGTGATCCTTCTGTGTATGTTTATCTTATTGGTTATTGAATAAAGTACTGTTGGCCAATGAGAAGCAAGTTAGGCGAGATTAGGAGTCAAGGAGGATTCTGGGAAATGTAGTAAAAAGAAGTCTTGTGATACAGGAAGGAAGTGACATAGCAGGCAGACTCATATATAAGCAGGGACAAACAGAAAGTTATTCATTTTCCCTTGCTCTTCCTCCTAGTCTCTGCTCTGGAGTCGCCATGTGATCCACCAGCAAGAGAGGGCACCCATGTAAGGCATCCTCGATAAGATAATTCTTATAAAATATATAGATTTATGATAATTAAGACTGAGTTAGCAGATGAGAAATCCTAGTCATTGGCCAGGTAGCATTTCTACCTAAAATAAGTTTCTGTGTGTTACTTGGTGGCAGGCAGAACTTGGGTGGCCTGGCAGAAAGTGCCCACGTGGCGGCATGACTCCCGTGGCTATGGCGAAAAGACTTCTTGTTACACCTCTCTTTCTGGACCATATACCCATGGAAAACCCAAGTCTCAGTCTTCTTTGTGTACATATCAAACAATCTAAATACAGAGTGTTTGTGTTATATGACATGGACTAGTGGCATTATAGCTATCTTAGCTTTAAGCATTCTCTGATTGTACAATAAAATTGCCTAATGACACATTTATCAGAAGTAATGCCTGATATGATATGTTAGCCTCCTTGACAGCAATCCCACCTTTTCAGACACTTACATGGTTGACAAGAAGTTTTCATCATAGTCATGATTGGAAATGAGTGTCTAGAAGTCACATACCAGTGAGGACTCCAGACTCCCCTCATCCTTGAAGATACTCCTCTGTACTTCCATTTAACTGTCTCATTTCTATTGCAACCCTACACTTTATATTTATGTGTTTTCTTACGGTTTTCCTCTGTCTCTCTTTCCACTAGTTTCTTCTGCTCTTGACTTACCCACAATGGTGACCAGCACCCCCATTTATCTAGACACTCTTGAAAGCTGAGGATAAAGGATACCTTCCAAACTCCCATTTTGATTAGACTATTGTAAATATAGAGTCAGAAAAATTTGCCATGAGGTGGCACACTGGAGATAACGCCATGTTCTGTGGCGAACCTATGTCCACATTCCCTATAGTTGAGCTAGCTGTAACTCCCAAATCAGCATGAATGTCTCTGGGGACTTTGGAACAGCAATTTCCAGTTTAACTTTAGTGTATAGCCAAAAAGAAACAAAGAAAAAAAAAAGGAAGCCACCACAAGTTTCTTTGCCTTTCTTTTGTATGATGGTTGCCCTAGACTCCCTGGCCTCTCTGTGACCTTTGCTGCATGCATGAAGAGAAGCTGCCTCTTAGGACAGGTCTGCAAAAGAGTGCTCTGGCTGAGGCAGCTGCGCTCACAACTACAGTCTGAAGGGATGGGGTGCTTGAAATATAGGTATCTCACTTGGACTGGCCTCGGACATTCAGCTGAACAATAACTGTAACTGGTAAGAGAAAGAACAAAGCCACTTCCCAAATCTGCCTCCCTCCCTTTTCCCTCTCTCACCCAGTGTGCCATGCTTCCTGTTTCCCGAGTTATGAAAATGTGTTCATCTGTCAAGGGGAAAGCTGCCCCACTGTCTTAGGTGCAGAGAACTCCAATCACAGCAGCTGCTGGGACCAGACCGAGAGCCAAGCTCCTCATTTGTTTTGGCTAACACTGAAGAATCAGTTTAGGCATCCCCTAGAACAAAATGGTGCATGGGAACAGAGCCAAGCCATGAAAGAGAAGCGGCAAAGTTGCAACAGATTATTTGTCTGCTAAAACAGAAGGAGAAAGAGAGCTAAACCTGGATCCATTTGAGTCCAGCCTCCCCAACATATTCTCCACTTGCAACACAGATGATTTCCTCTAATATCGCTCAACAGGTGCTAAACTGTAGCTTTGCTAAAGATTAATCATGCAGCCTTGGAAACAGAATTAAAGAATAACAAGGCAGCTCCCAGGATTTGTAGGCTATTTCTGCAGAGTACTCAGCATGGAGTATATATAAACAACATGCATATTATTACATATATGTATGCTAAGTGCTTGCCAATGGCAATCCTAAGGAAAATATCATTGCCCTCTCTATCCATTAAGCACTGTGCATGTATGAAGTACACAGCATTCCAACAGGAAATTATACTTGCATTTTTGACTCTTCTTAGGCTATGAGTTCTTTATTCTATATTTTTCACTCAACTCTCATTTTCTGAAATGGGCACTCCATATATATATGTTGGATACTGCATTTGCTGACTCAAGCTGCTCCAATGTGTAAAGTGTCAATCTCTCAGCATCTTTAAGTAGGATGAATTGAGCATGGTCATTCTACTGAAAATGTACTAGCACTGTTTATATTAAATGCTTCTTTGAGATTTCTGTTTTCATATATTACAAACAAAACCCAAGGCTATGCAGTTTTAAATTATTTAGACAGTTTATTAAGTCCAAATCCAAGCTGTAGTTCATTTGACTAAGTGATCAGTGAAGAAAGTAGAGGCTAGAACTAAGATATGGCTTTACTTTTTCCATGAATTTGCCAAAATATGGTTAACCTGGAACTTCTGGTTCGATGCTGTAAATCTGATTAGAGAGAGGGAAATAGGAAGGCAAACTCTGGACAAGACAGAGAGACAAAGAAACATCTTAGGATCCTTAAATGATTCAACAACTTTGAGGAGAGATCCCAAATCTATTTTGATTTTACAAGATTGCCCTCATTGTGGCCAATATGGTATTTCTCAAGAAATAACCAAATTAGGTGATTTTCTAGGATAAATAAATCACAACCCAGAAGCAATGGATTGTGGGAGTTTTAAGGTACACAGTCTGAATTTCCAGGTCTTACACTAAGGTTGTCTGGAAAGAATGGATGAGTGTGCCCATTGTTCAGAGTCCACTCTGAACAAGTCCTAGCCTGGGGAACAGGGCGAAGGGAGTCTAGCCTGGAAGTCTTCCATGGCTGGATGTTCCACCTTGAATGCCTCCCATTCTAGAACAAGAGTGTTGTCCTAGATGAAGCTCTTACAAGAGCAGCTTCATGTTTTGATGAAAAGTGAGGATGTACCTGTAGCTGGAGACAGCCAATCCTGCCCAGACCCACCAAGAAGAGGGAAGAGAAAATTTTGTCATCTTGAACTTGTCCTATGTGTCTCCTATGTATTTCCCTAGACTCTTCCTTCCACATTATTTCGACAGTAAAAATGGGCAGTTTTTTTTTTTCTGATTGGTAATTTGTGTTCTATCCACAAAGTGATCTGATCTCATTTGGTTGGAATTATTAAATGCAGTAAAAATAGTGGAATAAGATTGTGTGATTTCAGGTTTTATTTAGTTTTCTCCCATACTATGACATCTCAGTATTGATGAAAATAATTCTATGTTCAGGTCATTGAATTCCATCTTCCTAAATGTCAGATTTGGAAGCAGGACGCTAGAGCAAAGTTTTGTTACTTCAAGATGGCCACTTGGCACTCCCTTGTCAGAGACAGTCTGTGGTAATATCTCAAAGATCAGCATTACTGGATTAGAAACAGAAGAGCGATAGCGTTATTCAGCATAAATGTGACATTTATGTCAAACAAGTGTGGATTGAAATAACCTAATTCATTTACAAGAAGCCCACTGCATTTAGCAGAAAATTCTGCATAATGCATGCAAACCTGTGCCATCGCCCCAGAAGCCAAGCTCCAAATTACCACCGAAGAGTACAACCCAACCCAACCAAATGCATTATAAATGCATGTATAATTTATAAATGTATGTATGTGCAGAAAACCTAAGTCTCCAAGACAAAAGGCCTTAAATAATGTGGCAGGTGTCAATGTGGCACCAAGGTAATGGTGGGAACCCACAGTCAGAATGTTGCCTGCTTAAAACTGATTTGTTCCAGTGATGTGCTCAAATATCAAATGCTTGCTTTTGCAAAAACATAGCCTGTTTGTTTTCCTTCTTTACGCATGCCCTTGTAGCTCTAAGTATTTCCTTGAGGCTGAAATTTAGCCCTCTGTGATGAGAGGACAAGACTTGGAAGAACTTGACCTAGTTGCATAAGGAATGGATTTTGAATTTCTGAAAACATATTCAAAATGACTATTAACAGGTGATAATTCTTGCTTGACATTGGATACTGAAAATCTGGGATGGAAATTGGTTTGGGCTTTGAAACAAGGACTTAAGTGTATTAATCCCAGGCACCTTGTCTTGGTAACCAAACAACGTTGTGTGAATTTGGTACTTCAGTGATGGGTCATGAAGGATAAAACTGAGGGAAATGACTGTTAGTCTTGAAAAACATGTTAAGAGGGGAGTTTTTCTAAGGCCTTTTTATATAGGGCCCTCTAACAGTGCCAAACTTTTAAAGGGAGTACTGACCACTAGCCCCACTCCCATATGAATGTGCCAAGGCTCTTGGGGAAGGTATATTAATTACAGTGACCACTGGGTATGTTACAAACAACTTTGTCTAGAAACTTGAAACTGTCCATTTTGCATCTCCAGCTGGTAACTTTGAGCATGACCACAGTTCTGATGCTCAATGGGGCTAAGACAGTTTTTTTCTAAACTTTGCTGCCTCAGCACCCATTCTTACTCTGGGTTTCCAGTGAACTTCTGTGGATTTTCTCTGTTGTATTTTCCACATTAGAAATTAAAATGAATTCTTTGTTTAAAAATAGTGCCAATACACTCCACAAATTTGTTGTATGCACACACATGCAGGGTAACTGAGACAGGGCCTCACCATAGCTCTCAGGTTGGCTTTTAATTTGCTGTGTAGCTGATAATGGTCTTGAACTTCTAAACCTCCTGTGTCTACCTTCCAAGTGCTGGAATTATTGGCATGCACCACCACATCCAGCTTACAGAGCACAGTTTTATAAAAATAATTGTATTTTGCAAAACACTAGAGAGGAACATTTTTACAAATCTTCCAGAAGAAGCTGGAGTCAGACGGTTCTCTCTGTAGTGGTACCACATTCATGAATCCATTGTAGTGAAACAGAAACACTGCACTTCAGCGTGTTGAAAGAAATCGTTCTGGTCTCCATGAACTACTTGATAAAGAGGCCACTAAGGGTCTCACAACACTATTGGAGAACTGCTTTTAGATATAAAACAGAGGCCCAAACAAACAATTATATCATTATGATCAATGTTTGTTGTGATGGATGAGCTATGGATGAGCTATCCTGATTTGATTATGCCACAGTGTATGAGTTTCTTAGAACATCATAGCACATTCCATAAACAATATGTAAGTAGCATGTGCTAAGTAAAAACTAAGGGGCTGGTGAGATGCCTCAGCAGGTAAGGGTACTTAGTGCTCAGCCTGATGACCTGAGCTTGATCCACAGAACCCATATGGTAGAAGAAGACTCATTTGCACAGGTTGTTCTCTGCCTTCTGCATATACTCTGTGTCATGTGCACACGTACACACACACACACACACACACACACACACACACACACACACACACACACACACACACACGCCCGTAAATGCAAAAAATTATTATTAGAAGAATAATTAGAGTTAGTGTTGCTTGAATGCTTACTCCTCTCTTGTCCCTGTTTTCTATGATGGATTGATAGATAGATAGATAGATAGATAGATAGATAGATAGATAGATAGATAGATATTAGATTGTAAAACATAGCATGCAGATAGATGAATAGGTGATAGACATAAAAGATTGCTAGTAGGTAGAAGATAGGTAAACAGATAAGTAGATGGTAGATAGAAAGGAGATAGAAAATAAATATATAGATGCAAGTATACAGCATTAAGTTTACTTTCTAAGTAGGAGTACTGAGGAAAATGACTTTCCCAAAGCTATACAGATTACAAATGATAAGGCAGCTTTGGGCCCTACAAGCAGCCTTATCGGGGAGTGTAGACCATTTATGGCAGTGGTATAAGCAAAGCTGATGGTGATGACTGTATTTGCAGGGTCTTATTTAACACTTAGAAAATAGGACCCTGTAAAGCTGTGGGTCTGTTTTTGTCCTTACAACAGGTCTATGATACTCTTCATATCAACACTGTCACCACCATCACCATTGCCAGCAGCAGTGGCACTTGATTGACAAGGAGCCTGTCTTGCTTAGAATTGCAATGTATACATAAGTTCATAATTATAAAGTTGTATTGTCACAGTAGTGAAATGTGTAATATGCTAACAGAGCATGATATAGTCTGATACTTCACTTAAGTAGTATGGTGACCAAAGAAGACACATTGGCTTTTGCAGAAGAAACCATTCCAGAGGGCTCATTTTTATTACTTTGTGGCTCAGGTGTTCAAAATGTAACTGCCCTGAAGGATGGGAGCACTGGGAACCTCAGTGTGGACTCTGTGCCTCACTCTGGGGATGCCTTCAGGGGTGTGGAAGCAAGTCATTCTATTTCCTTATTAAATAATTCAGCCATACTCTGTATTTGGACAGGTTTCTTTTCATAGTTTGTGGAATTTTCTTTCATATGTTTTCTATCTACTCTGTATAAAAGCAACAGTTTATCTTATACCCTTAGAACTTACATTCCATCCTGCTCTCTGAGGAGGCAGGCCACTACAATGCCATGCACTGTGTGTGAAATAAGAACAAATCCTACTTGAGTTTATAGACTGTGGACAGATGCTGTGATGCATTGCTCAATTCCATCTGAGTAGCCTTACCCATGTTAAGTGAGGAGGATGAATAAGTACTGGTCCTCTAAGCAACTTTGCGAACAGAAACAAGCTTTGTATAGTGTGAAGGCCTCAAGTCCATGGACTAGGAAGAGGACCTGCTTGCCACAATTCCCCCCCTGTGTTTTTATATTCCAGATCTCTGTTCTTAACTATACTTTGAAAACTCCTTTGGAGGAAACCAAGTACAACTTGTACCAGGGTTGCTTTGAATGTTTTGAGCTTGTAGTCATGGTTGACATGACCTAATTCAAAACATATTTGAAGCACAATAGCACCAAACCTGGGTAGGTAGCCTCAATATTTTCTTGAATGAGTTCACTTATTGTCTTTTTGGTTGTAATTTTTTCTCTAAATTCACAACCAGTGTTTATGACCTCTATCTGAGATACAACTTTAAGAAAAATAGGAATGCTGCCAAATTTACACTGAAGGAGGTAAGGAGGAAAAAAAAAAAACAAGAAAAAGAGCAGAAGAAAAAAATCGTAATTGAAAGAGAGGGGTAGAAAAAATGCAACAAGAAAAGAGGCCCTAGTGAGAAGGTCTAGTTGAGTAAGGGCTTGCCGTGCAAGCCCGGAGACCTGAGTTCAATACCTGGAACCCATGCAAAGATGCAAGGAAAGAACTGAACCTGCATAGCTGTCATCTGACCTTCACACACCAGCTGTGGTGTGCGTGACTACACACATTCATTAAACTCTCTCCTCTCCTCTGGCTCTCTCTCTCTCTCTCTCTCTCTCTCTCTCTCTCTCTCTCTCTCTCTCTCACACACACACACACACACACACACACACACACACACACACAAGAAAAAAAAACAGGTTTACCAGAGTAAAATTGATCCAAGAAACAATTTCATGTACTGCCCAAGGTCACTGATGGACAAGTAATGCCTTCCATTCATATTCATAAGGACATTGAGATGGTAGAGCTGGCTCTTGTGTGTCCATCTGAGATTCTACTCCTACATGTCACCATTCCAAAAAGTCTAGTATTTATAGATAATAGTGCAGTGAGTCTTTGAAAAAAATTAAAAATAGAATTTTCATGTGATCCCAAATTTCATTTTGGGATATATATCCAGAATATTTGAAAGCAACATTAGAATGGATCACTGTTCAAAGAAGTGTTATTCACAATAGCTAAGAGGTAAACAAAAAGCTAAATATAATCAAGAAATGATGGATAAATAAAATATGGTATATAAACACATTGGACTACTATTCAGTCTTGCAAAAGAAGAAAAGTTTGAAGCATACTGCGGCATGGATGAATACTAAGTGGAGCAAACAACCACCAAATCGTAAATGCTATACTAGTCCACTTATGTGAAACACCTAGACTAGTCAAATTCATAAGAAAGTAGAGGAGAGTTGGAGGAAAGGGAAAGAGAACTAGCATTCAATGGGCACAGTTTTTGTTTTGCAAGATGAAAAGTTTTGGAGATGTATAGTGACACAAACCCATGACACTGAACATAGTACTACAGCCTTATACATTTGACATTGCTTGGCTTATTTTCTGCTGTGAATGTTTTACTACAATTATAGTAAATTGTTTAAAATCAGGCATATTAAATGGAGTCAATAGAATGTATATATATATATATATATATATATATATATATATATAATATGTGTGTGTGTGTGTGTGTGTGTGTGTGTGTGTGTGTAGATCTAGATAAACAGATATGTATGTATATGTAACAACAATAATTAAAGGAGTGGTAAATTACCTTACTTAGACTGCGTTAAGCAGGGCAGGAAGCAAGTATACAGCTTACTACTACTAACAAGTTACAGGTTTGTTGTCAAAGCCCTGTGCCCTGGCTTCTGGTCCTGCACAAATACTTTGCTCTTTAAGACATATTCCTCAGGCAAGCCTGAGAGTGAAAAAGGGACGACTCAGAGAAGAGCTGGAACACATTGCTTTCCCCAGAGATAGAACTTTTGTGCTGTGCCTGGTCATGGCGGTGGCTCCCTGGCTCATGGCTGAGCATCTACACTTGCTGTTTGCCTGTTAACAGCGCTAATACTACACATGAGAAAAGATCAATTCATAAAGGACCTCCCTTCCCCATCTGGCCACGTCCTCCAGCTTTCTTGGTCCACTCAAAAAATGACAGTTGACTGCTGTGATGACCCATCTTCTGCCACCATCGATCTTGGAGTGGCTGCCAATCCCAGAGAAAATTTGAGAGAGGAGCTTGCATCTAGTGGGGTTAAGGGTGTTACTGATTCAGGCCTAATGGCTCCCCAATTTTCTATGTATCAAAGATTTACTGCTATACCAGGAAAACTCTTCTGGAAGGGCAGAATCAATTAGGCTTTGTGGTTTTTCTCACAAGTGTTCAGTCTTCTCTTGTAAGGCAAAAAGTAGGACAGAAGATAAATTAAGGAACAGAGGTGTTGGTGTTCTGATAAAACTTTATTGATAGGCACAAGAATTTGAACTTCACATAATTGTTACACAACTCAAAATACTAGGTTAAAATTTTTCTTTACCACTTAAAGTACAACATCATTCTTAGCTTGCAAACTATATACAACAAACAGGCCAGACCATGTGAAGGAACTTTTATTTGCTGACCTTTGGTTCAATCTACATAAAGTTAAAAAAATTGACCTCACTCATTCTTAAGAAGGAAGGGAATGCATTCACTGACAATTTGTTCAATAAAATTTAGCACAAGATGTGAATCAAGTTTGTCACATCTATGAGTAGGCATGCTACCTTTAAAACTTCCATGTTACTCATAAGCTAGGTGACCTTGAACTCCTGGAGCCTGTATCTTTTCATCTATATGTAAGCTGACTCCAATGGGAGCTAGTCAACAGTCATTGCATTACATGAGTTAATACTGTTGGGTGGGACAGTTATTGTCTGGGACCTTATACTATTAGCTGTTGTTGGGGCCTTCACACCATTATCACATTGGTTCCTGCCAAATTTGATAATTAGATTGCTGCTGCTTTAGACGACTTGTTTGTTAGGAATCAGAAAATACTTCAAAGTACTTTGAAATGAAATAGATTGAGAGGGACTCAGAAGCAAGAAGGACAATCTGGCTCCCCTGCCCCCATGCATACAAGAATTAGACCTAAGAGGAAGAAGCTCTCTGATGGAGCCTTCTTTAGACTGGCTAGGGATGGACTTTGTGTTTAAGAGCCAAGGAATATAAAGAAGGTAATTCAAGAGGCCAATAGCAACTGGATCCTTTCTGAGTCATTCCCCCGCCCTGCTTCCAGCTCATTCCATACATATATTCCAATCCCGTTCTTCCCCTTCAGTTGACATTTACTTATGTATGTATTTATTTATTTGGGGTGGTGAGTGTGTGTGTGTGTGTGTGTGTGTGTGTGTGTGTGTGTGTGTGTGTGTGTGTGTGTGTGTGTTTGTGTGTTTGAGCACATGCAAGCCACATCATGTGTGTGGTGGTCAGAGGACAATGTGTGGGAGTCAGTGTCTTCTTCCACAATATAGGTTCCTAAGATTGAACTCTGGTCATAGTTTTCCCTGGTCTACAGATTTTCTGAGGCTTCTGTATTATGTAAAACTTTGTTGTATAGACCTTCTCTCTTTCCCCTTTATCTGTCTTTGATTATAGGACAGTCAGCCTTAGACTTCACAAGACGGAAGGAGAGGTACTATGTTCTCTTCTCTTCCTTTGGTGCCCAAGGTGAACAGGAGGCTGGCTCTAGCTAGGAAACCATCAGCTGTTCTCTAGCTCCTTCCTTCCCTTCACACCGTGCTTTCTCACTGCCTCCTGTAAAGAATGAGGAACTTTCTACAGCTTCTGATAGTGTCAATCAATATATGTGGGCAAAACTCCTGTCCAGTTTTCCTCTCCTTTCCCTATAAACTTTCTCTTCCTGCACTTGTCTCTAAGATGTTGGCATTTTCCATGGCATTTTTTCTTTTTCTTTTTTTGTCTCTCACATTGCTCTGCTTTCTCATTAATGGCTATAATTCTGACCGTGAGCTATCACCTCGCACAGTGAAGCCATCAGCTATTTCTCTGATCCTTTTAACTTACCCACAAGACAGGACTGAAGGGTGGAAAATTAAATGGGGTGGGGGCTTCTTAGGAAGACAAGGAACCCCTTACCATAGAGCCTGATTGAAATCTCATCTGAAAGTTGAGAATATTTATAGAGTTAACAAAATTCACTGTGAAGATACCCTATATTGAAAAAAAACTAGATAATTCTTATAGAGCTATTTCAAATAAGAAAATTAAACATAGCAATCATGTTTATAGCCAAAACATACATGACTTGTGAGTATCCATATCCCTTTCCCAGCAGTAAGCCTATGATTTTTGAGACTCTCACAAACAAATTTCAAACCATATTTGCAGTCAAAGCTTGTCTTCATTTCATTGCAGCTTACACACAGCGAGGATTCCTCAGAACCTTTGAAGTTTTGTGTTTTCATCTTATCAGTCTGTTCTCTGGTCCAAGGTTCTGCAGAAACCACACTATGATCTCACTTGCTAAAGAACAAGAGGATCCTTAGAAACCCTTTGAACAATGGAAGCTGCAGAAACCACCAAAACTGTCCATACAGCTCTGTTTAGTCATTCAAAGGTGACTCACTTCTATGTTGAATGCTGTCTTTTACTTAAGCAACCTCCCCTCCATTAATGCCCATGCTTAGATCTGTTAAAACCTTCTCTTGGGGCTGGCAACATAGTTTAGGAGATTGCTCGGTCAGTAATGTGATTGCCACCTGTAAAAATATTAAATATTAGCCTTTCCTATCAAACACTAAAACTTACTATTCTTTGTGTGTGCAGTGAACT
This sequence comes from Cricetulus griseus, assembly GCF_003668045.3. Taxonomy (NCBI): domain Eukaryota; kingdom Metazoa; phylum Chordata; class Mammalia; order Rodentia; family Cricetidae; genus Cricetulus; species Cricetulus griseus. Next base: position 153,322,240 of record NC_048597.1, on the reverse strand, counting down.
TTATTGATGGTATTCACTTCTTGAGGGCTGTCTGGGTTGGAAACTCTGAGGGGGGATGCTCAGTGTTAAGGATTAAGTTGGAACAGGGACTCCTCAGCAGCCTAGCGCTTCTCATTGCTCTCCTGTTCTTGTTGGTGTTGTGGTCCAGGGCTTTTTACTCCTTGGAGTCTATGAAGGTCTTGAGGTCTACCATCCTCTTGATGTAGCCACATTCATTGTCATATCAGGAAATGAGCTTTCAGAGCTTTCATTGAGAGCAATGCCAGCCCCAGCATTGAAAGTGGAAGAGTGGGGAGAAAACCTGATCCTCAGTGTAGCCCAGAATGCCCTTTAATGGGCCCTCAGATGCCTGTTTCACCACATTTTAAAGTCATCATGCTTGGCAGCTTTCTCCATGTGGCATGTCAGATCCATGGTGCACACATTGGGAATAGGAACACAGAAGTCCATACCAGTGAGCTTCCCGTTCAGCTCTGGGATGACCTTGTCCACAGCCTTGGGAGCACCAGTGGATGCTGGGATGATATTCTGGGTAGGTCCACACTCATCATTCCACAGCTTCCCAGAGAGGCCATCCACAGTCTTCTAAGTGGCAGTGATGGCATGGACTGTGGTCATGAGTTCTTCCACAATGACAAAGTTGTTATGGATGACCTTGGTCAGGGGCAGGGGGGGAGGTCTAAGAAGTTTGTGATGCAAGAATCATTGCTGACAATCTTGAGTGAGTTGTCAATCTTTTCATGGTCCACACCCATCAAAAACATGGGGACATTAGCAGAAGGGGCAGAGATGGTGACCCTCTTGGCCCCATCCTTCAGATGGACCCTGGCCCTTTCCATGGTGGTGAAGACACCAGTAGACTCCACAACATACTTGACACAAGCATCACTCCACTTGATATTTATGGTGTCTTCATCCTGGAGTATGGTGACAGCCTTCCCATTGATAACAAGGTCCCCATTCTCAAATTTGACTGTGCCATTGAACTTGCCATGGGTAAAGTCATACTGAAACATGTAGACCATGTAGTTAGGTCAATGATGGGGTCATTGGTGGTAACAATATCCACTTTGCCAGACATGAAGGAAGTCCTGGTAACTAGATGCCCAATATGACCAAATCTATTCACTCCAACTTCACCACTGTGTCTCAGGTATAAAGCTAGCATTGCACAAGAAGATGCCACTCTCTCTGGAACTGGAAGAACAGGGAGCCAAAACTTGTATTTATTACAAGGAATTTAAATCTTTTTATTGGCCCTACCTTGTAAGATTTCTCATACAAATGGTTTAATTCCCCACCACCACCACCACCACCACCACCACCACCACCACCACCACCACTACCACCATCACCACTTTGTTTATACAAAGGTCCTGCTGCGTTCTCGCAACCTACATGATTAAAGTTGCCTGGTTTTCCAATCTTGAAAGATGGTGAGGTCAGACAGATCACAGCCAATGGGGGAAAGACACAGTTACCACCTATGCTAGTATTCACTACGCTGTGTGCCTGTTCTTTCTAGTGCTCCCTCATGTTCAGAAGTTCTGCCATGTTGAGATGTTCTCATTTGTTTGGGTATTCCTTTGTAGGTCTTTAGGAATAAGCCTAACACACACACACATACACACACACACACACACACACACACACACACACACTAAGTACCAAGTAAGATTCTTAGCAAGCATTCAAATGATAGTTATCCAAATAGGCAAGAATACATATGAATGCACAGAGAGGGGTGGGGAGAGAAAAATAGAAACAAGATGTCAATGCCTGGTGAGTACTGGCCATGCAGACAAACAAAATAGGTGAGTCCAGGTCCCAGGAAAGATTGTGTCCCAGAAAAGTAGATCATTTTGAGAAACAACACATAAGGTTAACCTTTAGCCTTTACCCTCCCCCACATACACCAATCCCTGCCCTGGTACTTTCCTTTAATAAACTCCAACTTTGCTTCACATGGATTTGTCTTAAAATTCTTTTCTTTGGTGAAGACAGAAACTCCAGCTTCACTCGAGGAAGAAGTCTCTGAAATAACTCCTCAGCCTGCAGTAGGCAGCTGTGTTAGACTGGCTTCCACTGGCCCTGACACTCACAGGTGCACTCCAATATGTATTACACTATTGGATGTTTAGAAGACAGCATGATGGATGGATTTCTATGTCATGCTGACTTAGCTTCAGGTTCTGGAGCTACCAGTCATTGTTTGTGGGGTGCTGGGAGAATGATGCAATTGCCTTGACTCCTTGCTCACACATCAAGAAAATGGAAGGCCTTAGTGATAGCACCTAAACACTTAGAGGCAAGTTTTTAGTGTGTTTCATTTTTGTTTTAAAGCATTGACTTCTTACTTTTAGTCCACAGGTAACTAAAAGGAGAAGACGGTAAGCCTATTCAGTCTTCTTTATTTGGGCTGAAGGTACAGACTTAAGTCATTGTCCTTAACCTTTCCTATTTAGCCACCTTATATCCCCAGACAGTAGAACTTTGTTGGACAGAACATGCTTCCTACACCAAATTATGGCAATTGTGCATGAGGGCAAGACAGCCTCCTGGCAGAAGTGACCATTTCTTGAGAATCATTGTCCCCTCAAGCAGTAAGAACTTCTGGGGATCACCTTGCAGTACCTACACTGAGATGATGATCAACACACCTCACCTAGACCAGAACTTCTTAATCAACAGTACACTCCTTGTGTCCCTGTCCCAGTTCTTCTTCTATTTAAAATCAGAGCTCATGTCAATGTCTTGAAAATGGACTTGTGGTAACTGGACTCCTTCATCTGTTATACTTCTCAGTGTGGCCACATTGAATCAGTCTCTTCCTTTTCCTTTACACCACTACTTGCCCTCCATCATTGATATATTCGGGACAAAGGAGCTAACCTGTTGAGGCTGTATTATCCTACAAACAGATTATAGGGCTGTGGTAAACACAAAATGAACTGGCAGGTCTAATGGAAATAATAGGCTTACTTATTCATTTGTTCACTCATATGTTCAACAGATATCCACTGAGCACTTCTCTCTTCCATGAAGTGCATGTCAAGCAGCACATCTACAGAGAAAGTCCTACACCCTCCCCTTTCCTGCTCTGCACACCTGCTCTTCCTCCACATTTGCCTTTCACCATCCTCAGAGTCTTCCAGGTCCAACCCATAGTTCTCAGGAATATCAACTTCTGTACATGCCAGAACACCAAGTCTTACTTGAACTTAAGTTTTTCCATCCTGGGATGGAACCCATACCATCTCTGTCTTAGCTACATTTTTTGTTGTTGTTGTGATAAAATACCCTTACAAGAGCAACTTAATGGGGGAAACCCTTACAAGAGCAACTTAATGGAGGAAATAACTGGTCCAAAGGTGTAATCCATCTGGCAGGGAAGTCAAAGTAGCTGGAGTTTGAAACAGCTGATGAGATTGTGTCTGGAGTCAAGAAGCAATAGGCTGGATGCCAGTATTTAGTGGCTTTCTCCTTTTTTTCATGGATCCCAGTACCTGAGCCCATGGGCGGGAGTTGCCTCTTTTGGAGTGAGTCTTTCCACTTCAATTAACCAGATCAAGATAACCCCTCATTAGCATACCTACTGGTTGAGCTAATCTAAACAACCCCTCAGGGATGTACCTGGAGGCTTGTCTCCTAGGTGATCCCAGATGCTGTCCAGATGACAGCCAACAGTAACCACAGCAACCTCAAACTGTATTCTACTTTCAAGCCACTTATCAGGGTTCGATTAATCAGAAAGGAGCATCCCGGAAGGTTTGTGCACCGAGAAGGAAGAGATCAAAGCAGAGCTTCCAGAGTTTTAATATGTGCTCTGGGGAGTCCAGCCACAGTAGGAAGCGGCCTATGGCAAGGAACAAGTGGAGAATTTTTTAAATTTAAATACAAATGGATAAAGACTTAAATAAGGTGATGGCATTAGTCATGAGAAGAAGAAAAAGAGCCCATGAGAAGCATGGACTCTTTTTCAATATGAAGGAGGCTGTGTGGGAATGAAGGAGGAATGGGATTTGAGGCTAGAGGCACAACCATTGTCTCCAACTGGGAGACTGAGGCTATCATTTTATACATTTTATGGTGGTGCTACTCAAATACATCTTTTAAAATTTATTATTATTGTTACATGTATATATCTGCAACCAACTGTATCCAGTTGCACACACACACACACACACACACACACACACACACACACACACACACACACACACGTTTTTAGGACTAACCACATGACTTTTGATAGCCATTTATGGAGCATATCCCTGACGAAGACTGAGTCTCCTTCTTTGAGCAGTCATTAATTGTCTATAGCTCTTCATCTAGGTGTGAACACCTGTGAAACTTCCCCCATCTACGCTGGCATATCACATGCTGTTGTCATTATTCAGGTCTTCTCTAGGCAATCATCCTAGGGTGAAACTTCCTCGACCATTATGGAAAACTATACTGGTAAAAACACAGAACCATGACTGTGGGATGCCTAGTCCCAGTCGATACATCTACAACACATCTCCTACAGCTAAGGTTTTGGGAACGTCTCACAAGAGAGGATGTGATTATTGTAAGAGCTAGAGAACTTCATCTGCTGCAAGACTGTACTATCTATATCTGTCATGTTAGTCTTTTACTTACTGCTGTGGTATGTGATTTCTTTTTTGTTGATTACTGTTTACTTCTCTAACTTGGTTATGAATTCCAGCAAGTATGGCCTACCTCCTGTCCTTCTTTGTATGTAAAATTTTGTTTGTATAGAAAGCAGAAAGAAACTTCCATTGGCCTGTGCTTACTGTCAGACAGGTCCATTCTTACTGTGAATATGTAGGTGTTGTTTTGGAAATAGGAGGGGAAAGCTCTTTTTCTTGATGGAGTGGGCTCCTCTTAGCTGTCTTTCCCATACTCATGCCTGTTTAATACAGATGGAACATAATGGGAAGAGAATTAGAAGGCTAGAGATGATGTGTCATTATATTGAATTCTAATTGCTGAGAGCTAGATGGAATAGCATAGCCATATAGGAAATAGTTATAGGGCTAACATCTTTAGATGTTTTAAAATCCAGTGAAAATACTACCAGTGGCTAGATGCTTAATTGAATTAATTAGGAGGGCAGCATTTTGTTGAAATAAATTGAAGTTGAAAAGCAAGGTTGTTCCAGGAGTGCAAAGAAAATAATTGGAGTACTACAGACCCTCTTAATTAGAAAACAAACAGGTACTACATGGAAAAGAGGTCATTCCTTGCCTCATTTCCCACAAGGCAAGGTCAGTTTTATACTGCATTTAGGTTGAGTAGTTGGGCTAGGGAAATGTTTTTCTGTAATTTCTTGAAGCACAGCTTTATGCAGTGTGGCACAGGTATAAAGTCCCTAGGGATAGTAGCAGCAGGTAGAGCTGGCTGGCCTGTCACAGGAAGATTGGGGGGGGGGAATTTCTGAGCAGCAGATGGTGAGTCTAAGCTAATCACTGTAGTCATTTCTGAAAACTGAACACGATTCTTCACAACTTTAAAGCTATTACTTCTGGGGCAGAATCTCAGAATGCATTCTACTTTTTTTTTTCATATAGGAAACAAACAAACAAACAAACACAACCCAGGGTAATAGGCAGGACCAAGAAGGCCAAGGCTAAGCAATTAGAATGACACTGGCTGGGGATTGAGAATATCAAAAGGGGAAGGTAGAGAGAGCAGACAGGATTTTAGGAAAATGGAAGCTTCCTGTTGAGCTGGGAACCAGGAATACATCCAAGAAGAGGGCTGTGGAAACTCATAAAGCAGATAATCGCATGGTAGAGGCATTTATTTCATGCTTGGTAGCTTGTCAGGAAGTCAGTCTTAGACAGACCACCTTCTCAGTACTTGGAAAGGGCTGAGTCTCCAGGCTGAGTCTCAACACATTGGCTTTCATTAAGTTCTGAACCCTGTGTGACCTCAGAAGGTCACTTTACCTGCATGGCCTAGGACTCCTTATCTATTTTTGAAAAGGTAGAATAATGTATTCTCCTAGGGCTGTCGTGAGAACTAAATGAGACAATGTGTCCAGCACATCTCTGCAAACAAGGAACATTCAATAGAAACACGCTGTTTCTCCCTCTTCTTTTTTATCCTTTCCCCATAGGTAGGATTCCCCCAATTCCAGAAAGGCTGAATTGTTTCACAAGATGCATTTAGTCTAAGAGGACGGAGCTTTGTCAAGAACTGTTAGAAACTTGAAGCTGGTGATATAACCTCATGGTTTCACACATGGTGACAGGCCCAAGATGCTTGGGTCTGAGATAATGCTGAATTCCTCAGCACAGCAAGCAAGACGAACATCAATACTTTTACTGCTTCCCTGACCCCAGTTCCTGCAGCATAACGAGGAGAGAATCTGTGATGTTTATATCCACTGTGAGGTGTGTGGCTAGAGAGGGGCCCCGGATTTAGGGAACACAAGATTTGTATGAAAAACAGAAAGCATATCTGGCCCCTACTTTAGACTAGCCTTTTCTCTCAAGCCGATTCGCTATGGGACATCCTTGAAATAGAAGCCCAGAACAAAGGCATGCAGTACCTCTGCTTGTCAGACACACAAATGTGAGCCACATGGAAAGTTGGCCTCAAAAAAGGCAGAGCAGCAACACTCCATATCCTTCCTATCCTCTTCCCAAGCTGATCACCAGAGATCATGTGCCTCTAACGCATGAAGATGGCATTGCACACACCTGACATCTGCTGGCTCTTCCTCCTTTTCATCTTTTGTGTGTGTGTGTGTGTGTGTGTGTGTGTGTGTGTGTGTTTGTGTGTGTGTGTGTGTGTGTGTTGGTGCTCTAGCCCCTTGTCAGGAACTTGACATCCTCATTTTTTTCTATTTAAAGAAATGACACAGCCCACAGTTGTGGAGGTTGCTGGCTGGCCACGGAACAGGCTTTGTCTCTTGGGAATCCCATGTAAGCTAAGCCTCCATGAAAACTATTCGACAGGATGATGCAAAGGGGAGGATATAGCACCTTTATTGTTTCCTCCACAGTTGGGGAAAATTTGGTCCCAGCTTGGAAACTTGAGCCAAACTGGTGTCACTAAGATGGATTAGGAAATATAGTGCTTCAGATGTGAAACTTCAGGTGTGTGGGCTCAGGACCAGCTGGATGTCTGGAGAGAACAATAGGTCACCTACATAGAGCTATTTGATGGATGCCAAAATGTCTTCTTATTCCTGAGATTTTCATTATCATCTCTCCTCTAGTCAAGACATGGTCTAAAATGATGCTCTCCCAATATAAATATGTCATGTTGGAAAAAATACCACTACCATTTACAAACACTTCCAGAGGTGGTCCATTTATTCCGTATCAATTGGTTCTAGACATTGCAATCAACACTGGACTTCAGAAGTGATCAGTTACAGTCTTTGTCACCCAGGAAATTTTAGTGTGACTTGGAAAGTAATTAAGAAATTAGAATGCAGAGTTATAAGCTTTATGTTAAGGGAATGACAAACAGACACAGTGTGGGGAATGGGGGGGGTTAATCCTAATTTGGAAAATTGAGACGTTTACTGGCTTATTTATAGAAATTAAATTTAAGATGAAACTCTGTAAGTTAATCATTTTATATCTGCATTTAAGAGGTGAAGGACCTGAAACATAGAGTCTAAATGTCTTATCTGATGCTCGATGTCCTGTAAAGATAAAACCAAGACTCAAGCATACTTTATGTTTAAATTTCCCCGTAGATGAATTTACTGTGCTGTCTCTAAGCATGTAGGATTTTTAGAAAATACGATCTATGAGAAATAAATCCTAGACTGTAGGAGTGGGGTGATTACAGGATTCAGTTGTGAACTTTCTGAAGCAGGGGTAGAAATACAAAGCATACAACAACTGCTTTAAAAAGGCTGGAAGTAGAAGGCTGGGATAGAGGGAGATTTTGGAGAAACATTAAGTGGAGCTTGAAAATAATACAAATCATGCCATAACTTCTTAGGAGCTATTGTGGTTTAAATAACAATGTCCCCCATAGGCTTAAATATTTGAATGCTAGTCATTAAACAGTGAACTTTTTGAAAGGATTAGAAGGATTAGGAGGCATAGCCTTGTTGTAGGAAGTGTGTCATTTGTCCCATGCCAGGCCCAGTCCCCCTACCCACCATGGACTAGTCTGTAGCTTTCAAACTACTATAGCACATGCCAACTACTGTGCTCCCCACCATGATTATAAAGGACCAAACCTCTGAAACTGGAAGCAAGTCCACAATTAAAGGCTTTCTTTTGTAAAAGTTATCCTTGGTCATGGTTTGATTTCACAACAATCAAACACGGACTAAGACAGGAGGTAATGAAGATGGAGAGGGACAAGAAGAGAAACAGAGGATGACAAGGCAAAAGGAAAGGACAGAAGAGGGAGGAAGGAGTCTGTTAGTTGGCTTTCTGTTGATGTGACAAAATACCTGCTATAATCAACTTACAGAGTAAGATTATTTGGGATCATGGTTTCATAGCTTTCAGTCCATGATTAATTGGCTCCATTATTTTAGAACTTTGCCAAAAAGAACATCATAGTGACATGACGAGTATAAAATGTGTCAGTTTTTTTTTTTCACTCCTTGGTAGTTGAGAATTGAAAGAATGAAGAAGAAGAAGAGGGACCAGGAATCTCCAACCCCTCCAAGACGTGTTCTCAATGACCTAACTTCCTCCCACTGTAGGCCTCACCTCCTGAAGCTTCCATCACCTCCTAAGAACCCCTCAGACTGATGACCGAGCCTTTAGTGTAAGGGCATTGGAGCATAGTATCTGAAGCCATAGAGATGGAAAAGGATACATAGTAGCAAGAAACATAATCATTTAGGAACTCGTGCAACAGAACTTCATGTTGTCGTCAAACTTAATTCACTCTGGTTTTTTTTTGTTTGTTTGTTTGTTTGTTTGTTTTTTTGTTTTTCGAGACAGGGTTTCTCTGTGTAGCTTTGGAGCCTATCCTGGCACTCTCTCTGGAGACCAGGCTGGCCTCGAACTCACAGAGATCCGCCGGCCTCTGCCTCCCGAGTGCTGGGATTAAAGGCGTGCGCCACCAACGCCCCGCTAATTCACTCTGTTTTATAATTACACCTAACCCAATGCTCCATCTGAGACAAAGCCACTGCTCCTGGAAGAAGCCAAAACATCCTCTAAACCCCCAGGAGAAAAAGGGAGATTTCATCCAGAGCACAGATCCCCAGATACCCTGCTTATTGGGTTCTTCACAGGGTCCAGACTAGTGGGCTCACCCAGTCCTTGTCAAATACTAAAGCCTTCCCTTTGTCTAAGGGATAAGTACTGGGAATTGAAGTAACAGACAATGAGAAATGGCTTCCCCTCTCTACTTGGTTCCTATAGGAGTCCAGAGTTTCCTCCAACTGACCTTGACATCTGGAATAAGTATAGTGTGTAGGAGTAGAGTCAGATGCAACACTGAAACAATCACCCACAAATTAGGAACTGTTTTGAATTGGGCCAGGGTTTATATCCTATGCTGTGGTTCGAAACTTCCCTCCTAGCCCTAAAGCAAAGCCAAACTCCTTTGAGTTTCAAATATCACCATTTAGCAGTTGGTTGGCCTGGACTCTCCTCTTCTGACTGAACTCTCAGCCAACTCAGGCAACATTTGGATCCAATTTGATGGAAAAATTGCGTGAGCTCCTTGCCAAATTCCTATGAATCTGTGTCAAACTTGGGGATTTAGGCTAAGATTTGGGGTGTGGCTATGTCCCCAGAGGAATTCTGTGGTTGCATAGTCCACAAAATGACAAGCAAAGGCCATGTGCAGAGCTACCTCCAAGGAAGTAATCTCATCTATGGAACTCTAGATGGAGAGGATTTGACCACAGAATTTGTATTCTCATAGTGCTCTGTGGTCATCTAGGAGATCTCAACTTCTGTTCATTTTCCTTTCCCATCATTCCATCATACACCTCATTATCCATGTAAACCAAAGCAGAGAAATGCAGAGGAAAGATAAATCAATCATTCAAGATCAAAAAGCAAGACAATTGTCAAACTGGGCTATCAGTTTGAGTCAGTGACTTCTTCTGTGTAGAATGGTCCAGAACCTGGACCTTGGATGCTTTCAAAGTCTCATAATTTTTCTTTTGTGATAAGATAGTCTTCTATATCAACAACATAGAAGGCATGGTAGATGCATTTTCTGAGAATTTTCCTATAAGTTGGAGATTTGCATGCAGGGATTCATTAAGAATGCTTTTAGGAGCGACACAGGAGGTAATAAGAGAAGCAGGACAAGGCAAAAGAATTCATGAGAGGAACAAAGTGATCTCTGGGGCAGCTTTGGCAATGAGGTCATGGGTTTGTACAGTCTTTGTGGAACTACATCTTGGAAATAGAAATGACCTTGGGCAGGAATGTTCCCTTTAGTAGAGAGCAATTTCCAGGGAAGTTCTTCAGAGAGCTTAGAAGCCAATGTTCCTGGGAACTAGAGAACTTTGGTCCAGAAATAGGTAGTGTGCTACAGAGCTGCATCAGGAAGAATAGTAAAATTCTATGCTGAAAACTCAAGTACTTTTGCCAGTTGATGATTACATTGATATGTTGCTTTTCATAGGACTGAAGAGTAGGACACCCAAGGCTCAAGACAGTAAAAAGAGGCAATCTCAGGAGATAGAAAGCATTCATAGAGGTGAATAACTCTGTGTCTTCTGCAATATATATATATATATATATATATATATATATATGTAATATACATGTACATTTGTAATATAACAATATTATATTACATGTACATTTGGTGTGGGTAAAATCAGATTTGAGACAGTGACAGATGGTTGTGGGGTTAGAGGAGAAAGAAATATTCCAGGTAAGACAAAAATGGTCTGCAAGTAAAAGAAATGTACTATTGCTGAAATGGCTGTGGAACTTTTTAAGAGCTCATTGAAGTCTATAAGCTTTGAGCAGTGTCTAGAATCTAGTACAAGAATTCTAGTATCCCTAGTTTCTTTCCAAATGCTAATTTGAATCTTTTCCAAACCTTGGCTTTGGTGATAACATGTCCCAAAGTCAGGGTGACTAACAGCAGGTCACCGAGTCAGCAGACATGAATTTCAGGGTCCACTTCCAATGGGGTGATCAGTTCTATGTGTCTAGTCTTCTCATCTCCTTTCAGTACCTAAATCAGTCATTGTCATGAGATGAATGACAATGTGAGCATTTGTTTTTCTTAAACTATCTAAAAACATGAAGAGTTATTTTATTCCCCACATCAGTGGTGGAGATGGAACCTAGGACCTTGCATGTGCTACACAAGTGCTCTACCATTGAGCTACAAGCATGGATGGGTTTTAATGATTTCCTTTCTCCTTTCTTGCCTCTCTTTATATTTTCTCCCAACATGATGCCTTTTATGTCAAAAACAGGCTGTGTACTCATCTTTGCCATTGAAATTCTTTTAATTCTTTCTTGTGTTTATTCTTCTGGGGTAAATTCATTTTCATATCATTCCATGTTCTCTGAACACACGTAAAGTTTTCTTGCCTGCACCTGTGGTCTTCCCACCACCTAGAATCCTGTTTGTGGGTGATTAGTTGTAATTGTTAACTTGACACAATCTAGAACCTGTAGGAATGTGTGTGAGGGAGTTACCTTAGTTACAGTGATGGATGTGGAAGGGATAACATCCAATTCCACCCACATCAGAGGCCACGATAAGATGATCTCCAATTGTTATGGCCTATATCAGCATCACTGTGTGTTTGGTAACTTGTGGAACATTGTACATGTGACATTCTAACTGCCTACTGACTTGCATCTATTCATTTATTAACCCCTTTTGAAGTCCTTTCTGCTTTTTGTTCCATCTCAATGGGACTTGACTCTCCCTGTCATTTCTTGTATGTAACTGTCTTATACTGTCTTTTTCTCTTCTTTCTTCCTCCTCTCCTGTCTTTTCTTTTTCCCCTTCCCTCCCCTTCTTACCCACTTTCCCACTTAGGTTCTTGTCCCTTCTTTTCCTTTTCCTTCTCCTCCATTTGTCTCTCCATTCCATTCTAGTCTAGTCTATCCTGTTCTCGACTGAAATCTCCCAGATGAAAGAGATTATATGTAACCATTATTAAGTTTTAGGTCATAATACAATGCCAATAACATCTGCCATCTAGTTTACTAGCCCATCAACGTATTTATATGAGCAACCTATTTAATTGATTTAACTCCTAAAGACATTGAGAAATGAATCAGGTAAACATCAAAACAATGATTAAAATTCTATTAAAAGTTTCATTCTGATCAGAACAATGGAGCTTCTTAACCTTTGATCATAACTTAATTACCCAAACCAGAAAAGTAGTCCTAACTTCAAAGTTAGTATCTCTAGTGACCAGCTTTGTGAATTAGTTTTTTTTTTTTTTTTTTTTTTTTTTGTGTGTGTGTGTGTGTGAGAATGAGTTTTCTCACACATAAAATAGGAATAACTATCAATAAAGACAATGGTATAAGCTGGTTTGTGATAAAGCTACAAACGTCCAAATGCAGAAGGCTGTAGGGTGACATGAGGCTGTGCTGGCCGTGAACTAACCCCAAGGCCTTAGTGATAGGTCTTGACTCCACAGAGCACCAGCATCAGTGAACTATGAGAATTTGAGAACTTTGAGATCACTTTTACTGACCAGTCTCCTAGTTCTAAGGAAGATATCCTAACATTTTAAGTAACCTAAGCTAGAAAAATACCCCTTGCTAATTTACAAGGCTGGTTTACATTCCAGTCAGCACTTAATTATTCATATAGGCATTTTCCACATCTCCAGTCTCAATGGAATGCTTTCCCTCAGATTTCAGGCTGCCTTCTCCCTGCCACCCAGCATGTGGCTGCCCCACATTCTCCCTTAGTTATTTGCTGTGGGTTTAGGGAATGCAAACTCATTTTGACTTTTTCCTGAGCACAACATCACTGGGAAGGAAAGCCTGAATCCCCAAAAGCCATACAAAGCATTCCAGAGTAAATGTAAGAAACATTTTGATTGTTTTTCTGTTTTGGATTATCTGTGCCACTACTCATTTCCTCTTTTGCAGATAATCAAGAACTAGCTGTATTATGCTCAACAAGACTCTAAAAATCACAGAGAACTCTGCAGGATTGAAACATTTAGGGGGTAAAACTCATAACCCTCAATATTTGGGCCTGATAAGGCTTTAGACTAGGTGGGGGCATCCCAACAGCTCCAGTTTAGGATAGGGATTTTAAAAGGGAAGCTCAGCGTCAGCTGTTTTGAATCATACCAAACCAATGCTGATTAAAATCAGATAGAGCCTCCAAGACGAGAGGGAACAGAAAGTATGCCTGCATTGCAAAGTTGCTTAATTGTTTTAGATCAACTTATACAAACTTTAAAAGAAAAGAGAAAACAGGAAAGAGAGAGATTTTCCTTTTCAGCTAAGAAATATCTTCAGTACATTTAGCCAAATGCAGCACTCTTACTCCTTTGTTCCTTGTACCTCCAGCCATCTGAATGTTCTGATAAGTGCATTGTAGAATTGAGATAAATGGAATATTTATATTCTCATTGCCTAGTGATTTAAAAAAAATCTCCCAAGACCTAGGGAAACTATAATAATTTTTACTTCAATTAAGTTTTTCATTGAATGAAATGTAAACTCCCCAAGGTTGTAGGCATGCCACCATACAAAGCTTACGTACAGACACATACAGTGTATGTAATTGCCCCCTTCCTTCTGCTCATGTGACAGCTTGCCATTCCATTTTCAACTTCTGCGAAATCAACCCTTAAGAGAATATGTATTTATTTTTATGGGTATGAGTATCTTGCCTCCATGCATGTATGTACACTCCATGTGTGCTTGGTGGCTGCGGAGGCAAAAAAGGGACATTGGATCCCTTGGAACTGGAGTTACAGAAGGTTGTGGACCACCATATGGGTGCTGGGAAATAACCCCAGGTTTGCTGCAAGAGCAGCAAATGATCTTACTGCTGAGCCACCTCTCTAGCCCTGAGACCAACCTTCCTGTATACCACATATGAATAAGATTATATGAAACTTTTCTTTTTGTATCCAGTTTATTTCAGTTACTGTAATACATGCTGTGTCTAATGAGAGGGTTTTATTCTTTTTCTGGCTGAATCATATTCCACTGTGCATATGTATTGTATTTTACCTGTTGTTTCGCTAACAGTTACTTAAGTTGCTCCATTTTACAGCTGGTGTGAACAGTGCTGTCCCAACAATGGGATGCAGATTGTTCTCAACATAGGGATTTCACTGACTTTTTTAACCTATAAAGTGTGGTTCCTAGAAGTTAGTTCCATTTCTAATTTGCATCAATGTATCAATTTGCATTCCTGAGGACAGCATTCAAGCCTCCCCTTCTCTGCCAGAGTCATTGTCTCTGACAATATTCACTGTTACTAGAAGAGGAAGAGAGTATCTCAGTGTGGTTTTAGTCTGCACTTTCTGGTTTCTAAGGGACATTAAAACCAGTTTTCATCCATCAATTGGCCAGTTCCCTGTTTTCTTTTGAGCACTGTCTTCTTAGTTTTATTGCCCATTTAAAAACTGGGGTTATTTGACATTTTTGCTCTTGAAGTGTTAGAGTGCCTTGTATAGTCTAGATACTGACCTCTTGTCAGCTATATAGCTTGTGAGCTTTCTCTCTCTATCCCAGGCTGTCTCCTCCCCCTGATGACCGTCCCCTTTGCTGGAATCCTGTGTGTCCATTTTTCTTGTTTCCTGTGCTTTGGAGAATTAAAAAGATCCTTGCTCATTTCAGTGTCCTGTGATATTTCTTCTGCTTTTTTCTTCTTCTAGGACTTTTGTAGCTTCAGTTCTAATACTTACATTTTAATACAATTTGAGTTGATCTCTGTAACAGGTGAGGGATAGAGGTCTGCTTTCATTCTTTTGCAAGTGGACACCTAATTTTCCAAGCACCTCTCTGTTCACTCAACAACACATTAGTTTTTCACACATTTGTCAAAATTAGTTATCTATATGCTTATAGCTTTACTTCTAAAATAACTGTTTTGCTTCATTTTTCTTTGTGCCTGTTTTAAATGCCACTTTCCAGGCTGTTCTCATGATTATAGTTCAATAGCATTATTCAAGGCAGGCAGTCTACTATGTCCTGTCTTATTATTTTACCAAAATGGCTTTTGGCTTTTAACAGATTTTGTGGTTCATATTCAATGTAAGTTTAATGTTGTTTTTCTTGTGTTAATAATGTCACTGATATTTTGACAGGGGTTACATGGAATTTAATAGGGTTCTCTGGACAGTGCCATGGTCATCTTAGCAATATTGGTTCTCCCAGGCCACAAACATGGGATGTCTTTGTCATCTATGTGTGTCCTTTTCAGTTTCTCTCATTTGTGTTTTCACTTTGCATGGTAGAGATTTTTCGACTTGTTCAGTAAATCTTTGGGTAACTTTGTTTTACTTTTTATAGTTATGGAAGCCAAAGAGCAGATGAGTAATCCCGTGCTTGCTTTGATGAAGAACCGACATTCAATATAGAAGTGTGAGTGGACAAGAAGGGTGTGGGACTTCACAACCAGAAGAGACTTGACAAGGCCTGTTCATTCAGGGTCTTCTAGCCTCTTGCATTACATCC
Organism: Cricetulus griseus; assembly: GCF_003668045.3. Classification (NCBI taxonomy): domain Eukaryota; kingdom Metazoa; phylum Chordata; class Mammalia; order Rodentia; family Cricetidae; genus Cricetulus; species Cricetulus griseus. Next base: position 153,306,638 of record NC_048597.1, on the reverse strand, counting down.
TTATCTTCTGGCACAGAGCACTGCACCAACCACCTAAGTTCTTAAGAGAGAGGACCAGAAGGTGCTGCTGTGGCTGTGGCTTCAGTTTGAGAGTGTGTCAAGATGCCATATTTGACTTTCCTTCACTGCATCAAAAGGCAGGAATAAACAGGGTGGGGGCGGGTGAGCGATAGAGTCCCACAAGGCGTGCATGAGAAGAGTATGAGTAGTGCATGAGGAAGGAGCATTGAGTAACAAGCGTACCGTGAGGACAGCGAGGGTAAGAAAGGTAACAGGGATGAGGAATTCGTCCACATAGGAAGGGAGGAGGTTAGTGGTTGTTTAGTTCACTAGAGACCTTCTGAAGAGTATTCTTCTTCCTGCCCCAGTACGTCCTTCATTGGGATTTCCTGATGGTGAAATTATTATACAAATAGAGCTTTTTCTTCTTATTTTTTCTCTCTCTTTTTTAGCTCAGAAGCTGAGAGTGTTTACTGCTCTTCCAGAAGATATGAGCTTGCCTATTTCATCCACTTCCTGTGCGCGTCCGCATACACACACACACACACACACACACACACACAGAGAGAGAGAGAGAGAGAGAGAGAGAGAGAGAGAGAGAGAGATGCACAGACACTGGGGGGATTTTTAAAAATTAGGACAGATGGGCAGTAAAGAATATGCTATATGGGGAAGAATCTAGAGGTTACCCAAGGAGACAGTGCTGTGTTTGCAACATCTACTCTTCCTCACACCTTCCTCAAGGAGTGATGCTGCTGTCCCATTGAGAGAGGAGTGTTTGCTTGGATTTGAACCTGCCATAACTACCCTTTTACAAACTTTTCAACCTGAAAATTCACTTGTTCTAAAATACTAGTAATATAAATGTTAATCTTGGAAACACTGCCTAAGTGTATCCTTTTTGCCCTGCACTTTTCTCATTTAGGGCATTTCCCTATTGTATGTGTTGCTATTGTATGTTTATAAAATCATTCATTGGAATAACTGTATAAAATGTTTTTGTAAGTAATTCCCAGCTAAGAAGCAGAAGGCTTTAGAGGTCCCACCACGAGGATGAAGAGGAAGACAGCAATGATAGTAACCAGGATGGTAGGTGATAGAATTGCAATAATCTTGGAGAGGATGGCTGAGAGGAAGCTACTTCTTACAGTTTAAGTTAGATGTGGTAGAGAGGGGAAAGGCTAGGCTTGGGAGTAGGAAATTGCTTTGAATTCCAGCTTGTTTCCAACACAGAATAGGGCTTATGCCATGGATTATAACAAGATTAAGAACCATTATAGCATATAGAATTATATCCACTACAGATGGGTTTATTTAATATTGCCTTGGAAAAATCTCAGACAAAAAGGATAACAAGAGAAAGAAAAAGGGAAAAGGGAAGGGAGGAAGGAAGGAAGGAAGGAAGGAAGGAAGGAAGGAAGGAAGGAAGGAAGGAAGGAAGTGCAAATAGCAAATGGTAGCTAACTTCAGGGAAAACTAAATAACAACAAAACAACCTATAGAGTTTGTGCAAAAGACTCTTTCTCCACCAGTCTTGGGAAGCGATAGCTGGTGCTCACTGAGAGACATCACTTTAATCGAGGTACAGAAACCAGGCTTCTATTATACAATGTGTGTTCTTTCTAACAAAAGTGTTCCGGGCTTGCCCTATCCATGGCACATTTTCTGAAAATCAATCAAGTTCTCTCATTCAGCTGAAGTCCAATGGCATTGTCTGTCCCTTCCTCCAGGAGCTGATCTCTGCCAGGTAGAAAATTAAGTTTCCTTCACTCTTCTTTTTAGACACAATGCTTCAGCATCACAGAACTCTGGCTCTGTGTGGGAAACCGACTTCCTGTCTCAATAAACAAGCACACACAGGCTTTTTCTGGACACATAATGGAGCCTTTTTTATTTTATACAAAAATCATTCCACACTTAACACATCAATGAAGCCACTTAAGCTCTACTGCATTTGAATTAAAGAGGAATTGTGTGATCAAAGGGTGTGAAAAGAACCACACAGGGCGTTCTTCAGATCCTCAACTTTTGTTACATTTGATACATAACAAGCCCGATAAATATGCTTATCCCAGGAACTAGGTTCATTATCTCATACCCTTAAGCCCAGAGAAAGGACCCCATATTCCTCTTCATCCTAGTGTTCTTTAGCTTCTTTTGCTGGATTTTGATGAAGAAATGAAAAATACTTGAATGTTTTAAGGGGTTGTGGGTGAGGTTGCGGGATGAAGTAATTTTCTCTTGGGATTTTTCTTGCTAATTTTTCTTAGAAATAAACATGTATATACATATTTTATAGGGATATGCATAGCTCTTCCCCATTGATGAATATACATACAAAATAATATGCACACTTCAGATGTATGCACTGCTAGAGTCACAGTCATACATACACACAAACAATAACTTGGGGAGTTTCTTATCAAGAGGTGGAGTATTAAGAAAAAAAAAGACAAGAGAATTCTCAAATGTTTAGAATTGGGTTGGTGGATGGACATTCAGTATCTTTGACAAGCATAACTTCTGGGAATGTTACTAAGGATTTAACATTTGTAGTGATCTTTTTTGGTACAATGCCTCCTAGAGAGATTTGGAGATGCTCTACAGAGAACTCAGGATTTCACAGCTCACAAGCAGGGTTTCACAGCTACACATGTATAGAAATGTAGTTTTTGAATCATAACCAAAGTACTAGGAAAGTATGTCTTATATAACTGCATAAAAACCCAAAATGCTAACCATGTAGCCAGTGAATTTGAGTTGATAGAATAAATACATGTAATCCAATCAGAATTAGGTTGAGATTAATTCCTATATGAACATTGGGTAAAAACTCTGAATTGTTCAAATTAAAAAAAAAAAACAAACAACTTTCTTATCCAAGAAGTTTAAATTGGAATTAATTAACTCAAATATAATAGAACAGCAATTGCAAGCCAATCACTATTCTCTACGCAAGGAAGTCAGAGCTGTGAAAGGCTCACCTTCTGTTCTATAGAGGAAGAGATGTGGAGATCGATGACGACAGTGTGGGTGTGGGAGCAAATCTCAAATGGTACCTGTAAGAGGAAAGTAGACCCCAGCACCTCATAGTCAGATAAAATGTACATAAGAAGAGGCATGGTTGACATTGTGGAAACCTGTTAAGTGTTCTTGAGTACTCAGATGGTGTATATGATCTCCAATGGGCTGGTTCACTGAGTGAAGGGTAGCCCAGCTGAGGTAGGAGTGACAGGCTGTGTATCTCTAAACAGCAGGGGGCCTTAAGGATTTCAATTAGTCATCCTTGTTCCACTCAGTTGTCTATCCAAGCCATCCTCTGGATGAGTACTCCAACCTGGTGCCTTTCATAGCTCTAAATAACTCAGCTAGTTGCATTTTGTCTTCCTAACGTTTGACTTTTTAGTACTGTGTGTGCCAGTCATGTGGATGATGGACTGGAAGATTTGTTTACATCCAGATGTTTTCATTGCTGTGTAGACAATCACAATCATTGAAAGAAAGAAAAAGAATTCCTTGGGGCTGAAAGCCTCTATGCCATGCTTCCTACATAAATAGCTGTTGATGGTGTCACTAATGGCAGCCCAGCTCTGTTTAAACACTGTTATTAAGAGCAGATGACCGTCTGTTTCTGCTACAGCTTGGGTCAGGCCAACCTTTCCCATGGATCTTATGGACTTTTCTCTGTGGCAGAGATGAGAAAAACTCAGTGAGGAACCATAAAAACAACAGGAGATGCAGTTGTCTATTTCTTCTTAATAGAAGAAATAGGTTAATTCTGTGCATGTATAAATTCAAGGTTCAAGCATGCCTTATTTCTTCACATTTTGGCTTTGTCTGAAAAAAAGAATAATTCAATAAGACCCCTGTCCTCTTGCACAGATGCTGCCCCAAACTGCCTGTCCAGTTCCACTTAAAGTCTCAGAACAAAGGGATGCCCCTTCTGCTTTGCGATGAAGTATTCCTTGTTTTCACTTGGAGTTTATTTATTCTTGAATTGTATGGTAGCCTGTGCTTGATGCTATAATTCAAATGAGGTCAGAGATGGGCACTTTCACTCAGGAGAGCACAATGTTTGACAACATGGAGAAGGGAATGTTTGAGTAAACAAATGCTTATAAATATGCTATGTTGATATAATAAGCATAGAAAAGAAAATAGGAAGGAAGGAAGGAAGGAAGGAAGGAAGGAAGGAAGGAAGAGGAAAGATGAAGGGACTCATATATATTAAAATAGGGACTGGAACTTACAAAATAAAAGAAACTATGTCTACTGTTCACTTAAAAAGAAATGACCCCACCTTAGATTTTTCAAGTTCTGAGCATGAAGAGATCTATACATTCATTCTAATGAGCACATTTAAAGGGCAAGATGACAAAAGAAGGGTTTTCAGAGGAAAAAAAATGAAAGCGAAGAAATTGGAAGTTATACCATGTGAGGAAGAGCATAAAAGTCTTCTGTAAAATTTTTTCAACTAGGGGAAAGAGTGATAGACCTCTTAGCAGCTGTGTCCTAATACTCAGAGTGCTGTGAGGTAAAGAATTCAAATTCCTATGGATATCTGTGACAGGAAGATATAAGAAAGGCAGAGACAACACTGATTCAATGTAGCAAGCAAAACTTCCACAGTCAGAGCTCACTTGTACAATGGCTATTTCAAAAAGCAAAGAAGCTCATGTGTGGTGAAGTGTTGGAGTAGATGTTGGTGTGCCATGAGGTGCTGACTGGAGTCTTAGGATCCCAGCAATCATAGGGTATAATCTGCGTGCATCTCAATTCCCATCTTCCTTTGGGTTATCACAGGATTATGAACTGTGGTGCATTCTCTCCTTCTGCAGTTTAATGTCCATGCCCATCCCAAAAATTGAAACTCCAAGATGATAATATTCAGAAGTTGGAGAGGTCAGGTCACAGAATCTTTGCCTTCATGAGGGAGGTTTAAAACCTTATAAAAAGTTTGGAGAGAACTAGCTAGACCCTCTTTGTCACTCATTCCCCTCATCTAAACTATGATGCAATATCAAAACACCTTCTGAGAGAGAAGCAGAGGCCATACCCTCATGAGCTCACAAACTCTCTTGAACTTATCAGTCTCTAGAAATAGGGGACAGGAAGTTTTGTGCCTTAGGAATCACTCTGACTCAAGTGTATTGTTATAGCAACTCAAGTGGATAAAGATGAATGAATCTGGCATGCTCTGCTCCTGAGTTCATCAGCCCTACAAGTCACTGAAGGAAGTCGTACTCACTTTATAAGTCTTGGCCCTATTTTTGAGTCTTGTATTTGGTTGCTTTTGTGTTTGCTTGGGTTTTCTAGTCAAGACACAAAGCTGACACCAGCTTCTTCTGCCTTGAACAAAGAAACAAAAGATAAGCCAGCCACCCTCTGATACAGGGTCATCACAGGCCATTACCATTTCAGTAGGGAAGAGTGTTGTAGATTCCTGAAATGCTGGTAATAGCTCTACATTATGAAAGTATTTAATGCCACTGACCCATATATTTAAAAGTGAGTAAGGTGCTAAATTTTGTATGTCTAACTTCATGTGACTGTGTGTGTGTGTATTTATGTGTACCGTTTTACATGCAAGAACCCAAAGAGACCAGAAGAAAGTGTTGATCACCTAGAACTGAAGTTTGGGGTGGTTGTAAGGCAACGTGTAGGTGCTGAGAACCAAACTCAGGACCTCTGTAAGAGCAGCAAAGGCTCTTAACCTCTGAGCCACATCTACAGCTGTGCATTTTATTTTAATTATGCTCACCAGAAGTTCCTAAAAAGCAGAAGAACAGAAGTTTATCATGGGAATTTTACATGGAGAATAACACAATCCATTCATTCAACCATGCATTTAAGCTCCAGTCCTTCACAGGAACTGATAGCCTAGTGAGAAAGATGGACACAACAATAGATGATGGTAGCTGTGTGAGATGGGAGGTGCTATCTCAATTTCTTTTCTGTTGTTTTTGTGATAAATTACCCTAGCAAAAGCGACTTATGGGAGAAAGGCTTATTTATCTCACAATTCTAGATTACAGTCAATCACTGCAGGGAAGTCAAGGCACAGAAACTTGCAGTAGCTAGTCACATTACATGCCCAGTCAATAGCAGAGATCAATGAATCCCTGGATGCATGCTACTGCTCAGCTTACATTCTCCAATTTTATGTAGTCCAAGACCCAAACCAAAGGAATGGCACTGCCCACAATGAATGAGTCTTCTCATCTTCACATAATCCCACCAGATATGCTCACAGACCAACCTGATCTAGAAAATCCCTCATGGAGACTCCCTTTTTGGGTGATTCTAGACTGTGTAAAGCTGGGAATGAAAATTGACCAGCAGAGATGCTCTCTATGACTGTCATAGTCATCTCATACTGGGTACCTAAAGAGGGATGAAAAAGGATGAATAGTATTCCTGGATGAATGGATGCTTGGACCAAAGAATTAAGAAATAAGGTGGGAAGATAAGAGAGTTGGAGTCTGTTGGGGACCAAAAAAGTTCCATTATGGAATGTCTTAATGTCCAGCCTCTGGTTTCAGTAAATGGGAGCTCCGGCCCACTATTGTATTACTAATTCGAGCAGGTCTGCTATTGTATAGCATAGCCTCAGTGTAGAATACCTCCTAGTTTGCATCTCTATAGGAGATGCATTTGAATAGGCCTGCTCCTGGGCAGGAGGTTAGGTGTGTAAGTTACAAGTGAGGAGAGAGAGTTAGGAGCCAAAGAGCAGAGAGGGGTCAGGAGGATAGAAATGGCCTCCTAGTGGCCATGGAAGCATGGTTAAGAAACAGCCAAGAAGATGCTAAATAAACAAGAGACTCCAGTTTTGCAACATGGAACTGAGAGCTCTCTGAAGATGACAATATGCTTGTGTTTGGTCTTTATCGCCGTTGGGTTGCTAGGAGTTTCCAAGTCCACACTCCTCCACTCAGGTCAAACCTCATGGCTTCTGAGCCTTGGGACTGAGACAGGTCATGACAGGAGTCAATGGTAGAGATACAGGGTTGGAGAGAGTTTAGTAAGAATATTTCTGGAGGTTTCAGTTTTCAGTTGGAGAGTAGGTGGGTCAGCTAATACTGGCAAAGTTGAGTGAACTGGGTCACAAAAGGTCATGCATGCCAAGTTAGGAAACTAAGGATAGACACTGGACTTAGCTTACACTTGGACGTCTGTTGGTAAAGTAGCAGCTGAATATGAGCACAGTTGGGTTAATAAAAGTCCTTGTACATGTGTTTTCCTTCCACCTGTGCACGTTTCTTAAAAATAAACTCATGCATCCTACAGGAAATTAGGGACAGGAAAGTGGGTGGGTAGAGATTTACTACTCAGTTTCCAGCCCTGTGTTAGCATTTAATGTTACATTCCTCATTGCTTACTCAGTGCTGCTCAATCATTGTGCTTTCCCAGGCCCTTGTCCTCCATCTGCAAGCGAGAGCATCCTGATCTGTTTCAGATGTGTGGCTCATCATTTGGAGACAAGCTATTTGACTACAAACGCTCTCGATGTCCTCATCACAGTGTATGAATAATTCATGGTGAACATCATGTGGGACTGGATTATATTTGGATATTTTATGTTGATCATTCTTTAGCCTGGCTGCTGTGACTCATCACAACCTTTGGTAGCACTTTTCAAGGGTGAAGAACATGAAACACAAGGGTTCATTTTAAAGAAAAGAAAAAGCAGTGTTAAGGAACTGAAGACACAGACCAAAAACACAGTGGTTGGTCCCATATTTGTTTAAAGATCGTTAGTCATAAAAAGAGTCTGGAACAAATACAGAGAAAGCACTTCTTAATTCCCCTCCCTGAGTCTATAGTAACTACTATTCTACTTTGTTTGCATGAGTTCAACCTTTCCATAATTTGCATAGGAGTGAGATTTATACTGTATTTGTCACTCTGTGTGTTACTTATTTCACCAAGCGTAATGTTCTCCAGATTCATCAATGTAGTCACTGATATTGCGATTTCCTTCTTTTGTAAAATCTGAATAGTATTCAATTGTGTGTTTGCAGTACAGTTTCCACATGGCTTCATCTGCTGATTAAACACTCAGGTCAACTCTGTGTCTTGGCTACTATGAAGAGTGATGCAGAAAACCTTGGAGGATAAGTATCCCGTAGATGTCCTGATTTCAAGCCCCTTCAGATACTTATTACATAGTGACATGCCAAACCATATGGTAGAACTCTTTTTAATTTTTGAGACCTCTACACATTTTTTTTTCTATAATGGTTGTATTACATTTCCATCAACAACATTTTTAATATGACCTTCTCTGCCTATATTTTCCTACTGGGGCCACAATCTTAATGAATATATGTTAACAAAAATGGGATACTTTATACAAAGTGAGTGTAGTGGCAGACAGCAGGACTCCATATACAAGAATGGGGCAAGCCTCTATGAGGCTGGAGGGTAAAATCCCTATTTTCCATAAAGGACGTTTTCTTGTGGGGACTGGAGAAATGACTCAGCAGTTAAGAGCAAGTTGATGCTCCTGCAGAGATCCTGAGCTTGGTTCCAGTATCCAGTCTCTTTCTGCACTTCAAGGTCACCTGTACTCAGACATGCACAAACACACACATAAATGAATATTATGTGTAAAATTAAATATGCATAAATAATTCTTAATTTTTTTCTTGCCCGCCTAGCTACCCAGTTAAGTAGTCATCTATAACAGTAGTTCTCAACCTATGGGTCTCGTGACTCATTTGGAAAAACTCTATCTCTAAAAATATTTATGTTATGGTTCATAACAGTAGCAAAAAAGAATTATGAAGTTGCAACAAAAATAATTTTATGGTTGGGGTCACCACAACATGAGGAACTGTATTGAAGGGTTGCAGCATTATAAGGGTTGAAAACCATTCATGGAGAATAATTCATAACCCACAGCATTAGGTTCTTGGTTGTCAAGCTAAAACATGAGCTCCTGCTAGCTCTTACTCTTGAGAAGCTGAACAGCTGAGGAGCTGGCTCACAGCATCCTAACTCCGGAAGCACTGGGCCTGTGAACTGCAGAGGAGCACACACACTTCTGCCCTCAGCCTACTATTCTCCTCCAGTCTTCCGCTGTTCCTTTTCACCACTTGCAAGTCTTACTTCCGTGACTCACTGCACCTGATTTCTCTTCCCACCATGCACCGTATCCTCTCCTCATGAAAGGTGCAGCACAAAGAACAATAAAACACATGGTTGGAATTTTGTCATTCTCTTGCCTTCAAGTAAATGTTTTCATAAGGGCTGCAACTTCTATGTTGTGGATTGACTCGAATTTCTTTAAAACAGAAAGTTGATTTCACTTTTTAGTGGAAGGACTTATTTTAGGCATATACCTATCTTTTTTCATGCCTTCAGACAAGGGCATCAAATGCCCTGGAGCTGGAGGCATAGATAGTTGTGAGCCACCCAACCTGAGTTCCTTTGCAACCAGGTCCTCTGCAAAAGTAGCAAAAGGCTCTTAACCTCTGAATCATCTCCCCAGCCTTCACTTTCACTCATCTTCATTTCATAAGGATAGTCAATTTTACTGGAGTAAAGGGATGTTATTATGTAGGCTGGCCCTTCCCTTTGGCAACAGTTATCCTTAAAATTTGCCTTTTGCTCACTTATCAAGCCTGTTATAAAATGATACTACATAGGTTTTGCTATAGCAAGAGTCTAAGACAAACAAATATACTATAAGGACATATATTATGGCTTATTTGATGTACACTTGTTAGTTAAATCTGTGTTATGTTAACTGTGCTTCAATTTATATATTGATCTCTAAAATGAAGACAGTTAAGCACCTACCACCAGGAACTGTCATGAGGATTAAACAAGAAAGGCAGACGTTGAATGTTGGATACTATGTCTAAGGTTGAAGCACTCAGTAAGCATGGCTGCATCTGTATCACGCACTCCAGGTAGCATCCTTCACTCAGGAGTATCCACTCCCCGTCTATCCTGATTTGTTAAGAACCTCCAAATTTCACACTCCTAGCCACACATACAGAAGATTTCTCAGTTCCAGGCAAATGTGGATGGCTGGTCATCCCTCTCTGTATATGAATATCCACAAATACTGATAATAGCACTATGTTTTAACACTTATTGAGTAGCTCATAAAAGTGAGAAGGTAGAAATTAATTGAAAACTATTATTTATAGATACTGTCTGTGTGGTAACAGTAAGTAAAATACTTCAGTTGAGCTGAAACAATGTTTGCTATGGACTGTGGATGAAATAAAAGGACCCTGATAATATGTCTTCATAGCTTCTCTGTGAATTAAAGTGCCATATAGGCTAGCATATAATTTATGATAAGTAATATTTTTAAATGTTTATTATTGTTTGTCTTGGTATGTGAATGCTACAGGTATAACTGTATATATGTTTCTGTATGTGTATGCTACATGTATACGGGCACTCTTGGAGGTTAGAAGACGGTGTCAGATACCCTAGAGTTAGAATTACAGCAAGTTTTGAGGAAACCAATATGGGCTATGCGATACAAACTCAGATTTTCTGGAAGAACAAGAAGTGTTATTAACCACTGAGCCATTCATCCAGCCCTAAGGGGTATATACTTTTGACAATCAAAGAACATTATCAAAATGTTTATTTTCAAGACAAGTGAAGGAAATCTAAATTGACATAACATGTCTTCTGTGTGTTTGGGCACTGTTTTAGTGTGTGCCACTCTTGAAGTTACATTCAGGTATTCTCAAAGATGTTTATGTTTTCCTGTCAGCTTCCTCCTTTCATTTTATCAGAAGTACCTTTATGTTTCTGAATAAAGTATCTCAAAAGGAAAACGTTATGCTTATTTGCTTTCAATGTTTTTACATAGCTCTTACCTACTTAGGAGGTTCTGTGGAGCTCTTGAATCTCAAGGATACTCTCTTCTGTACGTCAAATTGTAATAATTCTCTTGTTCATTTTCCTAAAGACCTGTGCTTCTGCCATCTTGCTGAAGCTGATTCCAGTAAGTCCTTATTCAACAGCAGCATGCATAACTTCACAGGTTGTCTTTTAAGAGTCCAGAATTTTTAAAATATAAAATTAACATATGTTACTAACAAATTAATCACTTAACAATTATAAGCAAACACATTTCTTCAAAATGTCTATCTGATGTCAAAACAATTGGTCAATTTTATGAAAAAATAGCTAAATAAGATCATACAAATGAAACTGTCTACTAAAATTTCTACGTTTCACTTAACTATTTCTTTCAATTTGTGATAACATATCTTGAATATATGGAGCTTCAAGAACAAACAAATATTTGGCAGAATTTTAAAACACATCCATTTATATTTTCATGCATATATGCATGCACTTTAACTATATATGTATATATAATGGAATTATTTCAGAAAGAACATATATTTATTCCTAATGTTGTTATATTTAATATAAAAGGAAATCATGTATTACATCTATAGTTGTATTTACTATAAAAGAGAAGGATATATATTTTATCTATACTGGTTATATTTAACATACCTATGGCTATATTTGAAAAATCTGAACACAATTTTCCATAAAGAAAGTGTTAAATACCCAAGACACATGTTCATTTTGTCTGTAATATGCCATCTGTTAAAAGTTTCCTTCAGACCAGACATACATGCAACTTGAGAAGGTCTATTTTCTTGCTATAATCTTAGATGAAGGAGGATGTCTGCACTGAGAACACTACTTGATTCCAACTTGGATTTTATTTAGCTTTGTGAGGATCACAAAAATGACCAGCGTTTGCTCCTTACTTGAGTTTCAGCTGCTCCATCAGGGAGGCCTGAGACTATGAGGCAGTGTATCTTACTTCCTGTCTACAGGAAGGCAGAGGTTCCAGTGCTAAGAGAATAAATGTTCTCATTTAATTTTGAGAATCCCCTCAACATATTAAGAACCGGACAAATGCTTCAGATGAGAAATCTTCAGTGTCTTGTAGTCTGCTGTTCAGATCTTTAGGTGCATGTGATGCCATACACTACCCACTGAAGTGGAAAATTAACCAGGTGCTTAGCAAGGAGTCTTAGGAGGTACATAGTGACTGAGAGTCAATCTATGTGTTATCAATGGGAAATATTCCTGAGAGCAAAACTTCTTCATCCAGTACATAGGTAGAAGAAGTTAGGACTGGAGGAATTGGAGGAGGAAGAGGGAAACAAAAAGGAGGAGGTAGAGGAGGAGAAGGGTTGGACCAAACCCATAGTGTTCACTAACAGCCAAGGTTCACTTTAAGGCCAACAGGTACAGTATGCAGCAACACTACTATTAATCTTCATCTCCTCTCTCTATGCTGCTACTTGAGGCCCAATCTTGGAATCTTCTAGGAAAGCACTCTATCACTGAGCTACATCCCCATCCCTAGTTTATCTTTTAGAGGAAAATGTTTCCTAATTGGCCAGGTGATACATTTCCATGGGATGAGTAACTGCTTCTGTGTTTCTAAAAGAGAAGATTAAAAGGCAGTTCCTCAAACTCTTCATTTATGCTCTGCTTAATGAATATGGTTGTTTATATTTACATCATGGCAAGGCATAGGTTGTCTCTAAAATATGCTCCATTCAGTGCCAAGTATAGTTCACCTACCATATTACTTGGTCCTGAACACACAGTTGGGCTGCAGGCATAGCTCAGTAGTAGCGTGCTTGTCTATTATGTCCTAGGCTTTAATGAATTCCTGGTCCACCAAAATTAAAAATGCATCAGCTGCATGACTAGAAAATTTAACAGTACTAAATAAATGTTCATGTTTATATTATTAATAAAGTCACAGGTAAAGAACCTTGATTTTGAGCATAGATTCTAAGAAATCTAGGCTACTACTAGGCACTCAACACTTACAAAGCTTAAGTGAAACCTATACCAAAAAAAACCCTTAAGGAACATTGCTAATAGGTTCTACTTATTTGATGTATTTGTCTAGACTCATGATAGAAATTAGGTCCAAAATAGTACCAGGTAATGTGTGGTTCAAAATAATGGCCTCTGTCGTCGTTCTGGTTGCTTACAAGTTAATTATTCAGCAACATGAATGAATACAGGTGAATGAAAGAGATTCACTTGTTCCATTGATCTGGATACTCCAGCTGGTGTCTCAAATACTGAGAATAGGGCCCTTTGTAAATCAACCTTATGAATTCAAAGAGAAAACTCACTTCACATTGCATTTCATGTAAAGCCTGTCAGGTCTATTAGGGTCTGATTGACTCTACTTAGTCCTCCCACCAACAGAATTATAACAACCTTGTGAAGAGAAAAGGAGTTTTTTGTTGAGAAAAAATAGCACAAGTCTAAATGATGGCTAAGTGAAACTTCATTTTTTTTCCTACTTACATGCACATAATTGTATTCTTATCTTCAAACTAGGCTCCCCGTTACAAATGCGACTGAACAAAATATATTAAATGGGTATTTTAAGATTTTTGAACAATAGGCAATGTAGGCTGGTGATTAATAGATGCAAAAAAAAATGGGAAGCATCTTCCGGAGATGTTTTCTACTGTGCAAAGCAAGAAAACATATCATGGTCAACCTTGACTAAAGAGATAGAGGCCAGTATGAAACTGCCATATTGATGAGAATTTAAGGGTCAGCATCCCCAAATCAAAGAAGAGGTTGAGAAATCTATATAGGGGAATCCTTGGGTCTGTGGCTGAGCACATGGCTTCACCTATGTAGAGATGGAAGCCAAAAGCCCCACACAAAACTAAACAATGAACACAGTCAATTGGAAGGAAAACAGACTAGTGAGGAGCCGTAAATAGAACAAGTGCTAGGGGTGCAAGGAGGGTGAGAGGCATTCCAGGTTCAACCATCCATAGAGTAGAGGTCACACTAAGCCCCCACAGTGTTGATTAGGGAACTCAGAAAAGCCATTCCTTAGGAGAAAAACTGTTTCTAAAGAAGATTCTAGAGAATCCTTAATGAAACTTAAAAAAAAAAAAAAGATTCAGAATGAAAATGACTCCCCTTCTCTGCCTTCCAGAATACAACTCAAAACCATTAAAGAAGATAACAAAATCCATACACTGAGCAACATTCAGACCTATAACCCTCAGCATCAAATCAGAAATTATTTGATGTGTACAGACTGTAGCCAAAAGGAAAATCAGTCAGTAGAAACAGACCCAGAAGTGACAAAAAAGAGTGGAATTAAGAGACATGAACATTAAAACTGTCAATATGTTCAGGTACCAAGGAAAACACAAAGTAAAATAACAAGTAGAGAAATATAATGCAGAATGTAAGTATTATAAAAAGAATATGAAGGCATCAAAGACAAAGCCTTCTGGCAAAGAGTGATTTGACTGTGTGCACATGCTCGCGCGCGCGCGCGCGCGCGCGCGCACACACACACACACACACACACACACACACACACACACACACACACACACGAAAATATCCAAATTGGCATGTGTGACAAGTGGGAGAAGGGCAGGGGGAGGCTAAAATGTTAGCTATCACCGGCCCCCTGAAAATATTTAATTTTACTCTTAAATTGCAGCACCAGGAAAGGAGATGTTTTCTCAAAGCAAAATCATTGAGGGTTCTCTAAATTTGAGAAAAAATATCAATTCTGAGATCTTACAGGCTTAATTAATCCCATAGTGGATAAATTCCAAGGAAAACTACTTTAAGACCCATCATCATTCATCGGCAAAGATCAGTAATGTTAGAAATTTCTAAAAGGCCAGAGAAAATGACTACATCCTAAAAAAACCTAATGACTTCATGTCCAATTGAAGCTAGAAGACAATAGACTGTACGAAAAATCTTGAACAGTTCCAGAGATGGACATAACTTGGGTAGCTAAAGTAAGGAAAGTAAAACAAACAGATGAACATACAGAAAAGCTCCAATAGGATGAACTCAGATAAGAAACAACGGCACCCTAGAAATTCAGTGTGTTTATTAGAGACATGGCTACTGCATACAGTTGAACAAGTGGATGGGGTTATTACATATAGAAAAGCAAGAAGGTTTATGGTATGCAGCTGGATCAAGGAGACAGATTTAGTTAATCTTGGTAGGAGCAGGGTCTACATGGGAACAGTCTTTAAGTCATGGATATACAGAGGGGAGAAAGCTGTGATGGACATTTTTTTGCACATACTGTCAACACTCACAATTGTTCCTCTGAGAAAGACTTTGCTATTTACCTCTGAGCATCACCGCAAGGGGAAGGATTTCTCATTCATTTTCTGCATGTGTCTGAGTCTATGGGGTCCCAGACATCCTCATGCCTACCTATGTCAATAGCATTCACTCAGGACTTGACTCACTTATGACTTCCTCCACTTCCTAAAATTGACAAACTTTAAATGACAGAAGGAAAAACAGCCAACAGAGTTCTATATGGAGTGGGAAATATTTTTAAAAAATAAAGATAAGCTAATTCTAGTCTTGATAAAAAGCTAAGAATGTGTCGCCAGCACATCTGCTCTACAGTAGAAGAAATGATAAAGGAAGCTTTTAAGCTGTAAAAAAAAGAAATAAACACCTGATTTCAGATTAAAATTCATATTTACACAAAGAAATGGAAATCTCTGAGAACACTAATGACATGGCTAAATATAAGCTATGCTTTGTTCTTTAATTTCTTATAAAATCATGTATTGTTTAAAGAAAAAATAGTAACAATAAATTGGATGTTTTGTAAGATGTAGAGATGAAACTTGTGAAGACTAGGAGACAAAAACATGATAAATATTTGCGTTCCTTGTGATGGGTGGACTGATTTCAATTCAAGGCAGCCCATACTAAGGTAAGGTACCTGATAATGCACAATTACTCAGAGGACCAGGGCATCTGCTGTGAGAGACTGTGTCTTCTATATATGACAGACAAGCTACATCATGAAATCTGAGCAATATGGTTGCCTAAACAAGATCTGCAGAAATGGCAACTCCATTTGGAATGCCAACGTCAGTGGGAGAACTCTCACAGGGCCACACCCCTAAATGAAGAGCTAGAGGCAATTAATTAATGGCTGCTGAGAGAGGTAGGATCAATCCTTAGGGATGAGTCCCCTGGTGGGTTATGAAATCCCAACTGGTCAGCCCTGAAAACATACACATATGAGCAACAGTAAATGTACTCACTCAGTGGGGCTGTGTGTATGTGTGTGTGTGTGTGTGTGTGTGTGTGTGTGTTTGAGTGAGAGAGAGTCTGTATGTGTGCCTGTGTGTAACTATAGTGATTAAAGAAGAAGAGATCATAAGTTTGAGAGGGAGTGGAGAGAGCATTGGAAGAGTTGGAGGGGGAGAGGGTGAAGTAAAAATGATATAAGCACAGTACTAATGAATGAAGTTATCAAAAATAAAACTTATAAAGGTCGACTTAAACATTGCAAGCTTTTCCAAAAAGACTTCAAATAGCTGGTAAATTCCATCAAATAATTAAGGAAGAAATAATTGTATATACTGTGAACTTTATCAGACATACCAAGGATGGCAACATTTCTAAATATAAGTACCATGTTGATACCAAAGCATTCAAAAATATTATGAACACTACCAATTAATATCTCTCATTAACACAAACACAGAGAAAAAACCAATCAGCTCAAATTCAGCAATACATAAACAGATCAATGCAACAAGGGATTCTCCCAGAAATATGTTTTTAACATTTGAAATAAAATCTATGTTTATCTATAGACTGAAAAGATAAAATTCAAATCATTTCATTATCTTGTCAGTTGAACTGAATTCAGTGCTGGGCTATTATAAAAACAGCAACTATCGGACTATCGGGGAATTAGACATGGATACAAACTTTAACCTGATGAAGGACACTGATTATCAAAACTACAGGTGACATCACATTTAATCAAAATACTGAACTGAATTACTTCCCTTCACATAGGACTCAACAGCGCTAGATGCTCATCCTCTCACTCTCCCCACCATCTTTGCTCTGGAGATCCTAGCTGCTGCAGGAAGACAACATCAGGAAATGAAGGACACCCAAGGTGGTGGTGCACACCTTTTACCCCAACACTTTGAGGCAAAGACAGCTGAATCTCTGTGAATTGGAGGTCAGCATGGTCTACAGAATGAGTTATAGGATAGCTAGAACTACAGAGAGAGACGCTGTTTCAAGTAAAGCAAAGCAAAACAAAACCCCCAAAAAAGGCAAAAAGAAAGAAAGAAAGGGTGCAAGAACTGACTGAAAAGACAAAAGCAAAACTGTCTTGCATTGTATACAGAATGTACAGAGATTTCTAAGAAATCCAAAATAAAAAAACATGAAGTTGATAAATTACCATGAAATGCACAAAATCAGTTACATTTCTAACATTAGTAATCAAAGGTTGAAAGACAGCATGGTCTTAAAGATTAAAATATATACTGATAGGTAGAAAATGAACCCATTTTGCATGATTTCATTTACAAGGAGTCAAAATAACTGAATGGGAAAGGCATTATTTTCCACAAATAATACCACAATAACTGGCTGTCTGTACAAGGATGAGGAAGTGGGAGGAACACAAACTTAGGCTTTATATTATATATAGACGTTAACTAGTGTCATTAGGATCTCACAATCCAATTCTGATAAGTATAGACTTTATAAAGGATAGCCCAGTGGGAGAAGCACTTCCTATGTTCCTATCCCCAGAAACCACCTAAAGCTGGAGAGAGTGGTGTCCTATGACAAAATAGGAAGCAGAGAGCAGAGAAAGGATAATCCACAGAAGCTTATGGGCTAATTAGCATGGTATACACAGTATCGAGCAACAAGAGGTTCTAATACAATGAAAAATGAAGAGGACACTGTGTGTGCTCCCTGGCATTCATGTACACACACACACACACACACACACACACACACACACTAAGCAACCAATAAAATGAATGCAAGTTACCTTATAAGGGAAACTATATGAATGGTCACTAGGCACAGGAAAAGTATTCAATGACATTATTATGCAAGAAATGCAAATTGCAATCACAGTGCACCTAGTAGGAGAGCTGGAAGATCAATCACACTGGGTAGTGGAACAACTACTGGTGAAAGTATAAAGAGATGTGTATTCTTCTGAAACCTGCCTGGCCATTTATTACATAAAATTATCCATATGCTTCCTCTATAATCCGGCCCCTTCACTTCTAGGTATTTGCCAAAGAGAAATGAAACTATATCACACAATCAGAAGTACGAGCATCATTCATTGGAGCTTTTAATAGGATAGTCTCAAACTGAAAACTGCCGTAATGAGCACCGATGAGAAATATGGGAACACAGTGATTGTATATTTACACAGCAGAATGCTCCTAGGCTGTCAAAAGAGTTACTAAAGACAGCAGTAAGAAGGAACCTCAAAGACATTGGAGTAGAAGAAGCCAGGTCCCAGTTGTAGGAGACTGCATGACTCCATGCAGCGTAGGAGGCCCAGAAAGGGTGATAGTAGAAACCAGGGAAGTGCATGTTCTTGCAATTAAGAGTTGTTGATGCAGACAAAAGCAAGGAGGATCTTGGGGAGCAATAGAAATGCCCTAGGGAGTCCCCCTCCTCCACCACTGTTGCATTGGCTGTGAAATGTCAACCTGTTCTAATGCAGCTGATAGAAATTTGAGCTTGATGCAGGGTTTTTCATTTGCTCATACATGATTTTATCTGCAAGAAGTATTAAGAGACGCAGGAAACTGCACCCAGCTGAACACAACTGTGCAGAAATGTAAAATCTCTCTCTCACACAATACCTCAAATCTATGCTAGCTCTCTGCTCACCAATGTTGTTATGAAATAACCTCCCCCTTCAGCTCTCACTTCCTTACAACAGCAGGTCTTTCTTAAGGTAAAGTAGATTCTGATTTTTGAGACAGCATCTGTTAGCCCAGGTTGGCCTTGAACTTGCTATGTAGCTGGGAATGACCTTGGTCTCCAAATCCTTCTGCCACCACCTGCCAGGGAGCACTGCCACCACCCTGGTTTGGGGGAGTGCTGGGTGGAACCAGAGCATCATGCATGCTAAGTATCCCCAGCCTCAACAAGGATATTTAGTAAGGTAATTTTTAAAATTCTTAATCATCTATGAATCTATGAAACTCACTTTTTCAAAACCAGGCTCCTATTTAATTTTGTGTCATTGAGTATTTTGCACCAACTTTATTCTTTCTTCCATAAGCCTGATATGACATTCTTGCTGCTTGATTTTGCATGACAAGCGTGATTTTTTAGGAATAAACATTCAGGCTGAGATGTAGCTCAATTGGTAGAGTGTGGGAAGCCCTGGCTTTGACCCCCAGCTCCACACGAAACCAGGTATGATAGTACATGTCAGTAACCCCAGACTCAGAAGACGGAGACAGGAGGATCAGAAGTTGAAGATCATCCTTGGCTACAGAGCAAGTCCCAGGCCAGCCTGGGCTACATGAGACTCTTAATCACAATTAATTAATTAATTAGTAAATTAATTAAAACATCCCCTCCACAAAATATATATTCACTCTAAAGCAAAACTGGTGGGTCCTGCTTAGGTGAATACATTTGTCCAATTGAGTAAACTTTTCCAAATTGTATCCCTGAAGTCTGCACTTTATGACAGGTAAGAGATGATGGTGGTAGCATTAAATCAGTGTTAATGCTCTCATTTTTTTTCTAAGGCCATTCGTCATCCACATGTAGATATTAAGCTTCTGGTGCATCTTATTTTACTTCCCAGTGAGTCCCGAACTACTCACAATTCTCTGGCTATGTCAAGTTTGTTCATGACTCTCTGACCTTGACATTACTTATGTTTACAACATTACACTCTCATCTTTGTCAGGGTAATTATTAACAGTCATTAAATTTTAGTTAAAATATCACTCCCTTTGGGACTTTTCCTGACTGCCTCCTCCTCAGTCTGATTAAACACCCCTTGCTTAAGGCCTCACAGCTTTTGTACTTACTTTTAATTGTAGATTTTTGACTCATTTTGAAGATGATAAATATTAGTCATTTCTTTGAGATCATAGTTTTCAAGTTGAAGACTGTGTTTAACTCAGAGTCTCCACTCCAAGCTCAGTGCCTGGCATGTGTGAACCCCACAGTATAATGTTATCTGAAAACTGTCTGGCCAATAGAGTGAATGTACTATTTATTGAGTTTGTTCCCTAGCTTCCTATTATAGAACAGTCTAACACAAACACGGTGGCCTAAAATAATCCACATGTGTCACCTTACATTCTAGCAGTCAGGAGCCTCACATGGGTCTCAGAGGGCTCAGTCAAGGTGTCCTCTGGGCTGTGCTTCTGTGGAAATGTTGGTTGGAAAGTCCACCTCATTGCTTTCACTGTTTTCTTGAGTCCCATGTTTCTGTTTGCATCTCCTTTCCATCTACAAAGACAATAGCCACATCTCTTCAGTTCCCTTAACTGTTTCTCCTGCATCCTTACCTCTTCCTCTGGACCAAAGGACTGATGCCCAGTGGATTTTATCTGGAGGAAGGTACGATGGAATTCAAAATTAAGAAGAAAATCCCATATTATCATGTCTGGATTCTATAGACTCCAGCCACTGTCCATGATAAATGGCTGGTGCATTTCTGTTGTCTTAAGGAGAGCTATCATTTTTCTTCTCCATCCATATTTTTTAGCAGAAGGATGCTTGTGATGATTTTAGACTGACCTGGCTGATCCAGAGTGACCTCCCTAGTGTAACATCTTTAACCTTACCCTATCTCAATGTCGCTTTACAGGATAAAGTACTCTATTCATGGGTCCCAGGAATTGGGATATGGGTCTACAAAAATGCTCACTATCTTTTGTGTTTTGCAGTGGCTGTTCCAGCTGCCTGGAATACCCCTTCTATGTATTCAACTGTCAGACTTCCTCTCAGACCTCAAGTCTTTGCTCTGTTATTGAGATTATCTCTCATCAATCTTATTTTAAATCCCGAAAGATTATATGAGTCAGTTAACTTTGCATTCTGCAAGCATATACCCCAAGTACCTAGGCTACAACCTGGAGCGGTAGTGAGTTTGAAGGCACCTAATGCATGCCAATGAAGGAGTGACTGACTGTATGGCCACACCTCTAAGGTGTGCAAACATGATCCTTACTGCACATATAACCAGAGATGATGATCTACAGCAAAAATAAAATCCGATGATCTACAGCAAAAATAAAATCAGAACTATATCCATTTTGCAGAGGCTATTGTAAAAAAGTAAATTCTTTAAAATTCTAGATACTGAATTTCTGTATTTATGAAATCTAAGATATTGTATTGAGATATTGCAGAACCAGAGGTTGGAGCTTCTCAGAAAGGCTCAGATCAGGGGGTCACTCTAACACAGACTGTCCCAGACCAACATCAGCAAGGGACATTGCAGAAAAGAATTGTTAACAAAAGCAAAATACTTCAGAGTTAGTCAAACAGTAGTGGGGCTGCTGTGTGGATGTTTGTCATTTCAAAACTTAGAAAGATTTGGAATTTAATAATCAAATTCATAGATGGAATTAGTCATGATTTTTGAGAGTACAATGGCCCCAATTCCTTTTTTTCTTAAGTATCCTGTCATACCATTGTGTTCATTTCAACTGTTCCTTCTGTTGGCTGCATTCACACAGTCCAATGATAAAGAAAACTAATGTTGAGCTATTCCTACAAATGCAGGAAATAGACTCACGCTTATATTAGTCATTTAAAGCAAGATGACTATGAGAATGGGGCCTTTCAAATGCATACTCTCTTTATAGCAATGCACACACTATAAGTGATGTGTGTGTACAGATAAGTGTTTGTACGTTTGTACAACTAACATATAGTGTGTGTGTGTGTGTGTGTGTGTGTGTGTGTGTGTGTGTGTGTGTGTGTGTCCTCAGTTCTGATCATGGAATTTTGAAGAAATGAGATCTTTCTGGTCCACTGCAATCTGAAAGTATAGTTGATCTTATCGAGACTTTAAAATGTAAACACTGAGCACCATGTTGATATTATAAAGTTTAGAAAATGAGCTGGATTGTAGCTGCCACACACAGTGGGGGTTGCTCTTATTTGGACTAACTCTGGCTTGCAGAAAGTATACTTTTTTTTTTCTTTTTCTTCATTACAAAACTGAGCCAAGTAGTTCCTTTCCAAATATCGGTACATAATGAGAGAAAGCAAAAGGAAAATAAACAGAGTGGTAGTGGTGGCAGAGGAATTAAAAGAAATCAGCTTAAAAGTTAAAGGGCTCTGATCCCACCCCAGTTTCTTTGTCTGTATTCTAAATGCTGTCTCAAAATAATTGACTCCCATAAGTTCCAGAAAAAGCCATATGATGCAGACACTTAACTGGTCCCTCATCTCCCACTCCCAATCCATTGCTTTGAAATTAAAAAAAAAAATCTTTATCCTGTGTCATTATCAAACCTAAAGTCCAACATTGTTATTTGTTCTAAGGGTGATGCTTTTTCCTTATTTGAGTGACGGCTTCCAAATTATACCTCATTTTATATCCACAGAAAATGGAACAGATCCTGTAAAATAACAAAGAAACACTAATCTGGTAGTTGAGTAACCCAAATTCCTGTCCTGGTTTTCTCACAAGCTTAAAACTTGAAATCTCATCTGTGAAAATAAAGCAACTGACCCTGTCTGTCTCTTGTGTCTACTCAAGCTCTGTGTATTTATGATCACACTTACCTAACATTACTGATATTCTTCTAGGTGCAAGATACTTAACAAACAATGACTCCATCTTTATTTATTTATTTTATTCCCACCCCATCTTAATTTTGAGACAGAGTGCCCAGTCTGGCCTAGAATTCTCTGTGTTATCCCATCTGACCTTGAACTCATAACCCTCCTGCCTTAGCCTCCTAAATGCTGGATTTCCACTATCACATCTGC
The DNA here is from genome assembly GCF_003668045.3 of Cricetulus griseus. Taxonomy (NCBI): domain Eukaryota; kingdom Metazoa; phylum Chordata; class Mammalia; order Rodentia; family Cricetidae; genus Cricetulus; species Cricetulus griseus. The sequence continues at coordinate 153,283,802 of NC_048597.1, read as the reverse complement.
TTCTGTCTTTGTTGTTGTTGTTTTGTTCAGTGCTGGGAACTGAACCTAATAACCTCACACTAGCTAGTGTTTGGCAAACACTAGCATTGAGCTATAGTTCCAGTCATTTCTATCTCTATTTTTTAAAAAAATTAAGATAAAGAAGCTTTGCAAGGTCTAGTGATTTTCTAGTGCCATACCACCCATAAATGACATAGCTCAGACTGCCTTGCAAATCTTATCTGTGCAATGTTATGCCAATTTTCTCCAGAAAGACAGCTCTATATTTACAGATGGAAAATAAACCAGGTGATGGACATCTGGTACCCCTTATATCCACCATTCATCTGACCTTCTCAGGAATGGTCATATTTGAAACGATCTTGGTGGCTTAATCTTTGCTGGTTAGTTTATGGGTAGACATGACCTCATTGGCATTGTAGAATCATTCCATGGGGTTTGTAAATATGGGTGGAGATACATCCTTATGAAGTAACAGAAACTGGAAAATGGAAAACTCAGGTGCTGGCAGAGAGTATTTCTTACCAAGTGAAGAAAGTTGACTTTCCATTAGAATTGGTGAAGTAGATAGAGAGAAAGGATGCAATAGCTAAAACTGGTCCCTGAATTTTGGTTGTTCATGAGATATACTTCCATGCATCACCTTCTAAGAGTTCAGTCACTCTGTCTTTCCTTGAACTCTGTCAATTTGCTTCTTTTTACTCTCATTGTCAAATAACCCCATATTGCTTTCTTAGGGCTATTGTAAATATGTGTGGTAAAATAAGAGTACTTCCTTGTCACACAGTTCTGAAAGCCTGAAATCCAAAAGCAAGGTGGTTTCTGCTGGAGGCACTCATCCTGAACCCACCCCACGTGTCTCCTCTAATTTTTTGTGGCTAGTGTCAATTCTTGCCTCTGGGCCCATATGACCTCCCCAATGTATGTGTTGTCTCCCTTTGCAGTATCTTAAAATAAATTGTGTTATTGGATTTAAGACCCATCATTATTAATGATGCTCCTGGCTTGAGAGTTTCTTAGCATTGTAAATCCATAAAAATCTTCCCCAACAAGGTCTCATCATGGGTTCAGCATAGATGCTTAGGTGAGTCACCGTGGACTCACAGGTTCTGTGAAATCTACTTCAGTAGATTCATTTTTGCCATTATATTTTAATCTCATACATATAATTGTGACATTATAGACATCTTCAGTAGGTTCTTTCACAGATTTAATGATCCTTTACCTACTGCCACCCTTCCCTATCTCTTATTCTTTTGTTTCTGTCTAGTCATTTTGGCTTTTAATTTTATGCTGAAATATCCATTCAGAGACATTTTAGATTTTCCTCTTTTGTGTGTGTTGAAAAGACAAGCGTGATGATCAAATCTGCCTGGTAGAAAAATCCTATTTTGCTTACGTCCTCCACAGACAGCCTAAAACTCATTTATTTAAATGATTCTGGACTGGTTTATAAATCCCAGAAGAATGCCTTACTGGAGAGCTTCATATAACCACAGTCCTTAGGTGTTTTGTTTGTAGATTTTTAAAAATTAAATAACTAAGAGGAGGTAGTATGTCTGTATTTGGTCTTTTGAGTGATATAAAGTGTTTTGTTCAGGGAAATGTTTCATGTTATATGAAGTCAATTTCCATGGAACCAGCCATTTGCTGGAGTGAGAAATTTCCCCTATTCTGAAATCTCAAATTAAAAAAAAATCAATTGTAATGCTGGTATACAGCTGTTTTTGTGTTTACTGGCAGCTGTCTTCAGCTCTTCACTGTTGCAGAGTTAAACTATTACATGGCATTAAAAATATATTCCCATCACAACAGCAGCAAAATACAAAGACCCTGTTTTACAAGAGAGGTGTTTCATTGAGAAAATTCTGAAGGATGGATTCAATTTTTAAAAGAAAATTAGAAAAAGAAACCATGCCTTCCACTCAGCTTAATCTTATGGGTGCCTTCCACCTTCCCCATTGAGGAAGGAGGTGTAGCATTGCTTTACAGGGGATATCTGCCAGGTTTGAGCTTTATGGGGCTTGCATTCTGCCTCTATTATAGACACCTCCCCATTGTATTGCATCTGGACTAAAGAAATAAAAGCCTGAATTCATACTGAACCAGTCCCACAGGCCTCCTCTCAGATAAGAAGTCTTCTGAGATGTACACAAGGAGACTCCATCTTCAGCATGATCAACTTGCAGAGGTGTGTACCCAGTCTCTCATATCACAGCTCAGCATCTGAACAAAGTAAACCCACACTGGGAATGCTGAGCTCCTGCCACATAAAATCTCTCGGTGTGGCTCCAGAAAAAGTGACAGCTCTCATAGAGCAACAGGGCTGCCCTCAACACACACTGGCAGATCTGTTTGGGGAAAGTTCATTGCTACCTTGTTAATTCCTTATAGAACTTTGAAGGCTCTTAACCAGCTTACTTTTGGTTGTTGAAATATCTTTTAATATCAAGAACCATATATTATTTTTGTAAAAAAACAAAAAACCACACTTCTCTTTGTGGGTAACAGTCCCAATTTTAACAATTTTCCCTCCCTAAACTGACTAGATCCTTTTTAATGGCTCTCATGCCCTCAATCAGGGCTATGTAAACAATTCATATTACAGATTTCATGAAGACACATGTGAACATTTAACAGGCTTTGGGAGACATTCAGAGTTTAAAATGTCTAGGTGGATTTTCTTTCTTGGAGATTATCCGTTCCTGTAACAGGCAGAGAAAATATTTCCCATGCCTGCGAGTATTTAGGCCTTTCTTTGTATGCCTAGATCTTTTTCTTCCATAAAGGGGAAGTGGTGTGCATTGGGGGGTGGGCAACAGAAAAATGATGAGGGAGGTGAAAACTCTGTGGCCGGAGGATCAGATTCCAAGCAGAATTCCTTCATACACTTCCAGTTGTGTGAGAGCACCGGGCGGTGTTCATTTTCACTGTATCTGCTCGCTTAATTGTTTCTGCCTGTTCATTTCATTCTTCAGTGAAAACACTAGCCTAAGGGATATTTGAAAATCAAAAGGTAGGTTTGAAGTTTAACAGGAAATGAACAGCGGCATTACTGCAGCATTAAAGGGAAAGCCCAGAACCAGAAAGAAACAGGCACAATCCTAAGTCCAACATATCTGTTTTCTTTTTTGTTGTTGTTGCTTTTTAGTCTCTAAAAGTCAAGATAAGAAACAAACCGAACAAAACACATTGCATGGGCCCTGTGTTTTACATGGCTGGATATCTAACAGCACTGTGAGGTATGCCCTAATGGACTTAGCTTATATGAAAGGAAAATCAAGGGATTTTGAACTGTTTTGCAGGAATTTATAAAAATCCTGGATGGATTTCCTGACAGCTATAATTATTTAATTCTTTCAGAATTAGCCCTCTCCACCCCCAAACCTCCTCTTGCCAAAATTATCAAGATAATTAAGGAAGTAGTGGGAAGGCTAGAATCTGAACCATCTCAACACCAAACTGACCAAATAACTGCGCGTCCTGCTTTATTTGCAAAGGGATGGTGCCTCTGCTTGCTCCATGCATGTACTAGCTGCATCCGACCTCTAGTAGGGAAACTACCTTCAGAACAGAATTGGGACTTCGGGTATCAATGTTCCTCATTCCAACTGCCCACACACACCCAAGGCAGTGTGGTTTAATCTCTGCTCTGCCAGTATTGCATATGCTAACTGCTGCACTGTTGCCCACTCAATATGACTATAGACATTGTCCATCTTCCTCCTGATCACAGACACAAAAGAGGAGATACTCAAACCCCACCCTTCGAGGTCACATTTTAGAATACTGCCTGTTTTACAACATTCTTCACCTTAACAAGGAAACTAAACATTTCCCGGAGAGCAAAGCAAGCCATCAGCAAACTTGTTTAAAACGGCCCAGCCGGATACAGACATTTTAAGAGTTGAATAATGAGGTGGAAAATATCAGACTTGAAAAAAAATAAACAAAAGCCTAGGTGTTTCAACATACAGAAGTCATGAGACCACTTAGTTTTGGAAGTACTTTGGATTCATTCAGGTGGCCGTAATGAGGACCAGCCAGATAATAAGCAAGAGCCCTTTCCTGCCTTTGAAGAACAATCGGTTCCATGTAGGTCCAAATTTGTCAAAGAAAGAACCATGATTTTATGTGTGATTATCTCATGAAAAGACCGCCAGAGTTTGGAATTCTTTGGCTGGCACTGTATTTCATAGACACGGCACACCTGGAGAAATAATTTAATCAGTAGTTAGATTCAATTATTCATTGGTCATGCACTGCACTCATCAGTTTTAGGAGCAGCAAGACACGGAACTGTTGATTATGAAAGGGAGGGGGGAAGCTGGCTCGGCTAGCTACCTTCACAGCGACCATTCTCCGTGGAGAATGTAATCCTTCGGCGGTTTCTATTCCTGGAATGGACTCAGTATTTGCGGTGGGAGAGAGTGGGGGTGCAACACTAGTCATGGGTCTGAAATGGGAAAAGCAAAGCAAATGGACAAATTGCACGTTAAATACGTTGAAGGGAGGGGCTGTATTTTTTACAGGTATCAATTATCACCGTTACAAGTAATAAATAATGCTAAATAAAACATGTAACTAAACGGGCATTAAAGGGCCTTTACGTATATAGAAGACAAGAAAAGCTTTCCCCCCCCTTCCTATGCTGCAGACTGCAGGCATTTCCCTCTGCCTCTGTCAAGTGCAATTCTTTCTTGATGAATGACAAGGCAGGATAATAGGCTGTGGTCACCATAGCAACCAGACAGCAGCCCTGTGTGCCTAGCATTTTTTCATCTGAAAATGAAACCAGAAGCAAAGAAAAGCTGAAAATGTAACCAACAGATTAACTGATACAAAAAAAGAAGAAGAAAAGAAAGAAAGGAAGAAAATAGGAACAAAAAGCCAAGTTAGATTACAAGCAATTAAATTATAGTACCTAGTCTTCATACCCTACCCGCTCACTCTCTCACACATCATCCAGAAATCTGAAAACACTATTTGATGAACATGAAAAATGTGTCTTATCTCTTTTCCCCAAAAGGCTTCATTTCTTTTAAAATCTAAAAATCACTGGATTTTTGTTGTTGTTTCTGTTTTAAGGCAGTTAATTCCATTAAATATGGCAGTTCATTAAGTGTCATGTGTTGGTTTATTCTGGAATTTCTAAATTCTTCCCCATGATCCCTTCCCTGGACTCTCCAGAGACCATAGGCTTCATGTGCAACAGTTTTATCTGGGGCCTGGATGTGGTGGGCAAGGAGGGATACTTGGAGCTGAGCAGTAGATAACTGTCTGTCAACCCTCATGGATATTGTAGACTCCAGACACTGGATGCCATCTAAGAGTGTTTGTTAGTCAGGGTTGGTCCTATCTGCAGCTCTTCTGCTCCATCTCCATTCCTGCTCAGGGAAGGCAGATGAGCTCCAGAGCATTGTACATTCTGATCATTTGCTCCATCTCAAAATTCTTCATTGCAGTTTTTCTCAGAGATGTTTCCAGTCTCTACTAGACACCGATGAACAAGAGAGCAGACCTAGAGAGGAGACCTAAAGGAGTGTGTCCTGAGAGTGATTGCCCTTGCACTGGATATCTGGTACAGGTAAAGAATTTACAGCTGGTGCTTAGAGGACAAATACCCCATCAGGAGCTCAGCCCTGCAACTCCAGAAAGATGAAGCACAAGACAAACATGTCTCTGGGCCAAGATGCCTTGTGTGAGTCTTAACTCAGCTTTTCCTTTGGTGATATGATAATGCATATCAACACTTAACGTCAAGGAACCAGTTATTAACCTCTGTGACTTACAGCATTTTTAAGTCTCTAAAACTGGGCAAATCTCACCTACTTTGCAGGAATGAGAGGATTTCTTAGGTCATATGGCAAGAGTCATTCAGAGATTCCCCTTCTCATGATCAGAACCTAGAAATGCCCAGGTAGTATATGTGCATGCTGTGGGTTAGGTAGATAATGAAGAAAGAGATTATGCATGCATAACTTTTAGAAGGGTGTGGCTCAAATAAGTTATCTCACACAAGTGCTTTGAAGATATGAGGTCAATTGTGAAAAGGCAAGTGGATCACCCAGTGATGTCGTAAACCTTTATAGGAGAGTCCTAAGACTGGACACTTCCACCTGTCCTGAGGCTCAGAAAGGGACTGATCAACTCTGGACTCCCTTTTGGAAACTTGCCCTTGATGGGAAAGAAGGCTGAAATAAAGAAAGAGGCCCTCAGAGCAGTTGACAGATGCTAGGGAAAGCACCAGGCATCCGGATACTGACAAGTGGCCCAAATGTGCCGGTACAGAGTCCTCCCAATTTCCCTCTCCATGCCCAGTGGTTGCACTGGCCACCCACAGCAAGGCCTAATAAATCCTTCCTTTGTCCCCACTTCCCCAACAGACACAAATGCAAAGTAAACAGTTGGATCAAAGCTTTTAATGTGCTTTGTACTGTTTTATTTGAAAAGATCAGGTCTGATATTTGAGAGGAAGAGTCCATCTGGCTGGGCTGAGCTCAAGAAGCCTCAGACAAATTGTAAACAAGACCAGGGCACAAAGTCCTCACGGCCCACAGCCTGCTGCTGCCACACCAGAGCTTGTGAGCTGGATTTCCCTTACCTCACATGCAAAGCGAACTCAGTAGGATTGAAACTGACCCTCACAAGCTTCCTCTACAAGTCTTTAGCTCATATATTGCATGATACCATTGGTGGCTAGTTCTTTCTAAACTCCTACAGGCCTAACATGGTACACATCAATAGTTTCAGAGTTTGTAGTTAGAACAATTACATGTTTTACACACCATTAAAAACCTTAGTTCTTCAAATAAACTCCTTAATAGTGAGAGTAAAAAAAAAAAAAAAAAAGACAAGGAACAAAGATGAGGGCAAAGAAATAATTGCTTTATCAAGTGTGACATATATTTCTAAAGAAGGTTTTTTTATTATTTATCACTTCTGGAATATGGGAGCACACTTACCTCATCTTTTTTTTTTCTGGACATTTATCACAATTAGTGTTCTCACTAGTCATGTGTCTTCCTGCAGCGCCTGAGCTCTCCACAGATTGCTCATGGTCATCTTATTGCACTGACACATCCTTAGGTCTTAAGAGAAGGCTTGGCTCATAGCAGGTAATTAAAATATCTGCTAATAAAATGGATGATCATTCAAGTCATACTACAGAGTTTGCCTTGATAATGCAGTATTTCCACAAACATGATTGGAGGAAACTTCACTTTCTGAGCTTGAGTAATCCTCCATAAAATGAGAAGAAAACTACCCCATCCTTCTTTGTGTGTGTGTGTGTGTGTGTGTGTGTGTGTGTGTGTGTGTGTGTGTGTGTGTGTGTGTGTGTACAGGTACACACCTGTGTCAGTGCATTACATATGTGTATAGAGGACACCCTGGGTGCTGTTCCTCAGGAACATCCACCTATTTAATTTTTGAGACAAGGTCTCTCTATGAGTTGGAACTTGCCAAGTAAGCAAGGCACACTCACCTGGGTACCTCAGGAACCATCCTGTCTCTGTGTCCCAGTCCTGGGATTAAAAGAGTATGCCAAGGCACCTAATTCTTTCACTTGACTTCTGGGGATCAAATACAATAGCCAGGTCTCCCTAGACGCAGGAGGAATAGTCTTAGCTAGATTGTTGTGACTCCTAAATAGGCCACATGTGAAAGGCTTAGCACCTGACACAACAATATCAGTCTACACTGGCTATTCCTTTTGTTTTTTAAACTCAGTGCTTGACATTCCAAAAGATTTTTCCTGAGTCTTTGGAGGTCATAGACAAGTTCATGAAAGGCTTGTTCCCCAGAGCGTAGCAATGCCGACCTATTTGCTGAGTATAAGCACAGAAGAGCAAAGGCTGTCTGTAATTATCCAGAACAGGGAAGGTGGGCCATGATGGGAAACAGAACAGAAAGAAAGCATAGAACCACAGCATTGCAAGGGTTAATAGACAAAACATAGATGCATGGTAGAGTAGACATCAGTCAAGAGATGTCCTACATTTGAGCATCTACTGAATAAACCATAGATGGCAAATCTAGAATACAGCTGACATCAAAGAAAGAACTGGTATTTGGATATTTATTTAGTAGCTATTGCACATATGACAATGAATGAGTGTGAGTGTGTGTGTGTGTGTGTGTGTGTGTGTGTGTGTGTGTGTGTTGTCACATAGTACATCTCAGGCACTATTAAGACTAGGTTTCTACCCAGCTTCTTCTGCTTACCTGCTCCATGAAAAGGCATACTGCTTAAAATTTCTTGTAGCTGTTTTCTCATCTATAACCTAAAAGGCAGCAGTAGTTATGTCTCACAAATTTTTGTGGTCATGGAGCTGTTCAGTGTATACAATAACACTTAGAAGATGACTCAGTGGCTAAAAGCACTTGATGTGACAGCAAGAGGACCTGAGTTCAACCCCCATTATTCATGTCAAGCTACACATGACTGCATGTCCCTGCAACTCCAGCATTTGGGGAGGTATCACAGTTCTGGGGAGCTTGCTAGCCAGGTGAAATGATGAGCTGGTGGCGTAGTGATAGGCCCTGTCTCAAAGACAAAAGTGTGCTGTGGAATATTATTTGAACTATGTAAAGATATTTTACATTTGTTCATGCTTCAGAAAATGATTTTAACTGTATAGAGCTATGTTACATTTGTTTATGCTGCATTTGTTCAATTATGTAAGGATGTGTTCCATTTGTTTCACCTTGCCTGCCCACAGATCCTGATTGATCTAATAAAAAACTGAATGGTCAATTTCTTGACAGAGAAAAGGATAAGTGCCTCTGGAAGACAAAGAGAATAAATAGGGAAAATCCAGGCTCAGGAGGAATGAGAGAAGAAGAAGAAGAGAGGATAGAATGAGGGAGACACCCAGGACCAGCCAGGAAGCTGTCTGCCAGCAGACACAGAGTAGTACATACAGAAAGAAGAATAAAAAGCCCCAAAGCAAAATGTAGATGAGTCAAAACAGGTTAATTTAAGTTGAAGAGAAAAAGCTTGCCAGAAAGGAGCATAAGCTAAGGCCAAGCATTCATAACTAATAATAAATCTCTGTGTTATGATTTGGGAGCTGGTTATTGGCCCTAAAGAAAAAGCCTGGTACAAAGGAGGAAAACAATAGTGGAAGACTCACTATATCATCCTTCCAGCTTCTGCGTACATGAGCATGGGTGTTCACTCCTGCATACAAACATACACATACACATAACACACACACACACACACACACACACACACACACACACACACACACACACACACACACACACACACACACACAATGTGGCATACATACATGGTCAGGACTCATTAAGTTTTTACCACTGTAGTAAAACTAAAAGTGAATGAGATAATGAACCAAATGCCAGTTCCATCTTTGACAGAAAAGAGTAAGGTTTGGAAATTGGTTCTGTCACTTACAAGTTTTATTGGTCTCATCTGAAAATAGAAGTCGGAAGTCCCAGCTCCAAAAGATGTGTGACAAGCCACCCATTCATTTCAAAAGATCAAGACCAAGTATCAACAGTGACCATGCAAATGGCAAATCTCTACCCATAGGCAATGAGAATCTAGGAGACTCATCAGCTAATGCCGAGCCAGGGCAGCAGAGGTTAGGGTCCCTATTCTGGGAAATGGGGAACAAGCATGGATATAGCTTAGTCCGTAAAGTGGTTTCATATTAACACAAGGACCCAGTCTACAGTCATGCCACCCCAAACACTAGATCTCCTCAGAAACAGGGATCATTGAAAATATCTGTGCTGATACGATCAACACAGTGGAAAATTTCTAATGAAACTAGGGAGCTGAGTGAATCTTCCAAACTAACCTTTCAGATTAATTATTCCCACAGACCACCTATGACCAGACTGGCCTAAGAATAAAACACCTGAGCTCCTGCAACCAGCATCTAACTCTTATCAGTCTCTGTTTTCATCCTTCCCTCTTTGCACTGTCCAGTCACATGTGTGTGACACTCTAGGGAGAATGCTGTTCCTTCCACCTCCACCTGACAAATTCTCTCTAATCTGCATGCCAGCCACAGGCTACCTCCTCTGTGCAGACTCCCCTCCTCCTCCCGGCTGTAAGCCAACTTCACTTCTCTTAGGCAGCAGGCAGTTTCTGCTTTGAATTAGAATCATGTACTATCTGCCTTTTGTCCTCCACACAGTGGCACATTTCCTTTATGAGACCATAGTTCCATTTCATTCTTGTTTTCTTAATCCAATCATCATCATTTTATGTGTGTGTTGGTGGTGGTGCTGCTGCTGTTGTTGACAGATGTGTGGAATAAAAATGCATGAAGGAATGAACAAGTCAATTTATAAATGTCTTTCCAATAGTCAGGCTTGGTTTTATAATAAAGGCCAAGCTGACCATAGGTTAGCATTAGTAATAGTGAGTATGAATTAGCATTTATCAATCTATGAGCCAAGAATGAATTAAGACCTAGCAGAATGAGTGGTGAATGAAAGACTCATATCTGCACCCACCCCTGAGCCAATATAGCCAGTGCACAGACATGCATTTGTCAAATCCCAGCCCAAATATATAATTGCAAACCATGAATGATAGAGGGAAAGACATTACAGTAAGTTGTGAGAACACAAACAAAGGGACAAGATCTAATTGGGGGCAGGTCATGGAAGGCTTCCTCAGGGAACCGATGTTTCAATTCAGATTTGAAATGATGATAGCAGTAGCTCAGACAGTTCTGAGGCTTGATGGCAGGGAACGGAACAGAGTGGCCATTAATGGCATCTTGCCCTGCAATCAGTTTCTAGGACTGTGTGTGGATGAGCGGTGGCCTGCCATCCGTGCTAATAATTCTGAGTGTGTGTCGGGGGGAAAAAAAAAGGAGGCAGGTCATAAGAGGAATGGTTGAGAGAAGAATGTGATAAAGGAGGAGAGAGATAAGACTCAAGGGTGGGGGCGGGGAATAGCTCAATGAATTAATAATAAACCTGAGTATGTAGAGAAAAAAATCACAAGTAAAAATGAAGCGATGTTGAGGATGTCATTAGTCTCTGTTGTGGATGTGCCAAATAAATCCTTTAAACCTTCAACTGTGACTATTCTGTTTTTGCAGTTAAACTTTCTGTATTTGAATTGAAGGTTAAAAAAAATCCTACAGTGCCTTACATTCGAATAGGCACCTCTGTATCCACATCCACAGCCCGTGTGAGTTAACTGCCTATGGGGCGGATGGAATGACAGGATCCAGTGAGTAAAAAGGTTAGATGGGATCAAACGTGAGAGGTGAGGCCAACGTCTTGATGTCTTGGGCTCAGGCTAGATTTTATTTATAAGCACTGTTGCCATTGAACTTGGGGAAATAACTGGGATGGTGGGTTGCACCTGGACAAGGAGAGGGGAGGTAGAGTTGTATTGATGGTTTCTAGAGTTCTTTTCCAATGGTTAATAGGTTAAGAATCAAAAAAGGGGGCCAGCAAAGGCACAACAAGACTTCTGAATCAAAGCACTAAGGGTTTGCTATGTGTGGTGAACTGTGTACAGAGTGGTGTCCTGGGCTCCAGAAGACTTCAGGTATGCTTAGAAGACCTGGCTAATCATTGGATTTCCTCCATGCGATCAGATGAACTTGTCTAGCTTTGCTGGCATGATAGCACGGAGCTGCCTACAGCAAAGAGAATTCTGGTCTGGGTATACCTGTGCATTTAGACTCCAGTGGGTTTGGACTTGAAGATCGGTAGAATAAGAGGGAGAGTGCTGAGTGTCTAGACTAATGAGAACACAGAGTAGAGAAAGTGGAAGCTCTGTGAACAAAAGAGGAACATTGTCTGCTTAACCATTTCTCAAAGCTAAACGGTGTTAGGAAACATGAATAAAAGTGATTTATCCAGGTGCCTCCCTTCACCTTCACATCTTCCACAGTGTCAAAAGATCTGTCTTGGGAGAACTCTTCTCTAAGCTGTTAAGTCTTTACAGTTTATAAGGCTCCTTTATTAAAGCATTGACACCCATGGGAGGAACCCACCTTATTAAATAATATCTCAGAGAAGGATTAATCCATCAGTTATTCTCATAGGTACCGAGAGGAACCCTGAGGCCCTAAAGGGAGGCAAAGTGAGGGAGCTGGGGGCTGGGCAGAGACACTAAGGTGAGGAGTGGGAGAGCACTGTGGGAAATCCCCTCTAAGTTCAACCTTGTGGGAGAGCATCCATTGGCTCCCAGAAAACAGCTTGCATCCTGACACAAAGTTGCTGTGTGCACAAATGATTATCACAAAGGTGCCGTGTGCATCAATTACACAATAAAAATATACCCTATTAAAGGCATTTGTTCTGTAGTACTCATGGAACTTCACATGGTTGGATATTTAGCCAGAGGCAAGAAAAGTAAAAGCTACTAACTGAATGAAGAGGGTATGGGAGACCCACTTAGTGCATGCATGACTGCCTCACCTACTGTTTACCATTGTGAATGGGTTCTGCTGACTGGCATTAGAACCAATTGCAGATTGGTAAATCCCAGTCAGTAATGCTTTTATTTCAAGCTTCACCTCTCTGTGTCTGTTTCTCACTTTCTGTTGCCCCCCCTCTCTCTCTCTCTGTGTGTGTGTGTGTGTGTTTGTGTGTGTCCTCCTTCCTTTTATTGCTCCCTCACATACTGTCTTCACACATATATACACACACAAAACATATATACAACACACATATAAGCTAGGATTCAGAAGATGGTAAAACTTTGAAAGTTATTCATGGCATAACTTTATAAACAACAGCAATAAATATTCATCTGGAAGGAGGACTTGCTTACTCATCAAGAAGAAGCCTGTCATCACAGCAAATCATTCTAGGAGGGCTGAAAATGGAGATCAGCTCTCATAGAGAAAATACAGGTGACTGATTATGACTTGCTTTTGTATGACTTTTAAAGCTTTCAAAACCTACTTTTATATGTTGCATGGCTTTGGGTCAACAGGGATTATTCTTTGACCTCTGGAGTCCAGGGGACACACTTAACAAATCACAGGTTACATACTCTGTGTTGTTTTAAATGGGAAATGTCCCCAATAGGCTTAGGCACTTGAACATTTGGCCTCCAGTTGGTGGTATTGTTTGGAAAGATTTGACTTTGCTGGAGGAAGTACATTGTTAGGGGTGGACACTGAGGGTTTAAGGCCTTGCTCCACTTCCAGTTTGTTTTCTAAAATGATGTGATCTCTTAGCTTGCTTCTCCTGCTGCCGTGCCTGATTCTTCCTGTCATGATTCCCCAATATGAGGGCCTCTTATTCCTCTAGAACCATATGCCTAAATAACATTCTCTGAAAGTTCTTGGTCATGGTGTTTTATCATAGCAAGAGAAATGTAATGAAAACAGACCCTCTTCTCCAAAGGCCTGCAGAACATTTCTGTGATCCACCTTGGGAGAGTATCTCAACATTAATTCAATATGTTGGGCTGGTAGTATGCCTTTTGTTCATTTACAATTAGGTGAGTTTGTTTTGTTTTGTTTTCTTCAGATCAGATCTCTCTATGTTGCTTAAGTTGACCTTAAATTCAACCTACAAAGGTTGCCTCAACCTCACCAAGGCTAAGATTACAGGTGTGAGTTACACAACTGGCATGGAGGTGTGTGTCTTTTTAAAAGACATTGAAAAATTTCAAAACATGAAGACACCCTTTTCTGTCACCATAGTACTTTACAATTGACTGATATAACCTTGGTATTCAGGGGGTCAAGTTTGATCCCTGCACAATCAAATCATTTCAACTGCACTGACACTTGTCTGTCCTCATTATATACTGTGATATTAACTAGGAGCTGCTGAGAAATGCCATTGTTTAAAAGAAATGAGGGTTCCATGCATAGACTCCCATTACATTTCAGTGTACACATCTTTGATGTATCTATTTAGCCAGATGATTCAACAGCAAAACATCCTATTACATCAAGGAATGAGCATTCTACCAAGTGAATTCATTTTATTGGGAAAAGAAAGACAACTCAAATATTGTGCATGTTTTCTCCACCCAGTGACTCTTTTGCAAATGTGTTTTAATGCACTTGACATAATTAGGTACAAGAACAGATGGAATGGAGTCAGAGGTAACAAAGTTTCCTAGAGCATCCGAGAGCCATTTTGATTTGACTTTGGAATGCAAAATTCACCATTTATGCTTGCTCACCACATTCATTAACTTGCTAGAGAAAGCACTGGGCAGCCATTCTTCAGTAGACTCTCTCAAATCTGTCTTTTACCATTCTCTAGATATTGCTTCTCTTTTCGGTCAGGTAGAAACCTACACTATTAATTTTCCTGGCATGTCTTTACATTCCTTCTTACTCCTACTGGGTTAGCATTTTGTGGCTAGGTTATGTATTATTCATTGTTATAGTTCCAGAATATAGTAAGTCTTCAATTAATCTTCACTGAATGAGTTAAATACAACATACATAACAAACAATTGAAGTATTATAGAGCCAGTTGGCACTATAATTTTTTAAACTGTTGGCTTAACACAAACTACATTGCTTTGGACAAGCAAGTAAGTAGCTGTTTACAAAGCAGACTTATATATAATTCTGTGCATTGCATTACAATGACGTTAATTGATTAGGTTAGCCTAATTTGGATGAAAGACATTCAGGCCATTGGTGCTACTAATGTTCTTTATGACATTTCTTGAAATACTTTGTGTGTCAGTAGAATACTTAAAGCCTTGACTTTTACAACAGTGGTTTATGGTCCAAACAATAGGACCCATAAAAAATTATCCAATCCAGCTTTGAAGTTTCATAAGCTTTTCATAAGCTGTTTCATAAGTTTCAGAAGAATATTGATTTGTTTTGTCATGGTGGCATGGGATGTGACAAAGTGGAGAGAACCATGGAGGCAAAAGAGTAAGACACATTGAGAGTATATGAATAGTAAAATTGATATGTTGAGGAATGTCTTTCCCTTGAATTCTTGTATTCATTTCTGGAAGTGTGCATAAAATCTCAATTCCTGTTCCAAAAATTCCAAACCATCATTATGCATCATCATTTTGTAAAACAATCATTATCAAGTTGTAGGATAAATTAGAAACTGTCTTACCACAAGGTAAAATCTTTGGACAAACTGCCCTGGTTATTAATTTTAGTAAACTAAAATCCAGTGGCAGGATCCTAATTAAAATAGTTCTTTGCAAATATAAGATACAAGTCAAAGGAAATTCATCTTGGTTTTATATATACAACCAATAGCAAAATTAAGGAATTATATGACTTTAAAACAATTTATGCATATGGTAAACACGTGTTTTGTGGGTATTTGTGTCCGTATGTGACCTGGCACACCTATGTGCAAGTGAACATGCCTATCTGTGCTCCTCTATGTGAGACTAGAAGTTGGTTTTGGATGTCTTCCTTAATCACTCTCCAGCTTATCTCATGAGGCAAGTTCTGTCCCTGAACCCAGATCTAGCTGTCCTTGCTAGTCACCCTGGCCTCCTGGCTCTGTGGGGCCCTAGTCTCTGCCTGTAGAGAGTGCTGGAGATCAATGGGATGCCATGTCCACCTGGCTTTTATGTGGCACTTATAATCAGAACACTGCCCATCAGGCTCACTCAGCAAGCATTTTATCCACTGAAACATCTCTTCAGCTCTCAGGTTTGGTTTTCTTTTTTTTGCAGGGTGGGGGGCAGGGAGTGTAATGCAGCATTAAAAGATCAAGACATTTGATCTTAATTCTGTGATTTGCACTCTATTTAGGATTCAAAAAATTAAAAACAAATTCTCCAAGATCTCAGCTAGACCTTGAAATCAGAGTCAAAAGAGCAGAGTCCTAATGTAGTCTTATACATCTTCATGCTGCCTGTTCCTTTCTTCAGCATCCCCTTTATCAAGATGAGATAGTATCTCATGGGTGTTATGCACACAAGGTAATAAGTCACCCTGATCTTTGGTCTTTGGAAGTCAATTATAGAGGATGCATTTGGAGCTGTGTGTGTGTGTGTGTGTGTGTGTGTGTGTGTGTGTGTGTGTGTGTGTGTTTAGAAAAATTCATAGAACCCCTGATGACGAGATTATGCATCTGGGAGTGGTGACTCATGCCTGTGATCCCAGAATATGAGAGGTTGATGTAGGATTGCTGTGAGTCAAAACCCCCAAAAGCAAACAAACAGAAGGGTCCTAGAAATTTGTGTCATTGAAGAAGGGGAAAAGAACAGTCTTTGTTTATCCTATTGAGGAAAAATTCAAAGAGGATGAAATGATGGTTTTGAACTGGAGCAGCAGTTCCCAGGATCTGCAGTAGCAGCCTGGCAAACTGTGAGAAATGCCAGCCCTGGTTTCACTCCCACATGTAAGGAGTGAAAAGGTCTGGGTGGGTCCAGGCAAACAGTGTCTAGTTGCCCTTTAAGGTCACTTCCTGATCCCAGTGCTGGTTGTGAGGAAAGCAGTGGTAATGAGACAGTAAGCAGTACTGTCCTTTGGAAGAGAAAAGATTAGGTACCGGGAGCAAAAAGATGGAGGATGTCCTTCTGTATGCTGTGAATATGTGTTCCTCTTATTGTTCGATGAATAAAGCTGTTTTGGCCAATGGACAGACAGGATATAGCCAGGCAGGAAGAATAGGCAGAGCTGCCAGACTAGGAGAATACTGGGAAGAGGAACACAGGGCTTGAGTTTCAAAGGAGAAACCATGTAGCTGCCAAGAAAGCAAGAGGCTCAGGTATCCCCACTAAGCCAAGACCACATGGAGATACACAGATTAATAGAAATGGGTTAATAATTAAGGCAAAGCAAGCTAATAAGAAACCTGAGCCATCGGCCAAATAGTTGGTAATTAACACAAGCCTCTGTGTGTTTATTTGGGACCAAATGGCTGTGGGACTGGATGGGACAGAAACTTTCATACACAGCAAAAGAGAGAAAGATGAGCAAAGGAATTCAAACAAAAGGACAGTTTAGGATCCATCTTGGGAAGCCTCCCCTTCCCTTCTCTTCTCTCCCTCCTGTCTTTCCTTTCCCTATTTTTCTCTCTTTTCATGTTTTCTTCTTAGATGAAGCACAGGTAGAGTCAGATGATTTTTTCCACACATGCTTGTATCTTGATATGACATATATACACTGTATAAAGGTGAACTCTCAAGGGAGTAGTAGAAGAATAAGAAATGAAGCCACACAAACACCACACTCAAATGGTTGTAGCCTTTCTTTATATTGGTGTGCAGTTCTGGAGATCTCATCAGTAACTACAGCTCCAGGGACCCAATGCTTTCTTCAGGCTTCTGTGGGTACCAGACATACATGAGGTGCACACATATATGCAGGCATTCACACATACACATAAATGAACAAATAAATCTTTTTTAAAAAGAGAAAATAAGGGATGAAGACAGGAAGCAAGAAGATTGGGAGAGGGAAAGAGGGAAGGAGGGATGGAGGGATGGAGGAGGGCAGAAAAAAATAAAGATTACTAGCAAATGGAAAAGTAGAGGGAAGTTGCCAAGTCTCAATACAGGAAGGACAGGGGAAAACATGGAGAGGGGCTTTTGAAGGTTCTAGCTGCCTCTGGCACCTGATAGCCTAGACAGACCCTTGGAGCCTTGGAAGAATTTTGTCCTCTCGGACCAGACTGTTTAACAGCTTTTACATGGAGTTCCAATTATTTAGAGAATCTGAAGTGAGTTAAACTGCCTTCACATGAGCTCCTTTGTAACTAAGTCACCTGGGTCAGTACCAGCCCACAGCCACTTCCCATTATTCTCCATCTCACATGGAGAATCCTTACTCAGAGAGAAACCAGAAAGATGTACTCTGAAGGCTTATTTGCTTACACTCATTTTTTTTTTTTTGAGATCACAAGAATCCCAGTGCCAGTTGCCCTGCAACTCTTCTTTCAAAAAGGGGCAATAAACCTGAAAGAGAAGAATAAAGAGGCAGGCACAGTTACTAAAAACACCATCTCATGAAGTGGCCACCTCCATTCCTCAGAGATGGAGTTTTCCCTCTTTTGATTAACTGAAGCCAAGTGCGAATCCAACCAACTTTCCTTTGTCACTGTCGGCAACCTACACATCTGCTCCCTAGCCTGACGAAGGGAATACTCTGAAAGGGACAACATTTTTTTTCCTTTAACTTTTTGAAAAACACACCTGTAGTTTTGTGTGCCCATGTACTCACACACACAAATATTGGCATGAGCTATTCTGATATAGTTTTGTGGCAGAATAATTATTGACATGAGTTATTCTGATACAGTTTGTGGCAGAATAATATCTCAACTTTAATTTCCAAGAGTCACTTATTATTTTGCTTCTTTGGTATAATTTTGAATGAATCTTGTCAATTAGAAAACTTAGAGAAATATTTAGCATATCTAATATACTTATTTTGGGGGAAAAAGAAGACCTGAGTTTAATCTGAGTGGCACATAGCTTAAAAGCAGGCATGGTGATGAATGCTTTTAATACCATCTCTGAGGAGGAGGAGAAAGGTGAATCCCTAGGGCTTGCTGGCCAGCCAGTCTAGCCTAGTTGGCAAGCTCCAGACTGGTGAGAGACCACATCTAAGAAAGAAGAAAAGACAATGGTGCCTGAGAAATGATACTCATGTTTGTCCTCTGTCCTCCACACACAGACTGTGTGCAGGTCCCCTCACACACTCAAACACATTGCCGTTGTGCACACACAATAAAGTAAAAAATATATATATATATATATATATATTTTTTTTTTTAAAGGAGACTGATCTGAGCTGAATATAAGGATGAAGAAGTGGGTATTTGGCAGGGCCATGTGTAAAATATAAAAGACTCACATAGTAAGGTTATGTGCATTAATGCTGTTAAATGTTTTCTAAGAAGATGACTGTTAATCTTTGTTCATAAATGTAAGACTGCCACCATTATTCTCCCCTCTCTATTTATGAATGCATTTCTATAAAACTTTGTTTGATTCAAAGAAACACATTTCAGGGGGCAGGTAGACACACAGTTGTGAAGCCCACAAGGATGATGAAGAAGTTTGCTTTAGTGCTGTGTTGTCTGATGAAGGGAAAACATTGGAAGGGACATCCTTTGTCCCTTTAACTCTCTGAAGAATTGATGAACAGAGGGGAGATCAGACACTAGGTATCATAAGGGCATATTGAAGAGGCCTCTGTGGTTTAATCTAGGGAACATGTATTTAAACCATCAGTGCAGGACTTCCTAATCAGGGAGGTGAATTTCGGGGGTGGCTTCCTCACCTCTGAAAGTCTGTGAACCTGTACTTAAAAAGGAAATTTGACTAAAACATCTGCATTCCGTTCTGAACATTGTTGCCTTTTGTAGTGTCTGTCTTTGTTAACTGGGTATCTAAAAGCCAGGGGTGTGTGTGTTTTAAGGGTCTCCTCAAAAATGCAGCTATACTTACTTCTAAAATCTTTGCAAGATTAATCTGTTAACTACTGTGTTTCTCATTGTAGGTAAAAGCCAAGTCAAGTCCAGAATGCTTTGAAAAATATTAGTTACAGATAAATGGGGAAGTCTGTTTTTAGAAATTATGACAACACAGTATTTAAGAAGAAATGTGGTTTATTTGCACCATGGGGATGGAGGCTGAAGGTTCCTTCCAACTACAAACTGCAAGGTGTTATGGAGACCTTCTCTTGGTTAAATCACTTTCTGGCAGAAGCATGTGTGGGAAGAAGAGGTGAACACCTGAAACAGGAGAGATTAGGCAGGCCCAGGCTCGGGCTTTTGTTATAATCTTTTGAGAACTAATCAGGTTTCCACAAGAAATACCTTCATGCTTCTAAGGGCATTCACCCAAATAGCTTAAGGATATTAAATAGGGCCACATCTTGAAAGTTCCAAGCCACCTCCCTAAGTCACCTTGGAGAACACATGAATCCTGGGGCAAACAAGCCATACTCAAACTATAGCAATAGAATTGGATCTAGAACCTGGGGCCTTTCATTCATGAAGATCATGTTTTCAACACGCCCCTTGGCTTTCATGATATGGTATGTGATTCAAAATTCTCCCCCATTGAGGGGTAGGATAGTTCATGTATTCAAGTTCCTTGAGTATCTCCTGTACTTGTAACCCACTTGTCCTATAAACACGGTAATATTTTGTTTGAGTTCATGTACTGATGATACTTCAGGTAGACCAGGAAGTTGAGAGGGTTCTGCTCTCAGGGTCTACATGATACTGTGGCTATTCTGCTGTTGGCTAGGTCATGCTTTCCCGATGCTTATCACACTCTGGTAAGAGTGAGAGCATCTGCAGGACCCAAGAAATACTCGTGAGCTTGTGTGTTATAGTGTAACTGGCCTTTATTTTTTCTCCTCTGTATCAGTCCCTGCCCCCTCCACATAGCATCTGACTCTATGTAGCATTAGTGGGCTGTTCATAATCCACATGGGACACATTTATTTTTACTTTTCAGCTTTCTTTTTTTAATTCTTTAATTACTCATATTTACATATCCATGCCCCCAATTCTCTTGCCCTCCCATCCTCCCATGTTCCCCACCAACCCCCCGCCAATGCATCCCCCAACTACTCCCCAGGGATAGTGAGGCCCTCCATGGGGGACCTTCAAAGTACATCATATCATTCAGGGGAGGGCCTAGGCCTTCCTTGTTGTATCTGGACTGCATTCCCTCCATAGGGAATGGGCTCCCAAAATCCATTTGTGTTCTACGGATAAACAGTGGCTCCACTGTTAGAGATCCCATAGACTGCCTTGGCATGGGAAGATTTTAACCAAACCAATAAGAAAATAGATTCCTCCAAGGGTCCCTTTAGGGCTTGAATTTATCTCAGATTCAAAATTGAGCAGTTTCAGAGATGTTGGAAACAACACTGGTCTTTTGGCAATTATTACCCCACACAGTAATCAGAAAGTTGAGAGGAAAAGCCTACAGTGAGAGTTTTCTGGTGGGCAAGATTAATGATATAACCAAAATTGGGCTTAAATCTCATGCCTGAGATGTAGTATATACATTATATACTAGCATGCATACACATTACTAGTATATATAATATATACTACTAATATATAATATACTGCTACATAGTATATACAACTCTACTCTATTAGATAGTAATACATAGTTATATATAATATATTATAATAGTATATAATATATTATATAATGTATATTAATCTTTTATGTAATTATACTTAATATATAACATATGGTTATAATTGATATGTAATGGTAATATGTTACTCTATATAGTACTATATCTTATATATAGCTATGTATTACTATTCAATGTATTTATTAGAGTAGAGATTATTCTAGAGTTCCATCCTCTTTAAGATATGCCACTTGACAATCTTCAACAGGCTGAGGTTCACTGCATCACTATAGCTCTGTTGCATCATAAAAACTCACCAGGCTCTGTTAAGCCAGAAAAACAAATGTCTCAAAGCATTGAAGCAGCTGGTGGCCAATATATGCATGAACTAAGTTATGCATATAGATTAATAGAAGTAATTACACACATACATGCAAACTCATGCACACACATATACACATCTGTTAAGGCTGGCTTGCCTGACATTTTTGGCAATGTGGAATGTGAGATGACTTAAAATGTGGTTATATAAGCTTTAGTGGTGAACAGAAAAGAAAGTGGCAAAGAAATAGGTATATGTCTCTCCCCTCCTCTTGCCATATGTTGAATCTTTCTTGGAATTCACAGGCACTACAATTCTAAGATCACCTAATGGCACACTCACCCTCTCCCACAGTTTCCTTTACTTACGAAATCTGAATATTCTAATGAGATGCTAGTGGATGACAGCAATAATATTGAAAAACATTAATTTTTAATTTGGGAGTGTCTCTCTGTAACATGGAAAGACCTGGAAAAATACATGCAAAGCAAGTGTTGACACATTATAGGAGTTTCGTGTTTGGATTCCCTAGCTGCATATGGTAAACTACATGTGGTTAGCCACACGTGTGCAACCCAGGACAGCTTGATGTATTCTGGGATTTATTAAAATGTAAATGACAAAGCAGAGAAGAATGTTCAGACAATGGGATTACTCCATTGACTGAATGCCCTATACTGTATCTATTTTTGTCCAAGCAGTGGTGGCTCCTGCTGTGGAATGCCAAATGGCGTATTCCATTGTAGGGCAAGGGGTGGGGGGTACTCCCTTTTAGGAAATTGAAAACTGATCATTTAATTTTTAATTTGCCTCTCCAAAAGCATCAGCTTGTCAATACCTTGTACAAGAAAATATGGTAAAGTTTGGCCTGTGACTATTAGAAGACAATCATTCTTAACTATTTATTCAGTGTCCATTATTTAACCTGTAACTTCATTCATGAAAAATAATGTTTGGTGTGCTTGTTTTCATGCTGGGCCTTGGCTTGGTGGAAATAAGAATGTTATGCAGTGAGCATGCATACACATGACACAGCCACAAGTATGCACACCCCAAGAGATAATTTCCTGATGGGGAATTACTATTCATTCCAGAAAGGAGAGGGTAGAGATGTAGGTGTCTTTATGAAAAGATTGAATTTAGAAAGAATGGGAGCCAGCTGTTTTTTCTCTCCATTGGGAACAAGAGAAAATGGGATTCGACAACAGTGTGAGGAATTTGAAACAGAAATATGAATTTCCCAACTCTATAGATGCTCAAACACCAAAATACGCATCAAGGGAAGTGTGTGGACACTGACTTGACTTTTGATGGCTTTAGAACAGTGGTTCTCAACATGTGGATCATGACTCCTTAGGGGCCAAACGAACCTTTTATAAGGGTCACCTAAGACCATCAGAAAACACAGATATTTACATTATGATTCATAACAGTAGCAAAATTACTGTTTTGAAGTAGCAATGAAAATAGTTTTATGACTGGGGTCACCACAACACGAAGTACTGTATTAAAGGGTCGCAGCATTACGAAGGTTGAGAACCACTAGGCTAGACAAAGGAAAGGCACATTTCCATGTGTGGACTTACATGCTGTGATAATGGGGCCTAGAGGACAGGTGTCCAGGATTCTCTTCATCTCTAAGAGGAATCTGAAAGTTGGGCATGGTGGGCAGGTCACAGAAGCTATTTTTAAAATAGTAGTTATTTGTTAATGCCAACTTTTCTCTTGGAGACAGACTGACAAATTTCACCTGTACTGTGAAAAGTTAAACTGAACAGAATGTCATGAAATAAGGTAGGTGAGAACCAAGTACACTAGAGCACAATGCACTTTTTCATTTTCTCTTCCCACTGTGATTTCTGCTATTCCAAGGCAGAATGTCCTTCCTAGTCCAGAGTGGAGTTAAACATAGGCACATTTATCTTTATAAGAATGTTGTTAGAACTCCTAATCTTCCTCTTCCTGGAGAGGAGGGGGAGAAGGAGGGTGTGTGTGTGTGGGGGGGTGTTACACATATGTACATGTGTGGGTTATGTTTTAACAAAGAGAATTTACAATGCTCACATTTGATGATTAGCTTTTAAAAACTATGATGGCAGTGGATACTGGTTCTTTCCTGGTTTGAAGATAATTTTATTTCCTGGGGCAGTTTACTAAAGCAAAAAGATAATTTGTTAAAATTAGAAACTAAGTTTGGCTCTTATCTGAGTCATTATTTTGCTGATCTGGTCAACTCAGTGATTAAGTATTGATTTGTCTTCTTAGGTAATTTGACAAATAAAAATGAAATGAAAGATATGTTAAATAAATGATTTTTAATGTTCTCCTTTTGGCTCTAACTTGATAGCAACTGCCAATACCAGATTCTTAGTTTTCTTTGTAATTTTTATTTATTTACTCATTGTACAGAAGAGTGAATCTAGGGCCTACCACATGCTAGACAAGTACTTTACCATTGGGCTTCATCCATACCTTGCCTTTCTTAATGTTTTATTTTGAGATGAGGGCTCACTTAGTTTCATAAGCTGAGCCTGAACTCACTGTACTCCAGGTAGCACTTGCATTTGTAATTCTCCCACCTAAGCCCCCTAGGCCTGACATCAGAGCTCATTTTAATATTATATTCCCATAGGTCAAGAGTTTTCAGCATTATCTGCGTATTCAAAGCTTTATACAGGCTTTGGAAAATAAAAATCTCAATTCCCAGATTATTTTTTGAAGAGACCTGGGTATCAGTATTTTAACAGCCTAAGTAGTTACCAAGGACAACTGAAGTGAGAACTTACGTATCGGGTGCTGCCAAGAAACTAAAATAGTTACATTCATATTATTCACTGCAGTTGTAAGGACCACATTTGTCCTATTTCCTGCTGCATCCCTAAGACCCAATAAGTACCTGGCCAGTATATGCCATACATACGATAAGCATGTTTCCTATAAATAATCAATATTTTAATAAAATCTAGCTAATCTTTCACTAAACTGGGACTGATCAAATTTATTGTCTACTTGAGTCATTCTCATTTCGACCTCACTGACTAAGTAAGAGTCCAATTTTCTTCTTTTGTTTGCTTGTGGATACATAAAAACAAAGTCATTGGTAAACCTATTGGGTAATACCACTCAGCTATCCTTGGGATGAAAGGAAGGGAATCATCTGTGATTACGTATCCTCAAGACAAGCAGTCTGTACATGTCCAAAGACACATCTCCTACATAGCACCATGGCTCAGGTGAAAAGAAATCACACTACATCTTGCTACGGAGCCAGATGAGCCACTGATTAAGCAGATATTCTGGGAGAACTAACACCACACTGTGAATGGCTGTTGCGGACTTTCTCAACCATACTTTTATGCTAGTGCCCTGAATATCTTTACCTATAGTGAGTTAATGTCCTTTGTATATAGTCCTGTTTTGCTATATTTCAATCATGGGGTAATTCAGAGTATAGTCATACAAGTCATGTTTTTGTGCTCGCAGTTCAAATGAAAAATCCTAGTTTTGAAATCATCACTGATAGAGAGTGAAACAACCAACAAATCAGAGTGCTTATCTTCTAGAACTGGGCTGGACAGGAAGCCCATATCAATGAGAAGTGTGTAGCCATGCTGCTGATGGGGGGTGGGCACTGGGAACATGTGGCCACCATTCATTACTTCTATTGTAGTCGATACAGATGATGAACTGAAATTCATTTAATATTAATTCACCTAAGTTAAATAACTACCTATGCTGAATGGCTACCATGCTGGACAATACAGGTTTAGATCTCTGACAGAGAGAGGAGTCTGGCATGGAAGCCATCATAATACTCGGTAGAGTGTCTAACCAGATGCTATGAAAGCCCCTTGGTGAGGAAGCCAGCATACCATTGGTGATGTTTGGGATGGAGTCTTCTGAGAGGAAATGGCTACTGGGATAAGACTTGAAGGACAGATGATAGAATTTGCAAGAGATGGTAGAGAGGTATAGACAAAAGGTTACATGTGTGAAAAACTGAGGAGATGAAGGGAATAAGAGGAGATGGAGATAATGGCATGTGCCCAGGAGGGAAAAGGTAGATGGTGACTTCATGAGTCTAGAAAGCTCTGCTGGAGGAAGAAGCCAGAACATCCGGTTCTCTTGGTGCCATGCTATCTCAAGATCAATGGTAATTATAAAGAGTTTTAGTCCCTGTAGAATGATGTTTGTAATTTTAACAATTCTCTGGATTCCACTTGACACTCTGCAGGGAATCCTGGCAGGATGAGGCAGTACTCCAGGTGGGGAAAGACAACATTTTCTTACTAAATTAGCATAGGAAATGGGAAGAAGCTCCCTTATCTGAGTAGAAGAAAAGGGGGAAAGCCAAAGGCGAACACTGAACACCCTGCCGTGGTGTGTGGAAAGGAAAGACTGAACTTGGACTTCTGACTTGGGTAGATAACCATAGCATTTAAAGGTGATAGGGGATCATTTGGAAATTGTCTCTAACTTAACAATTTTTTTATCCCATTAGATATTTGGTCAGTATGAACCACACACTAGTTTTTATTTATACATATACAAGTGAAATCAAGCTATGATAGCTGTCTTTTCCAATAAATCAACACAAGTTCACAGTTAATGCAACATTTCTTTTATTGTGAGTCAGGGAAAAGAAAGTCTCATAAAATGTCAACACAGTCACACTCTGTCCTTGGGCTACTTGTTAACAACAAACCTGTTTGTTTATGAACTCAGTGAGAACAGAGTAAGACAGAACCAACAAGCACTTTGAAAAAACAAGACAGCTAGTGCCATGATGGGGGCTACATATGATGTCAAACAGCTAAGTAGAAAGTTACAAAAGTTAAATATCCAGATCTCTCAAAAAGTTACATGTCTGTCCCTTAGCAGACCTAGCTTAACTGTCTCCTTTAAGACAAAAATCACAATTTGGATATCTATGTTATCTAGATGGCCATTTTATTAAACACTGTTAAATGCCAATCAAGTACAGAGTGACTGGAAGTGAATAAACAAGGATTACAACACAAAATGACTAGTGGTAATTCTTAATACTGAATTGCATTACTGAAAAAGTCATGGATAAGCATTCTCAGCATTCACAAAAGTTGGTCATTTCCCAAAGGCATTGATAAGATGTACAATGGGAGATTGGATCAGTACAAGTGAAGCAATGACTTCATGATTGGGGATATCATTAAAGATATAATATACATACAACTGTGGCTATTCTATATTCTTTGGGGACAGATCATTGACAACTTCTTGACCCAAATACACTAATCCATAGCTGTATTTCATATTGACATGAAGTGCCAGAGAGGGGAAGGAAATGGTGAGATCTACTAGATCCAGTCTGTGAAGCATTCCTTAATCACATAGACAGAATACCTCTTTTAATCAAATAAAAGTTCATGTTTCTTTAGGGCACAGGTAGGGTGGAGTAGTTTAAAAACTACTGAAAGATAACTGAGGGCCTAGTTTCTAGTCCTTGCTGGGATATTTCCAAATATGTGGTTTGTTTTATTTTGTTTGTTTGGGTTGGTTATTTTTCTAAGTAACTCTGCTTTCAGACTATAGATTTATGTTTTCCATCAAAAAGATATTGTAAAAGGTAACGTAAGGCCCACTGCTCTTAAAACTTTGAGTTTTCTTACAGAACTAAGTAAAAAAAATCTCATGATGTCTAACCAAAATGAAAAGGAAATGTCTAAAATACTGGCTGGCTTGCCACCATTAACTTTTCAATTTGCTGTCATAAAATACATTTTATCATTCTGATGTAGTTAAAATACAAAAGTATTTGAGTAGACCATTGAGGCCATAAGTAAGCAGAAGAGCTATTTGTTTCCAAAGAAAGACTTTAAGGTCTGTAGGGAAAGTGACAAAAGTGTTGGTACTGATCACAAAATTCTGACTTTAGGCTTCAGCTCATGAACTTTGTTACCACAATCTTGAATGTTCACAGCTGCACAAAGCACCTTGCCCAGGCACTTGACCTCATCAAAATCAGTTTCATCACCTGGGAAGTATGGATAATGTGTAATTTTCATGGTTGTCATGAGATTTATTAGGCAAAATACATTCTACATGGAATAAACTTGGTAGCTAGCAATTATGAACAGAAGAATCATGAGTTCTGCACAGGTGCTACCAATCACCTTCATCTTTCCAGTGACAGAGAACTGGAACTTTAGTTGTAGTTTGGTTTAGGTGACTTCTGGGGTGCTGAGTATTGGGTGGAATCAAGTTGACCTGAGTATTTGCAACCTCCAAAACTCACCCAGTGGATTTCCTCTGCCATGTCCTGGCGTACTATTATGCTCACCTTAAAGACTCTATTTTCTTCTACCTTCCCATTTATCTATTTTTTTTTACATCCTTTATGAGTCATTTCATATTTCTCTTTAGGGCAACATTCTCCCTTAGGCAAGCCATTGTCTTTCATTTTATTTCTACTCTATTGTCTACTGACTCAGTTTATCACTACATTTTAGGTAGCTTATATACCCTTGTCCAGTTTGATTTTCACCCTTGGAAGCAGCTGCCATATGTCACAGAGGCAAGCTTGCTGCTCAGAGTCTGGGGGCATGATGTGGTGTTTCTGCATGATGGCATGAGCATCTCTGTGGGTCACCTGTGACAACACTGTTTTTCATTTTCTAGATCTTTCTCAAGAACAAATACTATGTGTTGATAAAAATTAGTCTCCACAGAAAATTCAGTCTTTTCATGCATGAACACACATGTGCAAAGTTGCCTTTACACAAGCACACTAACAAGCATATCCATACTAGTATAAAAAATAGAAGGCAAGTGAATCTGAACACAGACAGACAAATACACACAAGAAAGCAAGTTTTTGACTCATTAATCATCTGGGTCTTCCTGTTCTTGCAAAGATTAGTATTGGCTGCAACTGCACCACATGGGTGGCTGCTGGGGTATCTTCAGGTGGTCACTTGCTTTGTTTCAACTTCACAGTTGGTATGAATGTCCATCAGTCTAGCAGTCTCTGTAGTCTTTGTTCTTTCACTGGGGAGATATTCCTGAGGAAGGGGACTATAGGACCAGCTGAAAGGAACATCAGTACAACTACAAAGATAATAGAACATGTCACAGACAGTTATCACATTGTTTAATGGAGATGAATTTGTGACACCTTAGGGACAATGCTATTTCTAACTACATCAGAAATGTTACATCACTTGAACAACAAAAAAGTAGCTTTCTTTCATTGTTCCCCTTGATCAAGGATCAGTCAAGCAGTGGTCTTGTCCCAGTGTGGATGAGAGAGCTCTACCAAGAAGAATGCTTCAAATCTACCCTCACTGAAACAGGACACACAGGCAGATAGCAAAAGACAACAGGACATATTCAAGTAAGTCCTAGGAATGATGATAAACTAAGTTGGCTGTAGGTGCTTAACTGTTTAGCAATTCAGAAGTGAATGAAGGCAGTGGAATGATCGAGCATTAATTATCTTGGTATTTCCAGAGCCTGGCATTGATACTTAACTTGAACTTGGCAATGATACTTAAAGAAAAAGAGAGTGGGAGAAAGGGAAGGAGGGAGAGAAGGGGGAGGTGGCAGAGTAGTAAGAAAGAGAAAGGAAGGGGAAAGAAGAAGAAAGAAAGGTGCATGAATGGAAGGAGGGAGGGGAAAGGGAGGGAAGACGAGAGAAAGTAGGAGAAAGGAAAAGAGGGCAAACGTAATGAAAGAGTGTATGAGTTACTGGAATACTGAGGCACACGGGAAGAAAATTTGTCAGATGTAAGCATATTAAAGGTGTCAAGACTGAGGAATGAAGTCTGGCTTAATAAAAGAAGGGGTTCTACATTCCAGGTGGTTTGAGAAAAATGAGGTGGGGCCATTTTCAGGAGGCTCTGAACATGTCAGTGTTTCATTTGGGAAGTGTGTTTTGGTCAACTGACCATTGTAGGCCCCTGAAAGAAACATTACCACAATTCAAATGAACCAAGAAGAACAAGAAACACAAAACTTAAAGGCATCAATCCAATGGAGAAAACAAACCACGCTACAAGCAATGACAGGAGAACAGAAGGGCTGGTGGATAGGGTGTGGCCTAAAACAGAAAAGCAGGTGTCTGTTTGGGTACTTTCCAAGTCAATATTGAATGATGTGGGTTTATAACTGGGATCAAGAATTTACTTCTCCCACTGGGTAGCTTTATTTTTATTTTCATATTCTTTTATTTTGTCCCTAGGCTGTTGCTTTTTCAGTCACATCCCTTCCTGAATATGAACTCCAATCTTCAGTGCTTTCTCAACAGGGCAAAACGGATTAATAAATACTGAACCCAGAGGTGTAACTTTGAAGGACAACTGATGATTCCAACAGACTCTGGGTTCATGGGTTCTGGCTTCCTATTACCCCTATACTGTAAAATGGCTTCAACAATTATGAGAGCTGTAAAAGAACTAGGAACCTACCTAGTCTGACACACTCACTTCACAGATAAGGATATTTGAGAAGAGGTGCATTAATGTTACTCTCTTACTCTGAAGGAGTTGTTGTGAATGAGATGTACTTTGCAGGTGGTTTTAATTTAACTAAAGCCTTTGACATCAGCTTTTCCATTATACTCATACAATGAAAATGCATCAATGAGCTAGGCACACTGAATGGGATATACCAGGACACATCAGTGAACTAAATACTGAGTACACTGAGGATGCTGGTTCTCCAGAGGCCAGATCTAACTAGTAGAATGACTTAGTTTTAAATATTGTGAATGTGCACTGCATTTTATAAACAATGATATCGAGAATGGGGCACTAAGCTTTTTGAATCCATGCAATAATCATTTGTGAATAAATTAGCATGATATTGTAATAAGGAAAGGCATTGTATATAATACTTTTATGATTCATATAGGTAGTAAATAATGGAAAGTCCAAGAATATGTAAGAAGATAAAAACTAAGCTATACATTGCTTTGGAGTTACATACATCTACCCCATGCAAAAATGGCTTTTATATAGTATAAACACTATTAAAAGGAATTTTGAGGATTGAATAGGCAGCAGACAGTAGGAGAATGGGCAGGTTTCGAATGTTTGTCACATGTTAAGATTTTATGGACCAGTTTTACTTTTTGGTTTTATACCTACCAACTTGCATTGAGTAGTAGAATAGGGTCTTTTACTCAACACAAGGTTCTCTTGGGATCCTTTTTGTAATTTGAATGCAGAAGGAAAAAGTGAGACCCTCAGATTACCTTGCCCAGTAATAATCATTCTCCAAGTTTGTCTTGACAATCTCATCACCTACTGCACATAGCCAAGTACCAGGCTGGCCAGCCAACTCACTGTGCTTCTGCCTGGCTTTTTTTTTTTTTTTTTCTTGATAGGTAGATCTTCAGAGGGCAGCTTGCTGGAAGGGGCTCCCCAGTGGAGCCATCAGTAGGTCTCTGGAATCACAATGAGGCCCCAAAAGGGAACTGAAGTTAATGCATAAGAGTTTCATTTACTCATCATGTGACATGCAAAATGGAAGGGAAAAGAGAAAAGGAATTGTTTATTATTTATAATGGCTTGATTATTTTGATTAAGTTAAAAACTATTATCTTTGCCTAATGTCATTTCTCTAATTCCAACAAAGGAAATGTATTTCTTATGAGTAATATTTACTACTCTGATGTTCTCCATGCTTCCAAGTTATCCAAAGTCAGGATAAAGAACAAATCCACAAAGAATTGCAAATATTTTGCAAAGAATTCAAGTGTCTCCAGTGACAGTCCTTCGAGAGATCATTAGTTTTCAATATCTAGGTTTTATACTTTCATTCTCACACAAGCACACAGGCTGCAAAGTCCTTTTATTCTTATATTAATTAACAAGGAATTAAAAAAAATAAGCTGGCTTAAAAAGCATTCTACTCAGGGGCAATTTCAAGTGATGAAACATGCCCAAGGGTGGGGGTGGTCGACAAACTCAAGTAGGCTACATGTAAAGCAACGCCCAGCTATATGCACATTAGGATAATTACAGATTGCAAATTATATCGGATGTATCTAATATCTAATTTTTTGAAAGCTGATTCCACTTGAGACTTCAATAACAGCATCAACATTTTGCAGGTGGCTCCTTCTGTACAGTATCCAAGGGGAATTAGTCTTCTAATGTGCTTATAGCCCTCAAGTTAAAACTAGATCTCCTGCTTAAAGGACCAATGAACAATGAACACTGAGAATAACACCTTGACAAAGGAAATGGGGAGGGGTGTTACCCTGGATAACACTGAGTACAGTTACTTATTCTTTCTGTACTGTGAACATGATACTTGCTTCAAGCAATAAGGAACTTCAACATGAATCATTAGGAAATGTGGGAGAGGCTACATACACGCTGAGGAAGCCAACTGAACAGCTAAGGGTTGGCCATCTATTAGATCTATAGATAAAAGAGACATACATCTGAGTGGCATGTTATGCCTTTGACTGCAAAGGGAAACTCTTACATTAAATTCAGATCATTTAAGACAGACGTTCAGTTTGTGTGTCTAAAGAAGATCCAAGCTTTGCGTTGAGGAATTGGCTTTTGTCCTCACACCCTACATGAATCAATCCCCAAACAACTAAAATATATTTTCGGTCTCGGAGAATAAAACATATTCTTCGAGTTGATTGGATCCATTTTCTTGATTCCCCTTTAAAGATCTTTCTGCTAATTAGTCGGGTTTGCTGTTGAATTATTTAATTATCTGCACTTTTGTGCAATGAAATATGTTGTCATAGCACACACTTTACTGTGCAGTGACTGTTCACATCTAATGATGCCTCTATAGTTAGTACTTTCCTTTGTTCTGCTCATAAGTGGTTTTAGAAAAAGGGGTGGGCTCTGAAGGAGGAGCCTCGGGGTTTGCAAAATAAAATCATACATTCCCGGTGATGTGCAGACATTGATGCATTTATATGAATTCCATCTTAGAAATCAAAGTGGAAGTTCCATTCCGAATAAGCCAGGGCACATGTTGGTGACCTCAAATGCAGCCACGAAGCTGTGAGTGCACCTTGAACATCTTTCCAGTGAATACTCACTGTAATACCATGGGGAAGGGACGACTTTTTTTTTTTTTTTTTTTTTAAATCAGCAAGGAATGTCTTTAACGAGGAAGAAGTAAATTATGATAATTACTCTGAATGGTCGGATCCTTGAGCATTACTAATTAGCATTTATTGCCTGGATTATAGAACAATACAAGTGAAACCAAACTGCGATTGCTCTTTTACCTTGAAGACTTGAAAAGGCAATGGAGGAAGAAGTGGGCAGCCACCTCCCTGGTGCAGACTGTAGTCAGTCCACCTCTCCTCAGCCTGGAGACTCCCTCCTTGTGGAAACACACCCATATGGTTCTCAGCACTTCCGGCCCATTCATCTTTTTGTGTTAGGCTCATATTTGCATGGGCTATCATAGTTTCAGGAGACTGATGACAGGCGAAACATTTTGGCTATAATACCATCTGAGGACAATATTATCAGTTGGGAGAGCTTAGCAATAAAGAGCTGAAACGCCATGCTCCATAAAAATATGGAATTCTTCCAGAGAAATATTTGACTTAAAAATAGAACAAAGAACTCAGCTCTTGGCGAATACAATTTTACATTCCTTTTCTCACTTGCCCTTAGGACTAAAGGTTAAAAAAAACAGCTGAGAAAAGATGATGGGTTTCTGGTCTAAGGACCATTTATTTATTTATTTATTTATTTATTTATTTATTTATTTATTTATTTTTCCATTAGGAATCTGTGATAACATGGGTTCTGAATTAGAAAACAAAAATTAGATGTTGATGGTCAGGCTGACAGCACAGAATCAATGCTGTTCATATAATTTGGCAACTTAATTTTTTAAATAAGGCAGCAGGTAGAAGAAAAAGGGGAAAAAATTCCCTGAGCCATTTATCATTCTGCAATCCCCGCTGTTCTCCACAACCCATTATATCGAGTAAGGAGAAAATACTATGTGCAGCCAGAAAACGGGCCCAAAATACAGTCACTAGTCTTCCAAATACCTTCCGAGGTTTAACCACCCTGCTCCCTTCTAGTTTGAAAGAATAAGTTTGACTAAATCTGTGAGGAGATTTAATAGAATGGTGGAAGAAATTAATTCTGCCGAATGAGCAAAAGCATTCAAGTTGCCCAGATGCAAATAAGACAGATAATACTTTTCTTTGCCTTTGACATGCTAGGCGGATTAGTTTAGAATGTTAAATCTGATTTTATTAGAATATATTAGCAGTGTTTTAATTAATACCAATCAAACGTTTTCTTTCCCTGGGGCTTGATATGTTCCTAACACTTTCTAAATCATCTGTTTTTCTCCCCCATAAAAGAAGAGAGAGAGAGAAAAAAAAAACTACCAAATCACTAAAGCCTTCTGTTACATTCTTCTTACTTTACTGTATTCAATGGAAAACTGTAAACTTTTTCTAAAATGGTGTTTTGCCCATAAAATTGGTTCCAGGTGCCAGATTTTAAAATGAGTACTCCTCTCTAGCATGTTTCCTTAAAACAAAGCAAAAATCATTAGAGATTTGAAAATTAAGCATTTTCTATATTTTTCTCTGGGGTAAATATTGCAAAAGGAGTTTCAGCTGGTTCCTCCTGTTATCAGTGAGGCTTTTAAAGGCTGTTGGATTTCAGCTGCAATGGTTTTGAGCCAGCCAAAAAGAAGAACCTTTTAAAAGAAGGAAAAGAAGGTGGATATGTTAGTGAAGGAGTGTGTGTGTGTGTGTGTTTGTGTGTGTAAGCTAGTTGAAAATACGGTGAGCCACTGCGCCCTGTGAACCCAATTGTAACTGTGCTCCAAGGAGGTACAGGACTGCATTCCACTCATTATCCCCCCCTTTCTCTCCAGCTTCCTGTCCTTCTGGGCCAGAGCTCCAGTTCCCTCCTCTCTTTTCTTCCCCTAGTGCACCCCCACTGCAGCTCTCCGCCTTATTTTTTTTTATCTGCCAGGCTGGATTTGTGCTTTTAAAGATCAGTATCAATAATAGCCTGCTTGTTTCGGTTACACTCTCCCTTTAAAAGACAGTCCCCTCTAATTGATGCGTCTGGGCTAGTCTAGACTGGTAGTGATTGAACCAACCACCAATTATGTTATTCATTTCACTGAACTGCACTGATGGGCTCCATGAGGAAGAGGGGCTGTTGAGAAACCTGCCCTTGCACTGAAGCAGTTGCCTGCTGAAATACAAAAATCTGTGTGTCACACGCACTACTGAATGCCTGGGCAACTAGCTTTACAGTAGCAGCCCGAGAGCAGGAGCAATCCACTTGAAAACATGGAAAAAGCAGTAGTGCCTCCTAGCACAAACTGAAACATTTGTATTGAATCGTGTCCCTCTATCATTTGAAATCAGAGAAAAGACGTCTATCATATCTTTATTGATCCATGCTTACATTCCTGTCACATCAGCTGCATTCATATCTTGCCTTCAAAAAGCACCAAATGTTTGCCAGTCTTTCATATGTATGATGTAATAATATATTACCCATAAGTTAAACTGATGCACCACCATAATTTCCACATAGCTATGCATGCACATTAGCTGAAATGGGATGGGGAATCATTAATCATTTTATATGTACAAGAATGGAAAATCTCTTAAATAAGTGTAAGTTTCGAAGCACATTCTACCAAAGGCTGCCAAGTAATAGTAAAATTACAGCTGTACAAGAGGTTCCAACAAAAGACGTAGCACAATTGTTGCACGCTTCTCAATTCAGTGTTTTAATGCAAAATGCTTTCTTGACTGCAATTTGGAGTAAATGGGTAAAATTGAGATCAGCACTTAAAAATAGGACAAGAGCAGTTTCCTTCAGCTTCCACTCCGTATGTACAATGAGGCTTCAACCATTACAAAATCTTTCAAAGGTGAAAGCATTTGGAGTCTGGGTTGATTTAGGTATTTTCCAAAAGTGGAGAGAAATATTGGGCTGAGAAGAGCAAAAAACTGTTTCAAGGAAACAGTACGCCCGAATTTTCTGCAACAAAGGGAAGGTAAGCCTCGTCCTTCTTCCCAATATGAAGCAGACCTGAACCACTGAAATTACCCTTCCATGAAAAGTTATAATCCCAGAAAACTGAAAACTAGAAAATGCTAACAATTTCCTCAAGAGAAGATTATTTTAAAATGTGGTTTGGAATTACCAATAACTTTGTCGAGTTGAATTAGAATCCTGATTAAAAAATCTTTCCAGTTTATAAAGGAGAATCTAGGCATTTATTTTCCCCCAAGAAATGCAAATATCAATGGATCCAGTTATTTCTTTCATTCCACAATATTTAGAAAATCCATTTCTATCCTTATCACCTTTAAATTCATCAAGCATAATATTTTTAAAGAAGTATCAAACCAAGGAGGTTGGATTCCTCCTACAATTTTTTTTTAGAGAAATCTCGCAAAGAAACATATGTTATCTTTCTTAGTCCCTTAATTTCCTTTCTTTGTATTAAATACAAGAGTTGAATATTTAACCTATTAATTTATTCCAAACCAGTGATTCTAGCATACTTATGTCAGAGAAACCACTCTCTAGCCACATACGATACTTGTGCAGACAATGCAGATATAATATATTCTCATACCATTTTAATTGAGCAGAATTTTGAAATTAACTGTTGAGTTTAAAAGTTGGAGGCATGGGGCATGCTGGGACTTCAGCTGAGATGTTCTGAGGTCAACCACCAGGTACTGAGCTGTTGGTGTTACGCTCTGGTAGTACTGCGTGTTGCTCTCAAGGAATAGACCCTGCCGATGAGTTTCCACCAGCCTCCGTGTCAGCCATGTACACAGGCGTCCATAGCAGCCAACACAGGATGCTAACAGTCTATGCCTACTTCAACAGAAGCCAGGAGCTGCCACACTCTGGTCACCTGATCCCATCTAACAATGGAAGCCTCAGAGGTGTACTCTCATCACTTCTGACAAACTTTCTTTTCTTTTCTTTCTTTCTTTCCTTTTTTTTTCCCCTTTAAAAGACAAAAAGTTCCTTCGGGCGACGCAAAGGCACCACTCGCAGCTCCCAAGAGCCTAACCCGTGGATTTAAACGGTAAACATCACAAGTTAGGGTCTCAGGGACTGAGGGGAGCGCAGCACTTTTTTTCCCTTTCTTGAGACAAAACAAAGCAAAACAAGAATGACAGTCAATTTTGGTTGCAGACTCCGGACTAAAATGCAGCAAACAGGTGGTCCAGTGTGGCGATATCCTGGCTTTCTAACCCTCGTCCCTTCACAAAATTTAGATCATTTCTGACTCCATACAGCCCTGCATACGCAATACATAGACCTGAACATGCAAATGCCAGTTATATCAAAGAAAACTTTAAAGCTTTGGACAAATAGTTTACTAAATTGGGAAATAATATGAATAGACTCAGAAATGTCTATTTCTATTTGGTTAATAAAACAAAAAAAAAACCGTAATCTACGATCGGGAATAAGCATCTTTTCAAGGCTTTCATTTGTAACTTGCTCGAATGACTAAGGAGAAGAAAATAACCCTCTGCCTTCCCCCAGGGCAAGCGTGCCACATGCAACAATCCTAAGAGGGTTTGGGGGAAGCAGGATTCGGAGGTTAGAAAGGTTTTTGAACTCACCCATTTGAAGTGGAGCCCGGCTGCAGAGCTTCCAGGAGCGCCATCCGGACCCGGGGGGAGAATGTGAGCTCGCAATGCGCTAGGCTGGGCGAGGTGTTCAATAGGACAGAGAATGGGGCGGGGAGGGAAGGCGGGGGCAGGAAGCGATACTCCAAAATCGAGAGAAGACCGTAACTCTGTGGTTTATGCTTTGACCGAGAGTGGGGGTGGGGGGAGAGGCAGTTGGGTGGGAGTAGAGGGAGGGGCTGGGGCTGATCAAATTTGGAAAACAGTCGGTTAAAAATTAAAATTGAATAAATCGAGAGAGAAAGAGAAAATTTCCCAAGGATTGCTTGTAAAAAAAAAATTTTTTTTTTCCTTCTTTCTCTAGCATGCAGAGTTCTGTCAGTCTTGCAAACCCGGCCCTCCTCTCCATCAGCTGCTTGGCTGAGGCCAAGGCCAAAATCACCCAGAGCGAGCACCAGCCTGTCATTTGGTAGACGCAAAGTGGGAAGGGGTGGGTGCAAGCTGGGGAGATGCTCCCCCACCTCGCCTCCCGCTGCGGATCCTTTGAAGCCTTTGGCCAATATTTCAGAGGAATCCGAGGCATAATCCCCCTCCATCTTCGCAGACAGCCACTAGTGCTGTACCTGATAGAGTCGCTTTCCCCAACCTCCTCTGCTTAGAAGCTGAGCTTTCCTGTGCAGACTCAAAAAAAAAAAAAAAAAAAAAAAAAAGAACCGAAAGGGAGGGGAAGCCGACCAGGAAGATGCTTCTTTAAAAAAAATTTCTTTCCCCTCACCCCTCCTTTCTTTCTTTTATCCCAGGCCTGAGCAAAGTAGATGGCTGGCTGGGCACACAGAGTAACAAAGCACCGGCCCTAAGGAAGACACTGGAGGGGGCCCTTCTATCCGAGTTAAAAAAAAAAAAAAAAAGGAAAAGAAAAAAGCCAACTATTTTTAATATACTTTCATATACAACTAGGAACAGTGAAGAGCTCCAGGCTTGCCTCCTCCCCGCCAGAAGAACTAGAATCATGCCAGCCAGCCCTCTAAACCCTGTCTCTTTCCCCCAGCACAGGGTCTGTTTAGAACACCCACACACAACTTTTTTTTCTCACCTCTGTAGGTTCTGCTCATGTACAGTCCACCGTTCAGCTCTCCGTCTGCCTCTCCTTTTTTCGCCTTTCCCTTTTCCTCTCCAAAGAGCCAGTCCGTCATCATCATACCTAGTCTCTCTCTCTCTCTCTCTCTCTCT
The DNA here is from genome assembly GCF_003668045.3 of Cricetulus griseus. Lineage (NCBI taxonomy): Eukaryota > Metazoa > Chordata > Mammalia > Rodentia > Cricetidae > Cricetulus > Cricetulus griseus. Next base: position 153,245,593 of record NC_048597.1, on the reverse strand, counting down.
CTCTCTCTCTCTCTCTCTCTCTCTCTCTCTCTCATTTTATTAATAATAATAGCCCTTTCGACATAGCAGCATGAAGTGGCTGCCTTTGAGAAAGCACATTTAATCTTTACTGGCTCCCCTAGGCTTCACTGAAGAAGAAGGCAAGGGGAGAAAAAAAGGAGAGAAAGGAAAAAAGCATGTAAGGGAGGCTGCTGACGGACAGCAAGCATCAGGCACAAATCAGCGACAAGTTGAATTTTCCTAGACCACACTGCCCCCTTTCTTCTCGGCTTTCTCCCTGGGCTCCTGGAAAGCCCCAGTGTCTGGTTACAGGAGGCAATGGGTCTCTCTCTGCCAACCGTGGTGCAGGCAGATTCCTCACATGCCTGCTTAAACCTCTGGCAGAGTAAGGAATCGATATCCTCCTCTAATCACCTTTAGCTCTTTGATGGCTTCCCCCCTTTTCTGAGAACCCACTTGGCTTCCCTTGCCTCTCCCCCGCCCTGCCAGGCTCCTGCATACAAAGCTTGCAGCACTGTCATCTCTCACTTCCTTCCATATCTTGAAGACAAGCCTCTTCTAATATTCTCTCGCGCTTGCTCTCTCTGTGTTGTAGCGTGTCTCCTCCCGGACTAGCAACACCGGATGCAGGGAGATAGCTCCCTGACTACTAATGAGATCAAAAATACACCATCAGGTTGGGGAAACTAGACGTTGTACTCTACAGATTCAAACATGTGTGTGTGCACATATGCATGCATGTATTCTTTTGCTAGACCTACAGTTCAGGTAGCTCATTTTCTTAAGTGTGCGTGGGGGGGGGGGGGGGACGGGAATCCAGGTGGAGATTGTGAAGAAGTGAAACCTCGGGCGCAATGTGGTTATTTGGCCAATTGTCTGGCATCCACACACATTCGTGAATGAACGCAGGTGAGGCTCCTTGTGAAATTTTTCCCCCTTTATTTTTTTTAAATGGACAGATGGTCAACAATGCCCAAAACATTTCTTTGAAATTGTTGTGTGAAAGCATAAAAGAGCAACAACTCAAGTCTATATTTAAGATACATAGAGACTCTTCAGGCACATAATGATCACAATACTAACCTCATGCCTTTCAATGACTGGGTTTTGCTGGTTGCCTCCGGTTGCAGCATGCACCAATTTGCCACTTAGGTTCCTGGGATTTGGAAAGCCACTCTATCAGTCTCCTCAGCTCAGACTAACCCTTGGCTTCCACTGCAGGCATTCTCCTGATTCCTGAAGCGTTTGTAGCCTCCCATGCCCATCAGATACATGCATACTTTATTGATCAGCCTAATGTTCTTCCATAATGATAAGCAATACTTCAGATGGCAAAAAAAAAAAAGAAAGAAAGAGAGATAGGGAAGGAGGGAGAAGCACCAGGAAAAAAAGGCATCTCCGAAAGATGAAGGGAGCAGTGTGCAGTGTTTCTGTTGTCACCCATTTTAAATACTTGCTTTCTATACAGTGTCCTCTCAAAGAGGGCACCACCCCCAAAATTAGGGTCTCTACCTAGCTATAAACACAGTGGGTATATTGCTATCTTAACCCAATTTTCCCAATGAGGCTAGAATCCTAGAGACAACAGACAGGGCTGTGTTAAAATAGAATACGGGGTTCTGCAAATAGCAGGAAAGGAGGGGAAGACAGCCAAGGACGCAGGTTCCCTGCAAGTGGGTGTTTTAAAAGGTAGTTTCTTTGTGCTCATCACAGACATTCATTGTGCTTTGTCTCTGATGGTGAGACTTCAAGCACGGCTGGATGCCAAAGGAAGGAGAAGGAGGAGAGGAAAAGCACATATGAGATGAAGCAGAAGAAGGGGGAGAGGAGAAGGGGAGGCAGGGAAAGGAGGAGAGAAGGAAAAGGAAGAGAAAGGGGGAGGAGGAGGACAAGCAGGCAGAAGAGAAGTAACAGAATGTTGGAGTTATCTTTAGCACATTTTTTCCTTATTGTCATGACTGGGAAGGAGGAAGGCATGTGCCAGGAGTTGGTGACTGGGTCAGAATCTTTTTCAGATTTGGCTAATAGCGTGTGTGATGAGAGAAGAGAGAGAGAGAGAGAGAGAGAGAGGCTAAAATAATCAAAAAGGGTGTAGCTGTCAAAAATCTTTGACTCATTGGGTGCCTCCCTGTTAGACCAAGATGAACCATCACTGAGGAGAGTCCTTGATCGTCTTGGTGTACTTGTATATATGAAGGAACAGGCCACTGTATCCAACTGGAAAGGAAAGAGAGATGGAGAATTTCATTCTCCTAACCCCTCTGATTTGTGATAGCAGTTTAGCATGACTTCCACACACTAAGCTAATTCATACTTGTCTGTGCTCACTCTGCTTACAAAGATACACAAATCTGTGACTTATGAAAGTTAGGCTAAGGAACACATCATTTTCTCCATACAACTCAGTGAGGTCTTTGGAGGATACTTATTTGAAGCAGTTAACACCTGACCCCAATTTCTGTGGGTAATTAGTGAGCTAGATAACCACACAAAGTGGGTAATTATTTAGTACCCAAGGGTACGCTAGAAGTGGGTAGTGGCTTTGTTAACAAAAGCATATCTCTAATTATTGTATCTATGATGGGTGTTTTAAAAATACCAGTTACTCTATCAAGTGAACCATGACAGATAAGTAACGGTTTTACTGTCCTCAGCATATACATACATGTCTTCCATCATAGTTCAGAATATGTCCCTCTAATGTCCAGAGTGTAGAGAAGATTAATTAGTTAACGTCTGTCAGACTCTCAGAAGGTGAGATGAACTAGAGGGCTCCTAACTACAGTGTTAGTATTGTTATGGGTACTTTGGCTACATTATCCCTGGCTGAGAGAAGCTGAGGGAGTAGATGCTATTGTTCAGCCTATGCCTTGGTCTGATGGTAATGCTGAGACCACAGAAACAATAATTGTGATCATGGGAAGTGGGCAACTGCCTGACAGTCTAACCCGGTTGCAAAGGTGAGGTTGACAGTATTGAACTGTTGGTTGACTCAGGTTAGGTCTGAGGAGCTGGGCTGAGAGGTGGGAAGAGGGAGGGGCAAGGAGTCTAAGGGGAATTGAATCAGCTGGACCACACCCTCCTTCTAAACTCTCCCTATCAGTCCTCCTTTGAGGGAGCACAAATACATCCAGAAATCCCTCAAGGAAGACATCTGTGCAAGTTCTGGGATAAACTTAGTATAATGACATCAGTTATATAGTATTTATTGTGAAGAAGAATTTCTGTATACATCTTGTATGCTGGTGCAAATGTTTTTTAAAATATTTCTGTGTTGAGGATAGGCACATATAGACCAACCTCGGATATCTTTAGCCCAAGATTGGAACAGTGAGGAAGAAGCAGTTTATTGCTTTTATAAATCATTCCTAGGATGAGAAGGGTACTATTTATTTTTACTGAGAAGGAAAAAGAAGAAGGGGGAGGAGGAGGGGAGGAGAGGGAAAGGGGGAGGGAGAGAGATAGAGATGATAGAGAGAGACAGAGAGAGAGTCCTGCATGCTTCTTTGGGGACCCTGATATGGAGATCAACCAAGCTTGGAAAAAAAATAAACAAGAACAGCAAAAACGAAAACTTACTACTTTCTCTGTGAATGTCCATCACATTGAGTCTGTTTTCTGGCAGAGGCAGGGCAGACAGAGACCCCTGGAGTCCACATCTTCAAGTAGGTTCCCCACACTTTCTTTCAAAAAGATCAACCTGGGGATCAACCCTAGAGGTCTGAGAGATGCAAGTATGTGGGAAGGGTTTAAAAAATATGCTAAGATGTTGTATTCCATGCAGTGAATGATTCTAGGGAACTGGGAAGAAAGTCGACCCATCCTTCAGGCAACAGGTATCACTGCCGAAATCTGAATCTTCGCTGGCCAATGCTCCCAGGACTCAAGGCTGAAGCTGCGATTGGAGGCTAACTTTGGGGTAAATATATTTGAAGAGCTAAGAGGAAATTTCTCCAAAAGCCATCCAAGCCAGTCTTGTGACCCGAGGCCCAGTGCTTGTCACCCCCTCTCTGAGCTCAGAACTACAAAGGCTAACTGGCATTCTCCAACCCGCCCAGCTCCTTTCAAACCCACAGACTGTGCCAGACTTGGCCCCACCTCCCCCTGCAACAGATTCTGTAGCCCTGCTCCACACTATGCTGCAGGGAGCCAGATTTCCATTTTAATTGTCCTACCTGGCTAGTCCCTCTGTCACTTGTCCTGGTTCTTGGTTCTTGGCAAGATTTCAAAGGCCCAATCAATTGTTTTGTCTCCCACAATCTTAATCTTCAACACCTCCGGTTCCTACTTCCCCCAAATGTGATCCTTTCAAACGCAAAAATGTGACTCTTCTGCAGTTTCTTGCATGTATGGACACCACTACCTCCTTTCTTTGGCCCTTTTTCACTCTTGTTTAACTTTATTTTTTCTGCCTCATGTAATGGAGGAGCCTGAAGGAAAGACAGAGCTAGCACTTCTCCTTTGCCTCTCCCTGGACTAGAGAATTTCAGGCAGCCCAAAGCAGCCCAGGGCATTTCCTAAAAATTTACCTAAAAAGAGTCAGAACCAGCCAAAGAACAGGTGTGTGTGTGTGTGTGTGTGTGTGTGTGTGTGTGTGTGTGTGTGTGTGTGTACAGAGAGATACAGACAGAGCTACATTTAGAGAAAACTGCCCTAACTATAAGAATGCAGTAGCAAAGGCTTTCAGGCTGATGAGTTACCTGTGGCAAGAACATACAGATCTCTCTCTGTCTCTGTCTCTGTCTCTGTCTCTGTCTCTGTCTCTCTCTGTCTCTCTGTCTCTCTCTCTGTCTCTCTGTCTCTCTCTCTCTCTCTCTGTGTGTGTGTGTGTGTGTGTGTGTGTGTGTGTGTGTGTGTGTGTGTCACACACAGTGAGAAAGGGAGAGAGAGAGAATCAGCACCTGCAGTAAGCAGTTCTATCACAGTTCCCTTACACTGGATGACTCTGATAAAGTATTTGCCTTTCTGTGGACAGGTGGGGTCAGCTAGAAACTGAGCCACAGCAGCCTCTGAGATGGAATGGAATAGAAAAGAAAGACTAACTTCTTTAATCCACTACCCCTCTCTACCTCTGTCTCAGCTTGGGAGCTAAGACTAGAATGGCACCCCTATTCATCTCCAAGATGTCATGACCCTGGAAATTGCTCTTTCTTCCTTGGTTCCTGCCTACTCTTACTACTTAAGTCCTTATGCTTCACTGTTGCCAACTTCTTTTCATGGTTCCTCTAATAGTGATCATGGGGGTGGGGGTTCTGCATCCTAGATGCAGAGAACTTGCCTTAAAGTCCTTGCCTTTAAAGACATCATGAATGTTTTATAGATGAAGAGAATAGCATCCAGAATAAGCATCTCTGCCACAATAGTGCGGGACAGTGCCAGGATTTGAACCAGGTACATTTGCTTAAGTATAATTTTGCCTTTGCATTGTTACAGCCTTTTGTTGTGTGTTAGTGTAATCAAGCTTTCTGATTGGTCTCTGCACACTCCCTTGGTTTCTCCTGTGTATTTTGCACTTTACCCCATCCTCACAGTGTTTTCAGTTTGATGATTTTATCCAATTCATTATTGTCTTGCACTTAAGAATGTGGCAGGCATTGTGCTGGGCTGTCTCATTTTTGTAACTGGGAGACAAGCAATGGCTTCTCTGCCCTGTTGTCTTTACCGCCGAACTCTAGGGCCATGATGGAAGGGGCTGTGACAAGTTTCCGAGGTGCTCCCAGGAAAGGACATAACACCTAGATGCATAAGGAGTGCACCAAAAGTTTGAATAAATTTTTATGTTAATATGTTTTATATTGAAGCTTTACTTTTTTTTCCTTTGTTGTTTACTGTGGGGGATGTCAGAGAATTTCTTGAAAGGGCCAGTTCTTTCATTCTACCCTGTAGGTTCTAAGAAGGAAACTCATCAAGCTTGGCAGCGGATACCAATAACTGCTGAGCCATCTCGTCAACCCTACTATGGTTTTTTGAAAGAACTGAGCTCTTGTTTAAAATAACCTTTAGAGGAAAAAAAAACACATAGCAAGCTACCATATAAAACTAGCATGTAAGAAATCATAAGTCTCAGCCTGAAGTTTTAAAGACTATATACACTGTCGGATGTCCCATATACAGTCACAGTCATAGTTCGTTCTACAAGCTCTGAGGCCATGTGGTTTCTTGTGTGAAGCCACTGCACTGTGGCTTAGGAGGTCTTTTCAAGTGATAAATTGTGTAGGGTGATGTGGTAGTGAAGGAATATTCTGGGCTGTATGTGAGGAAGGAAAGGGCTCATACAAGAGTGTGTACAGAAATCCGGGTCTGCAGTAGGCGATCCAGCTAGAATGCCCTCATTTCAGAAAAAGGGTGAGGCACTTCAAGTGTTTCATGGCCATCTGGCCTGAGTGTCTCCAGGGTTTCATAATGTGTACTCTGAAGAAAGATTAGACAATTCCTTCTTTTGCCTAAGGAAAGAATATTTTAAGTACGTCTAATTGCTGTCTTTGCAGGCTAAAATCTATTCTGGTCTTAAAACAAAACAAAAGGTTTCACGTATTTTTCACTTGAACCCATCTACCAGTATAGAGCACAGTGATAGAGAAAAACCAAAATTCCCAGAAAAGCAAATCCAAGCAGTGAAGACATTATCAGGTTAGTATGGCTGGCTGATGCAGACCTTGATAGAGAACACACGTGTAAGGCACCTTAGGTATAGTTTCCCATAACTCCTGCCTGGTTCTTTGACAATGTGTCTCCTCCTGGAGTTCTTTCTTACTCTATTACCACCTCCTCTCTGAATCCAGTGGGTTCTTTTATTTTTGTTTTTTGGAAAGGAATATCTTGTCCCTAATAGGCTTCTGAAAAGACATGACGAGGTCCAGAGTCAAATGCATAAACCACCGTGGCAGGCAAGAGAAGGGGTGAAAATGGGCAAAAAGCATGATCAACGGGTATTGCTTAGCAGTGGGGTGGATTAGACTGTTGGTCATCCATTGTCTGCCTCTGAATAGAGGTGTGGGGGTGTGTGACTAGGATGACGTTCATTCTGTCCTTCTCTATCATATGGATTATTCTGACGTCACTGAATTTAGTTACAAGCTTGCTGCTATCTTCACTGACTGGGAAAATTTTCATGCTATCAATCCAGAACACAGTTTGTAAAGTTGTATCCTTTGGGCTGCTGGCAAGGTTCCTCAAGTGAGAGCTGAGTGGGACGCTACAGTCATTCTATCCCAAATGCACTCATGATATAGATTGTGCAAATTCTTCTAGCGGGAGTCCCCCAGGAATTGGCTGCTCTTCACAGAAAGATGAAGAATAGAAAGATATTTGCATACTGCATGGTCAGCAGAGCCGCTTTCCTTATGCAATGAGACTGAGTTGAGCGAATAGGGTGTGGCATGTGGCTCAGGTTATATGTGGCAGAGGTTGAATGTGGTTCAAGTGTACTTAAGGCCTGTTGTTTTACACTCAAAACTGTACATCAGTTCCAAGTATCAGTTCCAAGTGTCAGGCTGAAAAATCGGGAGTTTTTCTTCATAAGGAAAATTGACTTCTTTTTGTTTGGGGAGTATGTTATGGTTTAATAGAAGATGTCCCCGTAAAAGGTTTGTGTATTGAAGACTAAGGTGTTATTGAATGATGATTGGGTCATGCTTTCCTCATTAAGGGATTAACTCATTGAGAAATCCATAGGCTGAATGGCCTATTAGGAGGTGGGGCTGGACAGAAGTGTGTGATGCTTATGTGTGTGTGTGTGTGTGTGTGTGTGTGTGTGTGTGTGTGTGTAGGTGTGTAGGTGTATTTGAAGAGCATACTATGTCCCTTGCCTTCCTATCACTTTGAGCTGAGCAGCTTTGCTATGACAAACCCTCCTTGTCATGATGTTCTACTTCAGGACAAAGGGCCATAAACCGAAACTTCTTAACTCTTGAGACAATATTTCCTCCTTTAAAATGGTTTTCTTCTGGTATTTTGGCATGGAGACTGAAAAACCAACACACTAGGTATTAGGGAAACTCAATAATCCTCCGGTATATAAATGTCATACTATTTGTTGCTATGAATTTAGAAAATGATTCTGTTGCCCCCTTCTGCCTCAGTGGGTGAGGTTGGAAGACTCTTGCTACCTTCTAACCTAACCCTGCAGAAGACCTGCTGCTTCTCAGATGGCACTGCACCAAGCCTGCAGCTTCCAGAAAGTAATGTACAACAGGTCCATGGATTGTACTGGGCTCCAGTGAGACCCATTTAGACAAGAAAGGTGAGAGAGAAAATGTCTCCATCTCCAGGATAATGAGGAGAGAAAAGAGAGTATCCTCCCAAAGTTGGATGCCTATTACCTATCCACTAAAAGGATGATGTGTGACATAAAACCCATTTTTCTTGGCCAAAGGGTGCCATCTGGGAGCCAAGTTCTATTTCTGCCTAGTTTCCCTGCCATTCATTCAGTCATTAGGTTCAAGCTGCTAAGCCAAGAGATGCAGATCCACCCTTGGGGCTTTGGAAGGTAGAGATTACTGGGCCAAGATCCAAGAGAGGATAACCAAATAAAGACACAGGCCAAAGATTTGGTCTGGAGTCATTCCTATCCTTCTGAAACTGCCACGGACATACTGAGAGTTGGGAGACAAAAGAGACAAGAGGAAGGGGAAGGCTAGGGAAGCTGAGAGTATTCATATACTCTCAAGCTTATGGCTGGTGTGGCTTCTAGAGAGATCATGACTGGTCAAATTAATGCTCCTTAGAAAACTGGGCCCTTTATGGTAGCCATCACCCATGGCTCTCTAAGCACTTTTCAACAGAGGCAGAGAAAGAGAGTTCTATGACCCATCAAGAGGGGGAAGTTAGACTATGACTGCTCTTCACAGTTTCCAGTCAAATTCTCAGTAACATATCTCATAGCAAGTGTTCGTACTCAAAAGAGTCAAGGTAGGGGCTCAGGGGATGGACTTTGGGGGGGGGGATAGTGTGTTTGTTGTGCAATATTGAAGACCTGAATTTGGATCCTGCACTTGCATAAAACCCAGCCTTAGTGATATGTGAGTGCAACATCAGGGTCGGGAGGAAACGGGTGGATTTGAGTAGTTGGCTGTCCAGAAAGTACAACAGAAAAGGGGCACTCAAGGTTAGTGAGAGAGCTTTCTTCAAAAAAAGTAAATTAAGGTACAGACTGACAGAGGATAATACCAGGGGCTTACCTCTGGTCTCCACAAATGCAGGCTGGAGCAAATGCACCCCCTTCCACCACACACACACACACACCCAATACATATGGTAATTTCCTCACATATATCCTTTTCATATTGTCCAGCCTTTGCAGGTCTCCTGCTCTTTCTCTTTTCAGCCATTTAAATTCTAATAGTTTAGGACAGAAAGGGATGGAAGTGAGTGTCCCATGTCACCCTCCTGTCTCACCAATGGGAACCAAGACTAAGGGCTTTGCTCAACAGGGCTGTGAGAGCACTGGCTGTCAAATCTAGGTCTCATCCCAGCCCTTTGTGAGCTAGCATGTGTAAGTTGCACCAAATTCATTCAAAGAGTGGGTTTGCATGAATCCGAGGTGTCTTTAATAATAACCACACTCCAAGCATCTTGGTTCCCCCTGTTATTAATAAATGACAGTGTGGTGAGGAAGGGCTTTCAATAAGACACAATTAAATTTACTCAAGCATTTGTAAAATAGATGAGTCTCCAAAGTGCTGAGCATGCAGAATTTTTAAAAATTAAAAGAATATAGAAGCATAATTTGAGATACATTCTCGGTCCAAAGCTCTGTGGTGGACTCAGAATTCCTACAGAGATTCAAATGGCAAGGGAGGAATAGGAAGCACTTGGGGGAGAAGCTGAGGAATATTTTAAAGGCAGAAACTGCTACCTCGGAGATTTTAAATTTGGCACATTTGACACTTCTCAAGGAGTCTCTCTCTGCTAAAATAGCAAGGGCATGAATACCAAAGAGAGCTATGTCACAGGAGCCAGGCCTGTTTAATGGGATCCAATGATTTGACCTCCTTGGAGGTTGGACTCCGATCTAATACAGGACAGCACATGGCAAACTAGCTGTAGCCTGTGACACCACACCCTCCAAAATCTGTGGAAGGTGAAACCATTTCTATTCTTCTCTTTGTTTTCATTCTCAAGACTTTAAAGACTGGCTGTGATATTTTGATTACCTACTCCAAGTCTGGACAGCTCAATTAGGTCTGTGGGTCTACAAGCTTCACAGGTGTGTGTGTGTGTGTGTGTGTGTGTGTGTGTGTGTGTGTGTGTGTAAGTGAGGAAGCCAGAGCAGAGCATCAGTGTCTTGCTCTATGGTTTTTATACTTATCCTCCTTGAGACAGGTCTCCCACTGTACATGAAGCTCCTAGATTTCAGCTAGGCAGCTAGGCTTCCCCACCAGTGAACCAGAGCAATTGTTTCATCTATACATCCTCATCCTGGGATTCTGCTATTACAGGTGTACACAGCCAGATCAACTATTTTGATGAGGGTTCTGGATATCTGAACTTATGTCTTCATGCTTGTGCAGCAAGCATGAAGCAACTGTAGCAAATGAGACAACTCTCCAGCACCTTGACAGGATTCTTCTATGTATGGAATGAGGATATGTTATGTTACTTTTTGGTCCTACTGAGGTTTAGCACTGTGCCAGCTTTCTGATAAGAATTTTATAGATGATTTTTTTATTCTCTCTTCTAGGATGTTAGCAAAATCCAGAGTCATGAAGTGAGGAAGAAATACTGACCAATCAGCTGATTAAATACAGATTAGCCCTCTTAAATTTTTCTTTTGATTTTAATTTTCTGGGGGTTTTGTTCATTGGTTATGTGTTTATTTAAAGACCAGATCTTTCAATGCAGTACAATCTATCCAGAACCTGATATGTAGTCCAGGAAAACAAGCTAGCCTTAGACTTGCACTCTGCCTCAGCCTCCCGAGTGTTAGAATTATAGTCATGTGCCACTATTTCCCATCCAGAAGAAGCAATCTTTAATTGATCATTTTCCTTTCCAGTTATGATCTCAATTACCCATATACATATACATGTATATATATATATATATATATATATATATCAAAATTTATGAAAGAGAGATGGAGAAAGACAGAGAGAGAAGTTAAGAAAGGAGGCAAGTACTTTGAACATAAAATAGTTCTGCTGACATTAACATTACATTGGATGATCCCAGGGCCCTACCCATCAATAGCTTTAAAGATAAAATAACAGGAAAATTGAACTTGAAAAGATAAACAAGAAAAAAAGATAATCCCCCCAATCTACATGCACATATATGTCTATGCTCAGATGTCTTGTTTTCCACTGTGTAGAAAGAACTCATCAAAATGCCAGGAAATCCATTTTGTTCAACAGATTTATGGAGAACTGCTGAGGTATATACAGACTGGATAGAGGGCATGTGGGTAGGGGAAGAATCCTATAGATTGTTTTAATGAAACAGAGTTGTGTTTTTATAAAGTTTTTTTTTATTTTATACATTTTAAACAATTCTTAATACAACTTGTTTTTGGTTTTTCGAGACAGGAATTCTCTGTGTAGCTTTGGAACCTATCCTGGCACTCGCTCTGTAGACCAGGCTGACCTCGAACTCATAGAAATTTGCCTGCCTCTACCTCCCAAGTGCTGGGATTAAAGGCATGCACCACCAATGCCTGGCTATACAATATATTTTTATCACATTCTTCCCCCGAAAACTCCTCCAAAATCCTCCCTACCTAATGAACATATTTTGCATGGGATCAAGCACAAAAGTTAAGAGAAAGAGAGGCTCTCTGAAGAAGTATGGGTGTGGGACTCACTGACTCTCAGGAAGTAGCACATAGCCAAAAGTACAGGGATGGTCTCCTCATGGAAGTGCTGCCAGAATCCTGCATAGGCTGTCTCTTCTTTTGGAAGCAGGTGGAGATTACACTGGAAGTTATTCATGCATAATATAAGCTTCTCTCTCCTGCTTGGGCTTAATTATAGCTGCTTGACTGATGTCTCAGGCTTCTTATTGGCTAGCTCTCTCTTAATTATTAACCCATTTCTATTAAACTATGTATCTCCATGTAGCCTTGGCTTACCAGAGAATGCCCAGACCTGTAACTCCTTCGGAGGCTACATGGCTTCCCCCTGGTGGCTGTTTTCTGCCTCCTTTCCCCAGAATTCTCCTGCTCTAGTAGCACTACCTATATTTCTTGCCTGGCTACTAGCCAATCAGTGTTTTATTCATTAACCAATAAGAGAAACATATGTACAGAAGGACATCCTCCATCACTTAGGACAGGGCAGAGAAACAGGAGAATTATCATAAGAGCTCCAGAGTCTTTTCCCACTACTCTGTGGTCTCAGTCTTGAAGTCTTCCCTGAAGTCTTCACACTGTAAGCCTACCTTAAGCAGGGTATGTGACACCAAGATAGATTACAGTCAATTGTCTGTGAGTGTTGTAATTAAGTCAACTTACAGATACATTGACAACTACAAGATGAAGTGAGACCATTTCCATGATAAACAAGGAAAAGTAGGGGTTCAATCAGATCTAGATAGGGGCTAGATCTCTAAAAGGGAAGGAACTTCAGCAAGAATGAATCTTCCTTCTTCTGTGAAGATGCCAATGTCTTGTCTGCTGAGTTATGTATACTTGGAATCTGGCCCTGGGGAAAACTGTCTGATCTGCTTGCTTGAACTTCTGGTTCTATTTTGGTCCCTATTGGTCCCAAGACACATGACCCAGTAGAAGAAATAAAGAACTGAAATTCATGAGATTCTGAATTCTCTGCTTAGTTTGTCATATGACCTTGGATAAGACATCTCACCTCTAAGATCATGAAAAACACTCGATAAGCATAAAATGAGAAGACTGAACTGGACAAACTCCATCCTTCAAGAGAACTTTAGGATTGCATCATCCCTCTTTCTGTGTTCTCTCGTCTTACAAGGACACTTTCTGAACACCTATAGTACAGATGGGATTTGTATTTTAAAACTAGAAGAATGAGGAGATGGCCCATAGTTAAGAGTGTCTACCACACAAGCATCAGGACATGAGTTTGAATGGCCAGGGCCTCTGTACTTGCTGGGCATGGCGACTTCTATGTTTTTAACTACAGAGGTGTGGGAACTAGGGGCTGAGCCAGATGGATCCGAGGAGCATTTTGGTTACCCAACCTACTTGAAATGAGGAGCTTTAATTTTAGTGAGAGACCCTGTCTCAAGGGAATAATGCAGAGAATAAAGAACATAGTCAGTGTCCTTCACCCACCTCCACATTTGTGACAGAGGTCCCTGTGCACCTGAACACACATGTGTACACACCACACACACACACACACACACACACACACACACACACACTCACACACACACACAAATAAATAAATATAATCAACAAACCACATTTTCTGACATGAAAAACAATTTAGGGTCTTAATATACTAAGGAAGAGGAGAAAAATGTTCAGATTCTCCTCAGGGTGGGATCCATCGTAGCAGATGGGGTGATGAAAAGGGACCACAACTTGGCTGTCTATAAAATCTCCTGATACTTGAGTGGAACTGCAAAAGCCTATCTTGACAAGATTCATAGGCAGGAAAAATAGCTTATTAAGAAAGGACAAGCATTATTTCTCATTTGTAATATTGAAGTCTAGAAAGAATAGCTGACTAATCAAAACTGTGCTGTGAAGATGAAGTCTGGCCTCATGCAGAGTCATCAGCCTGACTTCTATTTAAGTACACTGTCTGCATTTGTAACTGAGAGAAAGAGCAGTGCTCCATGGGAGCAAAACACCCCTGCCTACAGTGAAGAGCAGTGCTGCATGGGAGCAAAACACCCCTGCCCACAGTGAAGAACAGTGTTCCATGGGAGCACAACACCTCTGCTCACAGTGAAGAACAGTCTTCCATGGGAGCACAACACCCACTGCCCACTACAAATGGGCATTCCTGACCCAAGTTCATCATTGTGATCTAAGTTGAAATTCCACCTGCTAACAATGCTGGTTATGCCAGTAGCTAGAGAATGCAAGCATAGCCTTCCTAGAAAATTCCAGTGGTCAGACACTTGTAGTGGCAGTGGATCAGGGAACTTGTCTTTCATTCCAGCTTTTCCACTGCATTCTGTCTGTCAATTTCCTTCTTCATGAGCTAAAATATTTTATAAAACTCAGAAACGCAAAATAATCCCAGGTCAATATATGAAATCTTCTCTTTTTATTTTTTTTTACCGTTTTAAGATAGTATTTTCTTTTTTTAATTTTAAAAACAATCTTATTTTACATACTAATCCCAGGTAATACATGAAATCTTATCATAAGAATTTTTGTGTAGCATGTTTATTGTAAGGAAATTGCTGTTATCTGATTTTTTAAATGTGCACATATGTTTACTTAAAATGTATTGATACATAGGTTTTTAGTTTATTTTTAAAATTAGCATAGAAGTGTCAGGTTTTGTTACGGTATTTTCATATACATATGTCATCATTCTTTGTTGTTATTTATCTCCCTCCGCGCACTAACATCACCTCCACTGTTACTTTAAAAAACATGTTCATGAGTCCACTATCATTGCAAAATTATCTATGTGCATATATGTATTTACAACCATGTATACATGTATGTATGAGACTGCATAATTATTCATGCATATGCTAGATAAGCCTGTCTCCCCTCCTCCTCCTCTTCTAGTCCACCTATGAAATCTGTTTGGAGATCAGCCGCCGAAGCTGCCCTCTCCTTGGACTTGATATACAGCCTAGCAAGCCATCCTCGATTAACACAGCTCTCTCCCGGGAAAAGCCACAGAATAACTTTATTGATTTCCCCTTCCCTTTTTCCACATTTCTCTGCTGAAACATTGCCTTAACTCTTAAACATTAGACGACAAAGAAACAAGAGAAAAATGAAAACCTTTAGATCCCTGGGATGAGGTTGATTTTTTTATAGTCTCATTTGAAAGAAAGAAAGACCATGAAAATTTGAAAAAACAAAACAAAACAAAACATAAAGACAACAGTTATCCCTGTGGGCTATCTGTGCAGCAAGGAGACAGTGCTTAATTTCCTGCTCTGCTCACACTGCTGAACGGAGCTCCCTGCCTCATCCTCTGTGAGCACACCGCCATCTTTGAAAAACACCATGATTTTACAAACACCATTTTCTCCCACACTTCCAGGCACACATCCAGCACACCAGAGGGTGGGAAAACAGGATATGTTTCCACTGGTCAAGTTTTTCTTTTTACCGCTCTTTGGGCAGATTAAGAACTCTTTTTTCATTTTTAATTGTCGGATGTTGTTGTCTTTAAACACACACAAAAAAAAATATATACAAAGGCTTCAGGATCCGTGGTGCAGTTTAGAAGTTTCTCTGGTACAATTTTATTCAGAGTTCTGAATTGCCAGGTTTTGGTGTTGGGGTGTTGGGGTGTTGGGGTGTTGGGGTGTTGGGGTGTTGGGGTGTTGGGGATCCAGGCCTAGACAAACACACTACCTCCCACCACCCAGCTCTCTGATGCAATTTTAGAAACAGAAAATGCTTGGGTTGCCAGTGGTATCCTTCTGCCTCCAGTTCATTAGATAGCAGGGGAAGAATGGCCCAGCACCTCATTCCTCCTTTCTTTCCAGTTTCTGAGCCATTCTGTGGGATATGTTCTGAGAGTGGGCAGGGAAGGGTCAAGGCAATGGAGAGAGGCAGAGAAAAGAGGACACTTAAGAAGGCAAAGCAAAAATTTCTAAAAACATCCCTTTCTGACCATTCATTTACTTCTGCTCCCTCTAATAACAGAGTTCATAAAAATCTAGTGGAGTTTCTATAGCTATCAAGTTCAGTGCTTTCAGCACGCACAGTTTTTGTTTGTTTGTTTTAGATATTTTGCTCCCATTGTTTACAGTAAATCACAATAAGCAAATAAAGGTGACAAGTCAAACAGATTCTGTCATTTAAAATTGAAAACTTGGCTGGGCCAGCTACTTGAGAGGTTGAAGCAGGAGGATGGCAAGTTCAAGATCAGCCTCATCAACTTAGTGAGGCTCTGTCTCAAAATAAAAAGCTAAAGGGATGGGCTTCTCAATGGTAGTGCACTACCCTCCAATGGGCAAGACCCTGGGTTTGTTCCTCAGTGCTGTAAAAATCAAATCAAATCAAACCAAGAGCTCCCATGAACCACTCACTACTCAGAAACAAGGTTAAGAAAATCACAGAAAGGAAATAGAGACCTTGCAACCAAGCAAGATTACTATAATGCCCAATGCTGGATATATACTTTAGTACTAACAATATGTCACAAACTTTTAAATATGCAAATAGAAACACTCTGAGCAAGGACAGCAGCTCACCATCATGCTCAAGGTATAGGCTTTCTGTCTTCCTGGACTTATAAACTTAGTTTTAATTAAATCTATATAGATTTTAGCTAGCATGTTTGTCTTCTTTTTTTCTTTGCAAAATTTGAATGAAAAGATTGCCATTTATAAATACTATGGGCAAAAAAAATGGGTGGGAAAACATGCTAAGAGTAAAGCCATCTTGTTGAAATCAAGTTCAGTCTGTGATGTAGAGCAGGTAGAATCTGTTCTAACCACCAGCTGCACTGCCTCAGCTCTCTCTGTATTGTCATTGAACTGTAGGGGATCTAGAGCCCTACATTTTCAAGAAAGACCCCTTCATGTTGCAGGACTGAAGACTGCCATTTTTTCTGGGCAACAGAAGTCTTCTCTTAGACCCCACAAGTGAATTCCAATTGTAACATCTGTTTGCCTTTGGATTCATGGGACTACCAGGCATTTATCTTCCCAGGAAGACAACAGCACTCTTTCAGCTTCTAATGGAAGGGCTTTCTGTGGCATAGATAAAGAACACAAAAAATCTACCATCCT
This sequence comes from Cricetulus griseus, assembly GCF_003668045.3. Classification (NCBI taxonomy): domain Eukaryota; kingdom Metazoa; phylum Chordata; class Mammalia; order Rodentia; family Cricetidae; genus Cricetulus; species Cricetulus griseus. The sequence goes on along the minus strand of NC_048597.1, from coordinate 153,228,733 downwards.
TTGAAGCTACTTATGAAAAAGTTCAGAATTTAACATCCATGTATCTATTTATCATTAACACATGATTTTTATAAGGTAACTCTCACACTTACTGTGTCTGCCTAGGCTCATTGCTAGCTGGTACTACAGTTTGGGTTTTAAATGTCTCCCCATAGGCTCATGTCTGAAATTCTTAGTCCAAAGTTTGGGACATTATTTTGAAAGCTATTGAACCTATAGGAGATGCATCTTGGCTGGCAGAAGTGGGTTCCTAGAGGCAGGATTCTGAAGGTTGTTCTTCTTGGTTCTGCTCTCTCTCTCTCTGCTTTCTGGTTTGTCACCCTGTGAAGACATACCATCACAGGCTGTAGATACACAGAAGGAACTGCTCCAGCCAACCTTTGATTTCCAAGTGACTAATCATTGGGTCAGGAGAGATAGTTCCGTGGTTAAGAGCACTGTAAGAGTTCTTACAGGGGACCAGAGTTTTGATCGACCCTAGTGATTCACAATTGCTTATAACTCCAGATCCAGGAGATCTGATACCCTTTTCTGGCCTCTGAGTACAACTGTACTCACATGCACATACCACCACAGAGACATACATGCTTACACGTGATTAAAAGTAAAAATGAATATTTTTTAAAATTACAAAATAAAATAGCAACTCAGTAATCTTCAACAATACAGCCCCCCCCACACTTGTTATATGTTTACTTCATTCTGTCCTCGGACATATTCATATGATCTCAATAATGTTTTTCTCTTACAAGATTGATGTAGACACTGCAATGAAGTTAAATCTACTGTATACACTAGGAAAAGATTCTAATGTTAATTCTTAAAGCTGATTAAACAAGGATGGTTTTTAGATTTTATTTTCCCTTTAATGTGGACGAACATAAGAGTACTTGCTTTGTTTCTTAGAAAGAACCCAGAGCTTTGGATCCTAAGAGAATTTATTCCAGTGGAGACCACAATATCCAAGAAAGACCAAACCTTGATCCAGCCCTCACTTGCTTCATATGTCCAGACTATTAAGTATCACCCTTCCTGCAGCAGGTCAACAGAATGACCACTGTGAATTCTAAAGCCTCCTTTCAATGATGTGTTGTAAACAATGCCCAGGAGAGGCACCAAGTTCCCAACCACATTGTAAGCAAATAAATAAACACAATGCAATTACTTTTTCTTTCCCTCAGGAAGATTTCAGGAACATGTTGTTTAATTGAGAGTCTGGTATCATTGAAAGACTTTAGTCTGATGTTTCCTTCCTGATGCTTGCTCTACAATGCATTGGGAAGATGGTGCATCAGTTGTATTGCCAATTGGGAAAAGCCCACTAATTATAAGCAACAGACACCCAGACAACATAAAATACTCTTGTGCCAAGAGAGACAAGAGACCAAATGTACAAGTTTCTTAGTAGCCACACATACTACGATAGACTCTGTCATTTCACATGGTCAAGCCAGAAAAAAGAAGGAAGTATCTCATATAAATTAGTTCACAGACCCTTCCTTCCAAACAAGTATATGTAACATATACAAAGTTAAGATGTCTCCTTTCACACCAAGGTATGGAGATGCTTGAGTCAGCATAGCAATGTCCCGGAGCTTCCTTTTGTCATTTCAATAATATCTCAGTGATGCCTCAAACTGCCTATGACTATGATGATAGCATATGACAGCCAAGGAAGAATGCTAATGTTGTAGACAAAAGGCTGATGTGAATCATGGACTAGAATAATACAGTGTAACTGGAGATCAATGTCTGTTTCTATGCTCCTTTTATGCTAAGGGCAGAACTGCCCGGGGAATGCATTGGAACATTCCTGAACCCACAGAAATTCCAAGACTCAATTAGAGGGATGCCAGAAGGTTTCAGTCTAAGGAGTTTAAAGATAACTTGGAAAAATCCACTAAGTAGGTTCTAGAAAACTAGATGAACAAAGTAGAATTGAAAGAAAAAAGTGGGTGATGACTGGGCTGGAGAAATGGCTCAGCTGGGAAAAAAATTTGCAGCCAAGCCCAGCAACCTGAGTTCAATCCCCAAGACCCATGTGATAGAAGGAGAGAACTGACTCCTGCAAGTTGTCCTCTGACCACAGCACTTGTGACGTGCCCGCACATCCATAGACATATATACAAAACCAAAATAAATGTAGAAACATGTAAAAATGGAAGTAGATGAGGAAAACATTTGGGCATGGGTTTGTAATCTGAGTCTGCCACACATAATAACTCTGTCAGCCTGGAGAGACTACTTACTATGACTGAACCTCTGATCTGTGATCTGTGAAATAGATATATAATATTCTCTATGCTAATTACTGTTTTATGTTTATGTCATATGCACACATGTGTAGGGGTGTACACACACCATGATGCAAGTGTGGCTGTGAGAATAACATGTGAGAGTTGATTCTTTCATTCCACTATGTGTATCCTGGGGATCAATTCAAGTCATCAGACCTGATGGCAAGCACCAGTACCCACTGAGCCATCTTGCTCACCCTTCTATGCCAATTATTTTGGGTTTTATTAAGATGGGAATGTAAATCAACATAGTTGATTCTGTCCCAATTTCCATTTTACTTCTCTTCCATGAGTTAATAAGATACACATTTTTTGTACTGTTTGGCAAATCTACTAGATATATTGGTTGAAAAGTTATTCTAACTGAAACACAAAAGGAATATGAACCTTAAATTATACCCCCCAATTTTTCTTTTGTTGTGAATACACTTTAAATCTATTGCAGAAGTTAGAAAAATTCTTGATGTTATAATAAACTACACAATGTTAAGTGGAATGATTTAGTTATTTAACCATTTGGAGAGAATATTATCCATTCTGAGGCAGGCACAAACAAGCTAGTAGGTACTTAAAAATGTATGGGGTATAACCAATTGAACTTCAGATTTCAGGTGAAGATCCTTAGGTGAACTTCATCAGCAGGGAGAGGTGTGAGTAACACTGACAAAGCAGAAACACAAAGATTAGGAAATCACTTCTGTTGGAAGTGTTGGGGAAAATTTTATAGAAGAGAGGCTATCTTGGCAAGGTATATAAAAGGAAGTAGGTGGGTGTCAGAGAAAATGAACCAATTTCCTGAAAAATTCAATTTACTAAAACTGACACAACTGCAACAGAAAAAAATAAGCAGGTCTACATTTATTAGAGAAATGGATTATCTACATTTCCCATCCGGAAAATTATATGAATCTTCTCATTGGGAAATTTTGCAAACTTTCTATTTAGTATTGCTGATGATTTCTAGCAAACAGTCAAGTGATGAGTGGCACAACTCAAATATTGAAGGATTTTAGACAATAAGGAAGCAGGAAGAAGGGTTGGAAAGATGGCTTGCTGGTTAAGAGCATTTCCTGTCCTATTCAGAGGACCTGAATTCAGATGCTAGCACCCACATGAGGTGGTTCACAACCACTTATTACTCCAATTCTAAAGGATCCAACCCCCTCTTCTGGCCTTCATGGGCTCCTGCATGTGTATAAAATACATTCACACAGGCAAAGTATATAGACATAAATTGAAAGAATAAGAGCGAGAACAACAAAATACCTAGTGATCTAACTTAAAGAATGTCTTTCTAAATTCCCTTCTTGGACATAACACCAATGGAAACAACTCTCCTTTATTTCCAAGGCAAAAATATCTATTTCAATGGAATGAATTCTTAATTAGTAAAGTATGCTCAGTTCTAGACCTTGTTAAAGTATAATGAGGCCCTCTCAAGAAAAGGTGTGGTCCTTTGGCTTTGAAAGGAGAGGATGAAGTACTGTAACCTTAGGAATGAGATGTCATGTGATATGAAGATGCTTAATGTCACAAACCCATGGCTTCCTCATCTGTTAAGTGAACATAAGTAACATTTTTTTTCAGTTCTATAGTGGTTGGAGAAGCTAAACATGGAATGCAAACAAACACAGAACAGTGACTCTACAAACATGATTTCCCTTCACCACCACTACGGTGGTAGTGATGTTAGTTGAGACTGATTTTATTTCAGTATCCCCAAGGAGTGTTGATTGCCACTGTTCTCTAATAAGCATTTTGAGTTATTTATTTGGAGTAAGAAATTAATTGATTTATAGTTTGGGATGCCATGTCTTTGATAGTTAGAACCTCTCCTTTCCAAACAAAGTTCGTGGTGCTTCTCAGTACTATCAAATACCTACAGCATCCCGCTAAAAGCTCTGTATTTCTTATACAATTCTTTTGGGAGTGAACTTAGCAACCGTTTGTTCCGAGGAAGAGTTTTCTTGCAAGTGTTCTCTTCTCACTATGTTTCCAGAATCCTGGTGGAGACCTGAATTCTCCCATCTTCTTGAAACCTTTTCTTCCAGCACATGAGGAAGGAAAGGGCCTTTCAAATTCTGCAACCCATTTCATAAACTTATGGGAGAAATTGTGCAGTGCATTTAGGAATATTACATCATCTTCTGCATGCCATTTCAATAGGCTCAGTGACGAAACCATTCTCATGTCTCTGTTCTTGCCTCATTGAGTGTCATGACCTATCTTTAGGTTTCTGTGCATTTGAACAATCCTAAGGCCCACAGCCATTTGTACCAGCAAACAGCAGAAAGCTGAGTGGAGGGAAGTTTTGTCACTGTTATCCAGTGCTGCCCACCCCAGTATACCCATCCTCACCTGCCTTCCCCAGTACACCCATCCTCACCTGCCTGTCCCAGTACACCCTCCTCACCAGCCCGTCCCAGTACACCCTTCCTCACCTGCCTGACCCAGTACACCCATCCTCACCTGCTTGTAGAGCCAGGACCTTATCTACTTGTGTAGGTTTGTTCTTCTCTTGAAAGTTGATGCCCTGTGCTTCAGTCTTAGACTTCTGTTGTGGGAACTCACTTAGTCAATAGTCAATGAGGTCTTGGCCCCTTCTGGGTGGAATCTCAGATGCTATGGACTGGGAGGTGAGTTTTCTCTCTTGGGTAGTGGTCACAGATTGGATTGCAGCTTTTACTACTCTGAGAAGAAGACTTTGGCAGTTTTTTTTATCTTATTTTTGTTATTTGTGAGTGATTTTTAAATAAATATCTAACTTTTTTATTTGTGTTTTTGTGTGGACTTTATTACAATAGTCCATTACATTCTGATGCCCAACATGGCCAGAACACTATAGGTAGATTAGTGTACCTACTTGTGTGCGATTTTAGCAACTATTAGTTATAGACAATTTACATTGATTTCAGATTCTTGTATATTGATACATATGTAAAATTAATTTTATATTCCTAAGATAATTTGTATATTGATACAAACTTAAAATTATATTTTTTTGTGTATGTTCCCTTTTGTGTTTACAATGTTTTTATATGCTAATGTAAAATTATTTTTGCCATATTCTATGTTTGCATGTTTCTACATATTCTTAAGATATTTTGTATATTTGAGGCAATTTTAGGATATTTTTATATATTGCATACAGATTTCTAACTCTGAAATTTCAAGGTCAAGGTCAATGAGGATTGCTTCACATCTGTTTTTATTTGTGAAGCCTTAATCTTTATAGGTTGTAGTCACTCATGCTTTTCATACCTAGTTGTGTTAGTCAGGTTCTCTAATTGCACAGAGATGTACTGTACATGGTTAATCTTCAAACTCTTCAAAGACCTACAGAATATGGCATTTAAATGTTTTGATAATTTGGAACTTTGTTGACATGAGACACAATTGCTCCTGGCAGAACCAAACTATTACCAAGAGTATGACGGGTACCAGAGACACTCCATTTGGAGTTTATTTTCTTCTTGGCAAAACTGGCCTATTGGGCAAAAACCTGCATTGGCCTTAACTGCTGACAATGGACATGCTGTCCTAACAGTACAAGCAGGAAATAAACAAAAAGAAACTACTAAACCTTGCCAAGACAGGATAGGACAGTCTTTTAAATCTTTCTGGTTCTAAAACTGGTCTGACAGATATTCTAGGTCTTAGCCAAAGTTGGTTGCTCCAACATTTCTGTGAGACTTTGGGTCATTTTCTGGGTAGCCAGCTCTTTCTGTCATTTCTTATACCTTTGGGAAGTTGCCCACTTACACTTCCTGCTTACTCAGGTAATATTATTTTCCTTCTCAGGTCTTTGATGGGATTCAAGACTAGATAGTCTCAACTACTATCCTCTTGTAGTTTAGCTAAGACATTTTAGGTACAAGACTTAGTCTCCTCAGGATGGAATACTCTCTATTATTTGACATTTACCCATAGCCTGGACATTTAGTACGTGTTTCTTGCTTGGTAATGTTCTTGTTGGTTATAGTTCTAATTTTGTGCATGTTTCTCACTCTTTTCCTGGACATTACTCGGTATTTGTTATTATATATAGTTTTGTATTAGGTTTAGAACCCTTGTATATAGACCAAAAGGGGAATTGTTGTAGAAACTCATTTAACCAATAGTCTTTGAGGAACTGGCCCCTTCAGGTGCTAAATGCAGGCTGGGAGGTGAGTTCTCTCTCTTGGGTGGTGGTCACAGATAGGGTCACAACTTCCAGTGCTATAATGAGAAGACTTCAGTGGTTCCCTACCTTATTTTTGTCATTTGTGAGTGATTCCCAAATAAATACCTAACTTCCCTTTATTCAGGCTTTTGTGGACTTTATTACAATAATCCATCACAGACTGCTGCCACAAAACTGCTCCTTAATTGTACTTCTGGTTTTGTTCCATCCAGACCCCTCTAGCCTGTTGCTATCTATATCCCAGGCTGGCCCTGAGCCCATGGTTCTGTCCAGGTTCTAGTTTAGCCACATTTGAAATGGGAGTGCTGGGCTCTCAGGGACTCTGTACAGACACACTAAAGTCAATTAAAGGGAATACAGACATTACTCATGTGTTTAAGCAGAACATGGTCTCATTGCTGTTATTAATACAGGAAGCCTAAGTGGTTTCTTAGGTGGGGCACACTGTCTCTGGTAATGTAATTCCAACTCATATGTGGAGTGGATGGAACAAGTTCTTATTTCATCTACTGGCTCAAAAATTCTACTCAATATATCATCCTCAGACAGAGGATATACAAGCTATTAAAACAATAAAATAGATACTGGCTTCATCTCAGCCTAAATGATGATTTTAATAGAACAAGTGCAGTATCATTTTTAAACTAGACAATCTAGAGGTTATTGTACATTTAAAATCCTGAAGTGCATTTTCTTTAAAATAGTGCATGCCTTGCAGAAACACTAACATACCTAGAAGAAGCTAGTAATAGCAAATGTAGAACAGAAAGCTATACGTCACTGGACGCATGACCGAGCTCACAAGCATACTGATAGGGACCCACAGGTATCTATCAGAAGGCTTGACAGAAGGTCTGAAACTCAGAGCCAATCATGGCTTTTCTTGATCTTCAAAGCCCCTTTTCTGCACCTCCCACACAGGCCTGTGTAGCTCCCCACCCCGCACTTGGCTCTCTTCAGCACTCTTCTGTAACTCACAAGGAGCAAGTATTTTCTAAAGCCTTGAAAGTGAGAGTTGCCAGTTCCATGGAATGAACACTGATTTGCTCTAAGTAAATGGCTTCCTGTCATGTGACTCCTGTCTGTACACACATGCATTTGAGAAACTGTGTTTGTGAGAGTTCAGTTCCTTAATCACAATGACAAAAATACCTAAGAAAACCAATTTAAAAGAGAAGGAGGATTTATTTATGTCTTGGCTTCAGAATATTCAGCACACAGTCAGTGGTTTCCATTGTTCTAAGAAAGCACACCATGGCAGAACAAAGTAGCTCACCTCACCAGATCCAGGAAGCAGAGAAAGCCAGCAACAAAAGGCCCAGGACCAGATACATGCTTCAAAAGTATCCTCCCAGTTACCTACTTCTTCCAGTTAGGCCACACCTCTTCACAGCCCATTTAGCTCTTAACTCATCATGAGAATTGATTCCCTGATAAACTTAATATACTCAGGAACCAACCCTCACCAGCTGGGACCAAGCCTTCAACATGTGAGCCTTTGGGTAGATACCTAATATCTAAACCATAATAGCATTCAAAACAACAGTGGTTATCTTTATATTTATATTAATAGGTTAAAAAGTCAGGATGATTATGCAAATGTATATAATTTCTCTCCTTCACAGACATCAGATTTTGCTTTCTACCACTAAACTGGGACTAATATAGAACTTGATAATCTATAGTGTGAATGACTAAAAAGCCTTTTTGTACCCAGAGGTCAGTATTTCATCAGACTCAACTTCCTGAAGTTCAGCCTTGAATGTACAGGTGATCAAATCAGACACTTTTGAACCAAGTAGAGCTCAGTATACATACAACGTAATAATGCTTTCTTCTCATAGGCTGCTCAGAACTGTCCTCTGACACCATCTTATAATTTATCACATGTCTGATTATGTTTAGGAACAATCAACTTCAAGTGATGTTGGAGTCAGATGAAGTATGTTCATAAAAAGGTTCAAAAAGGCAACCATCACTGCTAAAGACTAGAATGGCTGAAAAGCAAAAGGCAGAGAAAAGCATCATGAGCGCAAGATTCATCTGCAATATTCACAAGGATAACCTTTGGCACTTGTTGCACCATTCACAAGGGTGACCCTTAACACTGTTCACAAGGATGACCCTATCTCCATTCATAAAGATGACTGCAACAACATTCACAAGGGTAACCCTTAACACCATTCATTAGGATGGCCCTTATCTCAATTTGGAAGGGTGACCTGTAGTACTATTCACAAGGATGTTCTACAATCATCAAGGAGGTGAGATACTGGAAATTTAAAGAGATGGAATCTGAGCCCTATGGCACAAACCTGGGAAGGCAGAGGGAAGTGAATCTCTGTGAGCTCAAGACCAGCCTGCTCTATATAGTAAGCTCTAGGACAGATAGGGCTACATAGTGCAACCGAGTCTCAAAAACAAAGAATTAAGCCTCTTATAGAAGATCAGTACTTATCCCTAGCATAGGAATGGACCTTGGGAGCCCACTTCACATAGAGTGATACTCCCTCAGCCTAGACACAAGGGGGATGGCCGAGTCCTTATCCCAAAGGATATGAACGAGTCTGAAGACCCACCCCATGGAAGGCCTCACCCTCCCTAGGGAACAGAAATGGTATGGGATAGGTAGGGCGTTATTGGGGGTAGGGGAGGGAGAGGGAACTGGGATTGACATGTAAAACAATCTTGTTTCTAATTTAAATTAAAAATGGAGAAAAAACAAAGAATTTAAAAAGAGAGGGAAAGGGGGCAGAGAGATGGTTCCATGGATTAAAGTGCTAGCCCTGTAAGCCTAATAACCTGAATTTGATCCTTAGGACACATCTGAAAAAGCAAAATGGAGTGGCACAAATCTGTAAGTGCAGCATTCCTATGGCAAGATAGGAGGCACATACAGGAAGCTTACAAGCCAGCTAGCCTGGAGTATGCAGCATTTGAAACAATAGTGAGACCATCTCAATAAAGTGTAAGGCAAGCACTGACTCCTGAAAATCTGTCCCATGATTTTCATGCATGTGCTGCACTCACCCCTATACACTAAACAAACAAAACATGTCTTTTGAAAGTGGAGTGAAAGGTAGAGGTTGATGTGGTGCACAGACATCTGAGCTTTTGCTTTTATAAAACAAGAAGTTTGCTCACATAAGAAGGGTGATTGCTATAATAGCTGGTGCTTTTGCTATGTAAACGAAGAGGCATCATTCAAGCACTCATCTAATCACTGTCTTCATGCTTTCTCTTTCAGGTATGATCCATATGCCCAAAGATGACACTGCATGTGACATTTGCCTTGTGAGTGTATATAATTTACAAAAAACACAAGCAGTTGCTTAACGTATACATACGAGGAACATTGGCTAAGCCAGTAATAATGGTCTTCTCCATGACTGATCAATAAGGCTTTAAGTCGATATCCTTCAGTGCCCTCCTTGTCTTCATTGCAGAGCAGAAGGTCTACAAATTGAGTATCCATTGAAAGAAAACAGCAATACTGTTCTACTCAGGAGCAGGAAACGTTGGCAGGAAAATTGCTGATGGGATATCCAAAATTTTACTTCAGTGACTCATCCTGTGATTTGGACATATTTCATCTTAGCCAGTATCCCTTTCCAAGATTTTCCTAACCACATTTGCTGTTTGCAACATCTGAAATGGATCTGCAAAGAAAAGGTCCCTGGTTTCACCAGGAAGAATGCACTCTTGCAATCACCCACCTTTGTGCTGGAAAATCCAGGGGTGCTGGCAGTGGCTGGGACCCTACAGTTCTGCCTTGCCAAACTGGAGGGTACCTAAGTTGCTTCTTGACTTTTAGTCCACAGAAAAGCTTCTTTGCATGCAGAGTAAAGACTATTCAGTCTCAGGCTCATGTCTTCTCATTGCCATTAAGCAAGCAGAAAAACTACAAAATGAGCCTTATTCCATTCACTGTATCTCCAGACTTCCAGATTGAAAAGGTGTGTGTGTGTGTGTGGGGGGGGGTGATTTCACTCCTTCCCTCCCTCTCAAATACGATTTTAATTACAAAGTCCCATTCATTGCTTCTCTGTGCAGTTTTCATTTTTTATCCATCCCTTCCTCTCATCTTCTGTCATCTCCCCTCAAGCACTTTGACTTTATTCCTTGGGTAACTACAGAAGCCTACTACCACTAGAAAGCAGGCTCTAGACACTACCAGTCCATCTAGAATTTCAATAACAAAATCATCTTAAATTCTGCTTTGGGTTTGTCATGCCCAAGCCCCAAATCTTTCTTAACAATTGATCTGGTACTATTTTGTATCTATGAGACCATGAGTTTTAGGAAACCCCATCAGCTATAAAACAATGTAGACCTGTCATTCATAGTACTAACTCTTTCTGGATATGAACTACTTTTCTGAAGTATAACATGCCACAGTAAAGAGGTTACTGCTCATGAGTGTGCCACATTCTCCCTGCCCCTTGTTCTCTCCAGAGAAGAGCATCAAGACCACCCAAAAAGCAGAAAAGTGCTTTTCATACTATAAAATGAGCAGACCTACCAGGCTTGCCCAAGAGCTCTGTTCTTGACCCCCTGTCTTGTTCATCTTATTAGAATCTAGAGTGAAAATAGATCACATTCTTGTCTGCAGACCTTAAAAGTAAGGAAAATACAAGTGACAGATTAAAGTTCATGGAGAACTCCAAAAGAGGGCAAAATAAAGAGCATAGAATGTGACATAAATGAATAAGTTTTGAATGTGAGGTTCCAAATTCTAAGGGGATTCGATGAGGGAGACCCCACAAATTTATTATACTAAACACATTCCAGGGTAGGAGGTCGGGATGAGGGGGAAGGTCATAAATTATTTATAAGGAAAATATTAACTGCCAACAGTTTTCTTCCAAGCCAGCAAATGCATATTTAAGTTACATTAATGGACTTACATTGCCTAAAACAAATGATGAGCTGTTACATGGTGTTCACTGGTTTGAGAGCACAAGGATATTTTCAGTTCTTGTTGAGATATCAAGTGAAAGTGAAAACACAATCATGAAGAACTATGATGGATCTAGAAATTACATGCAATTCATAGACTTCCTTATGTTACTTGAAAAGATGGACATTAAGGAAATAGAGTGTCTGGTTTGGAATTTTCTGTTTGTTTGATTTCTATAATATCTCAGTATTTAGCCCAGGCTGGCCTGGACCTTGCTAGGTAGCCCAAGTTGACAGTGAACTTAAGATCTTCCTGCCTAAGCCCCCATCAAAGTGCTGAGATTATGGGTGTGCATTATCATGTCTGGATGTAATGTACATTTTAAGGACAACCATGAAGAAGGAGTAGATTTATTCCCTGTACTGAGGAGAAGAACAAGAGCCATTGGTGTAAGTTTATGGAAGAGGTAAATCAGTAGAAAACAATTATTTACTTTTGGTACAAAATGAAATGGAATGGTGACTTGAGAAATAAACTTCCTATGACTAGAGATGTCAGTATAAACTAAGTGACATTATTATAGGAAATTTTTATGACAGTGTCATTCTTTGAGTATATAACATTTAGTTACCTTCCTCTAACTTCCCTGGGAAGTTCCCAGCCCTTGTAATCCCTTCTCCCCTGATACCTATGTAGATGCTGGTTGTGTTTGCTCCATTGGCAGGTGCCTTTTTAGACTGTACATTCTCTAAGAGTAGAGACACTTAGTGCTGTATTCATATATACTGACTTCCAACACACTTCCTTTAGGAACTGGGATACAAAATATATTTGAGAGCACTAAGGAAATCATGAAGTTCTATCAAGAAAGACCCTATCTGTTCATGAAAGTCCAGAACAAGTTTCTCAACACCATTCCCTTGACTTTTGAATAGCTTGTGCCCTGTGTCACATGATTTGACACAGCATGATTTTTCTCTTGTACAATAATGCTTAATATGTGTCCCTGACATCTCCCTAACTAGACTAAGCTCTGATTGCCTTTGTAAAACTACGTCAATGGCATTATCGCATTCAGCATAGAATAGGACAATGTTAATGTGTTTACTGGCTGGAAAAGTAACACATTTTAGCATGAAAAATAATCCCTTTTGGGCTGGCAAGATGACACAGTCTGCAAAGTGCCTTCTGTATAAGTGTGAGGACCTGACTTCAGATTGCTAGCACTCGTGTAGAAAAGTGGTATGGCTGCTTGTGTGTTTGTAATACTAGCAAGGGAACTGGGGGGCAATGGGTGGATCCACAAAGTTCAGAGGCCAGCCAGTTTAGTCAATTGCTAAGTGCTGGGTACAGTCAGAGATCTTATCTCAAGACAAGATGAAGGGCACTTGAGGAGGATACCTGACACCAACTTCTGGTCTCCATTCACATGTACACATGACTCTGAATGCACACACACACACACACACACACACACACACACACACACACACAGGCGTGCACACGCGTGCGCGCAAAAAACATTAGTAACCTTTTAGGGAAAAACACATGTCAACTTAACCAAGAGACAGAAACACATAACACATGTTTGTAAACATGATGATTGGCTGATTCTAGAGCAATGCTCTATAAAGGGTTCAGCTTCATTTCCATAGTATTCTGGATGCAAATGAATAATCTTCACCTAAATGTGAGGGATCACCACACAAACCCAAATTGAGGGAATTTCTACAAAAGACGTGACCAGCAACAAGACACAGAAAGAATTAGGAACCTTCCCAAACTGAGGAAACATGGCCCTACATGCAATGAGTGGGAACTTGAGTTAAAAGGGTAAGAAATTCTAACAACAAATATGGATCAATTAGTGATATTATCACAGCAACATTTTTTTAAATCTCTGGTACTGTATTGAGATGTTAAATAAACATCATAAAGAATAGAATGGTATTTTAGCACCTGTCTATACTTCTAAAATGAGATGAAAATAAAAGTTGAACAAGTCCCATTTCAGTTTCAAATGTACTGGATAATCAGAATAGCTGCCTTTCACCAACACAAGCAAGTGTGCTCAAGTCTCATGACCTGCAGTGGTTATGTTCTGCATGCTTGCTGCGGAGACAGACTTAGTAAAAACTAGAGACTTGCTCTTCAAGGAAATGGAGCCTTCATTTTCTTAAAGCCTCTGATCAGATAGTTTTCAGCCAACCAACACATATGTGTTTTATGAAGGTTTCTCTTTAATGACGTGTTATTTGATGAATTAATTAACACAGAAATCATAGCCAATATTAAGGTAACCCATACTTGAGGACAGTTTATCTAGCATTCATATTTTTCCCCACTAGACACATCACAGTCTTCCTGAACACAGACACACCAGAGGGCATTTTAGTTTTTCACTTGGAAGCCACATTAAGTAGCAAAACCACCAATAAAAAGTTCACAATTCAAAAGCAGACAAGAAATGCAGCATCAAGTGACAGCTTCTTTTCTTTTTCTGTTCTTCATGAAATGGCCACAAAAGCTTTTGCAAATTGTCAGTTACAAACAAATTTTAACAAGTGAGCACATTGACCAACATGGAATCTGTGGGAAAGAACCAATTGTATTTTTAAGCACATCCAGTGACTGTGAATTTAAAGGCCTTTGCCTTTGGTGAATAAGAGAATAAAAATAATATTTCAGGCCGGTGTTGGTACACCGCCTTTAATCCCAGCACTTAGGAGGCAGAGTCAGGTGGATCTCTGTGAGTTTGAGGCCAGCCTAGTCTACAGAGTGAGTTCCAGGACAATTCCAAAGCATTACAGAGAAAGCTTGTCTCAAAAAATGATGATAATAATAACAATAATATTTCACTTGAAATGATAAACTAAATTTTTGAAAATTTAGTTAAGAGCCAAGAACTCTTCAGCCACACCAGAGAGTGAGAGTTAGTAACTGACATCAAGACATATCAAGAAAAACCACATAACTTTCAGTTTGGGGGCATTTTAATTTTGCAACTTAGGGCTAGGGACATAACTTAGTGTAAAACACCTGCCTAACCATATACGGGCTCTAGATATAATCCTTTTTCCACTAAAAAAATAAAACTTGTAACTTATATTCTAGTTCTCAGGCTTGTTCTCCATCCTAACTATTCTGAGAACATTGAAGTTTCTGGTTTCATCAACTCTAATGCTATCTGCTACTTCCCATTTCAATCCCCAGTGCACATGGCCACAACATGAACTCCCCCAATGACAGGATTTCCTTGACCATTAGGGAAATTTTTCTTAATTATTGTGTATCCCACTCTCCATTTCTCTTACATATATTTATTTTCAACTTAGGATATAGAAATTCTAATATTCCAATCTCCTTTTACTCCTAGCCCTCTACCAATTTCTCTCTCCCAGTGATACCTAAGAATCCTGTCTAGTTGGTCCATAGCCCTTGTGAAATCAAGCTGAAGATGCTTTCACTATCATGATTTAGTATCTTTTGGCTTTACCCTTTATATCTTTAATTTTGATCAAATGATCATCTTGAATAATTTATCCTTCCATTGGTAGTTTGTCAACTATTTTTGCAAATATTCACAAACCATATTGCTTAAAGATACACAAATTAACTTGCCTAATCACCTTGATCACATCTTCCCCATTCTCACTGCTACCCTTCACTGTTGAGATCCATTCACCCGTACAGGAGCTGTCAGGCACTCTCTGTGCTGCACAGTGCCAGGGCTGTAGTTTAGAATGGTATACAGATCACCTGAGTCTATGGTAATAAGTTCTTAGCTCATCTTCTCACATCTTGTCCTGTCCACTTTATAAGCTAATTAATCATATAAAGCAGACAGTTAATCAACCTAGATGCTCCCCATTGCTGCCTGGCAAAACTCCAAACACCTTCACATGGTATGCAAAGTCCCTCTATGGATATTATTTATAAAGACTTCCTCTTCTAAACCTATTTACAAACTGTGACTAAACCCAACAGATGATTCGAGTTCTTGAATACATCCTACTCCTCTCTAATTAAGTCCTTTGTTTACATTTTCCCCTTCTTCAGGAATATTTTGCCCCCTAAATTGGTCCATCAACATCTTATCCATTCTCCATGCTGAAAGCTCATCTCTTCCACTAAGACTTCTCTGACCCTGAGACAGGAGTAGCCTACATTTCAGACTCATCGAAGTACCTCAGAATCCTACATAGCTCATGTATTTATATTAATGTGAAATTATTTTATACTCTCCCTGTATTTAGACTTGAGGGAAGAAAATATCAGCTCTACCTTGCATTCACTACAACACCTCACATAAATGCTCAGTAAAGTGATATTTAACAAACTGAATAGTAAGAAGTGTGGTTTACAAGAGCTAGTTCCAGGACAGCCTCCAAAGCCACAGAGAAACCCTGTCTCGAAAAAAAAAAAAAAAAGTCTCACATACCTAAAATGTACATACATAGGATATAATTTGCCTATATTCCATGTAAAACAGAATAACCAAGGTACAATGCATTTTAATGAGTCATGTTAGCAAATTAAAATTATAAATATGCACCAAGCAATAGTGTACTAGTGTACTAGCAATATATATATATATATATTATTAATGCAATTATAAGCAATTAATAAATTATTGGTGATTAATTTATAAATTTTATTATTAGCAGTTTTATTAGTAGTATTGTACTGACTGGTAAAATTAATTACAAAAATTCACAATTAATAAGTAAATTAATAATAACATAATAAAATCAAATTCAGGGATAATGTGTGAGTAGCTAACTATGGTAACGTTAACTCTTTGGACACAGTGGTCATGAACTATTCCTAGAGACAGAGATGTATATACTTCATTCCAGAGATATCAAAATAGCACATTAGAAAAATATATCCAATAAACTATAAATTTTATGGGCATTGCTAGCCATCACACCATAATGGCACATCACCTAATTTGAAAGGCTTTCCACTGTTGACTAAGTAAAAAAAGTAACACTGTGTTTGTTCTCTGATCCATTGGCACAATGGATACTAATGAAATAAATCACCCTCATTACCATCGCTAGCACCATTGTTATAAAAACATATTCCTTAGTTAAAAAAATAAATTCAAAAAGTGACACTGAGAAACATGGCTCAGTTGGAAGCCGCAACAACTGTGGAAGCTTACTGACATCAAAGGAAAGCCATTCATCATGGCCATGATGGTTTTATTTACAAGCAATGAACAAAGCAGAAAAGGGAACACTGGGTCCTGGGCATTTAATGAGGCATTTCTCCCCAAGTGTGTTCTGTCTTGTTGTGGAGAAATTGAATCTATTCCTCTAAGATAAGGGTAATAGTTGATGTAGTGGAAGCATGTCAGTACTGTACTGATAATCGGTAAACACACTCTTCCTCCTTCTTTCTGTAACTCACATTTTAATTGATCTTTAATTTCTGGCAATATTCAAAAGCTCTGGCCCTAAGCTGCACCTGTTCTTCACTTGACTGATGAACTCGAGATATGATCCTGTACACAACACTACTGGACAAAAACACAATGTCTGTCACTACTATGCAAACTGAACCAACTTACACGTATGAAGGGATCCTGAGTTTCCAGCCTCTGAATCAGAGGCCTCTTTAAAGTTGCTCACTGAAGAGAGTGTAAGAGCCAAAGGACCAGGGTAACTACTACCCAATAGTATCTTCTCGACATGACAGGGATGCTGCACCCAGAAAATCTCAGCAGTGTGGATGCCCAAACAAGACCTGCATGATGACAACACCAGGCAACCTGCCAGCCTCAATAGAGGAAATTTCACAAGGTCCTACTCCTAGATAAAGAGCTACAGACAATCAATAGCTGGTGAGAAAGGGAATATCAGTTTTGTTCAGGGTCAAGTTCACTCATAGGTTATCCAGTCACAAATAGTCAGCCCTAATCACATGTATATATGAGCAACACTAAATAACTCAGTAGAATAAATACATGAGTGAGTATACACACTATAGATAGATAGATAGATAGATAGATAGATAGATAATACAGATATATTGATATATGTATCAATAATAATTTAAGACTAGGTCATGAATTTGAGATGGGGTTGGAGAGACATGGGAAGAGTAAGAGTGGCAGAGGGAGGAACAGACAGGATCAATGTAAATAAATACTGACGTATGACAGTCTCAAAAAATTAAGTTAAAAAATAAATTTCAAATGTTCTCATTACAAAAGAAAAATTACTTACTGAGAAAATATTTGGTGTAATAGAACAAACACTTACTGAGCACCTACTGTCTGTCATCCTGGGATTTAACAGAAAATTACGTGTAATGTAATTGTGCCTCATTGGCCATGGTGCTTTATTCATCAACCAATAAGAGACTCATATGTACAGAAGACATCCCCATCAATTACGATGGTGTCCATACTGTAAAAGAAGTCACAAAACCTAACAGTTGTCAGTCACACAACATCATTTAATACAATATGCTAGTTGTCTGAAGAAAACTGAGAATGGCAGAGAGGGTGGTCCAGAGGTTATAAGCAATAGAAAGGATGACTTTTAAGCTAGGATTTAGAAGACAAAAAATAATTAAAACAAGCACATCTTCAATCACAAGATCAGCTCTCAGCTGATGTAGTTTTAGGATAATTTCAAAACATGATCTATGTGAGTGATTGACAGTCACAGGTAGAATATGTTCTAACACTGAACTGGGATGCACCCTGTTCATGAGGGTGGCATTCTCCTTAATAAACCATACAAGTATAGGGTGAGGACTAAACGCTACATTCTACATTGAATGTGTTATTGGAAACAACCTTGAAAGATCTTTGCACTTGACCAAGAGCAGGATGGGATAGACTTGTTGATAGTTTTAGCATATAGTACACAGAGCCTGGGAGAACAAATTATCTTCTTTAAAGATTTACTTTTGTTATTTTTAATTGTGTGTAGTCGTGTTTTTTTAATTGTGTCTGAATGTGGGTATGTTTATGTAAGTGCAGATACCCTAAGAGACCAGAGACATTGGGTGTCCTGGAACTTGAGTTACAGATGGTTGTGAGCCACCTGACATTGGTACTAGGAGCCAAACTTGGGTCCTCTGGAGGAGCAGCAACTGCTTTAACCCCTGAACCATCTCTCCAGGCCCCAGGTTACATTTTTTAAAAGTGAACTTTAGTTTAATGACAAGCGAAAAATCAATTTATCAATAAGTCATAGGGTGTTAGTAAAAAAGAAAACAATCAAACAACCACAAACATTTATAAGCCCTGTCTTCTCAATGTTAAAATAAATCACATCTTTGAAAGAAGGGGACATGGTGGAGATCAGTCACAAAGCCCTTCAATAGAATCCCTCACCATCATTATCTTCACCTGAAACAAACAGCATTCAATATAGCAACCCCGTTGTAGTCTTCTACTTAACCATTTTTAAATCTTGATTTCTAATTGTTAACCTATTTCCCCTTCCTATTATGCAACATTTATGAATTAACAAGAATCTTTTAACCACAAATAGTTATAAAAGGTCAACATTGAGCCTCTATCTCTAAAATGAAGACTGACCCATAACCTAGAAACATTATACACATGAATAAAAATATCATAATGAAGCCCATTATTCTCAAAAATGAATATACATATGATAGATCTAAACCATTTTTAACATAACATTAATTGAGATTATATATGTGTTTTATATATAATATGTATACACTTATAAGACACACACATACACATCCCTACCTATCAAAATGTATGATGAAAAGAGAACAGCCTACAGGTTTATCCAATGGTCTTAGTAAGATGACCTAGAGGTGATGCTAGGACTTGTTTTCATCTACCTTTTTGTTGTTGTTGTTGTTGTTTGAGACAGGGTTTCTCTGTGTAGTCCTGGCTGTCCTGGAACTCACTTTGTAGACCAGATTGGCCTGGAACTCACTGCCATTCTCCTGCCTCTGCCACATCTTCTTGATGATCTATCTTGACTCTATTTTTCTCACCCTGCAACCCAGAGTGAATTGAGCAAAAAACCAGCTAAGTAATCCCAAGCTTTCCTGAAGCAAGGTTTCTTGGTTTTGCCTATACTTGTTTGCAAGGGGCCTAATGCAAGATTGGAGTATATTTGATTTAAAAAACAGCATATCAACAGCAACAGTACAAATAGCTATGTTTTATAAGGCTCAGGAAGATCATTCAAAGTATTAACTGATAGAGAAATCACAAGATGTTTCTAGAACACAGGGGAAACAGAGTCCTTAGAAATGTTTTTGACAACCTAATTGTAGAATAACAATCTTTTACTAAAAATGTTGTAACTTCTCCAAAAGTTTCATTTGTCTAGATAAATATGGCCTGCAGTGCAAAACAAACCCTTAATAAGGTTGAAATGCATGGTGGTTATGCTTTATTTATAATAGGCTCATGTTTCTCCAGAAATTTTTAATTTTTCTCTCATTCTCAACATTTTTAATTTCCCAAGTGCCTGGGACACAACTTGAAAGTAAAACACTTTTAAAAAATCGCCATCAAAGAGAGGTCTTGATAAGGGACAACAAATTTTTACTGGTTTCACAGGACAACCTATTTACAATTTGCTTGGATGGAAAACAAATTCACTACTGAAGCATTCTGATCCTCTAGCTCTACATGTCTAGATGCTGGTGAGAAGCTAGAGGGAATGTCTGGGCTCTTAATTTACTTATCCTATTTAGAAAGAAAGCCACTTGAGTCACCCTGGCTCACTTTCCTCAGTATTCGTCATATTGCATTTCCTTCAGCCTCTGAGTGTGTTTCTATGTAAACAAACTACGGAGTTCACTTGGGGATAGAAGTCACAGTATTTGAGATTACAAAGACCTATTAGATCATCCGGTCTGGCCCACAAGAGATAGTCTCAAGATAGAGAACACAACCATTGGTCTCTGCCAAGAGGTCAAGAAGAAAGAGTTGGCAAAAAGATTTTCCATGCTGTTTTGGTTTTGAACTTATCTAATAGTGCTTTGGTCACTTCCCAAGTGGGCTAGTAAAGTTATCGTGAAGCAACTATGCTTATCTAGGTTGATAACCTTCCACACACCCCCATTTGTTGAAGAAATGATCTTGTTTGCAAAATATGAAGCATGAAGGCACTGCTCTTTGAACTTCCCAAGCACTTTCCTTGCAGTAAATAAAGTTAAAGGGTAAGTTCTTGTCTGCTGTTTCTCCTCAGCTCTATGTCAGAGAAACCTGATATCCCACCATTGGCTTTAACAAAGTGGGAATGGAGATAATAGAATACAGTGTGGTTAAGGCTTAGTGCTCCAAAGTAGTGTCCATTTCCATTTCCATTCTTCAAAGAATCAAGTAGAAAGGAATTTAGCATTGTGATAAATGACAATGTGAAACAATAAAGGAACCCTAAGTAACTAAAGGCAACACTCAGTCAGATAACTATCTTCTTTGTTCTGAGTTCTTCTGTCTTATTTTACATACAATTGACAGGTTCCACTTATCTAGGTTATATCCAGAAATATTGTCAATATTACTAAAAAAGTAAGAGCCACATGTGAGCTAAACATATATACAGACACATGTACACACGGGCACATATGTACAGAGGAAATAATAATATGGAGTAGGGAATGATCCAGTGACATAAAAGATAAATTAGGAGAAAAAAGCAGATCCAAACATTTTACACATAATTATTCCCCCTTTACTACACACAAATCAACATAGCCCTGAACGGAAATACGTTTTTATTGAGTTAGAACTTCCAGTGTCAGCAGTGAGTTAGATTATTTTGATAGAATTGCTGTGGGGGAAAAAATTGTGGCCCTTGACATCCATGAGTTTACATCCCACAACAAAAGTTTACATTCCATTTTAGCATATAACAAATCTGAGGATTTAATGGGAACTCTGCATGGCTATCCATTGGCCCCAAGTTCGTGCTGCAAACTAAGCCCTTTGCCAGGTTTGCTGGAGAATGAGAAAGGATGTGGTCCCTGCCGTTCCTAGTCCCATGGTTTTATGGAAAAGACAATCATCTACTCCCACACCCCTGTCTCCTACAGCATGGAATGTGGTGACATTTATACAATGACACACTTCTGTTAACTTGCCTATGTTAACTTTAGAAAATGAACTGAAGTTTGAAGAAAAACAAACTTCCCTCTGTTTCCCCAATCTGAATGTAGCGACACATAGATTGCTTTATAAAAATTGGGCAGAGATAAAAGAAGTCCAGAAGGATAAAGGGTCCTTAGGCTAGGACAAGCAGGAAATCCTTGCACCCTTGGGCCTGAGAGAGTAAGAAGAGGAACTGATAATTAGAAGCTGAAGAAGTCAAAGCTGGAGCTACCAGGGATAGCTATGGTCAGTGAGGTCCTGTTGCATCTGTGGCCTTCCAGAAGACATCCAGGGGGATGCAGAGCCCAAACTTTATTCTAGAGCTTCCCTCCAACTCCTTTCTGGTGACTTCTGTGGTTAAACACAGTGAGAAGCAATAGGGGAGGGGTGCTGTAGAGGTTCTACATGAAGGAGTCACTGAGGCACAGAAATGCATAGGAGAAAAGAACTGGCAAGGAAATACAGAGCCCACAAAGCCAACTGAACTTAGAACCATGCAAGGTCACAGGACAATGTGTGTGCTGTATTCAGAACTGAACATGTCGGTAGATTGGTTAAGAGCAATGCTCCATTTGCAGCGTAACATTTTGGCACTTTCCCACTAGAAGACTTCAAAGCCAAATTTGTGTGTATTTCCAACTCAAGCCATAGAGCATAAATGGTAAAGTTAAGCTGAGCCAGTATTCTGCCAAGCTGAGGTTTGTAATTGGCACTTTTACATGTCAAATAATTCCACAGGATAAATTTAGCTTTATAATGCTGACCTCAGAACACACAAGGTTCAGAATAACTTACAAACCTTAAGAAATGTTAAACTGGGTTCAGAATGTTTTTTATCTCTAATTAGAATATATTCTTTATTTTAATAGGTATTGTCCTAGTTAAAGCTATCATTGTTGTGATGAAACATTGTGACAAAAAGCAAGTAGAGGAGGAAAGAGTTTATTTACATTTCCACAACACAGTCTATCACTGAAGGAAGTCAGGACAGGAATTCAAATAGGGAAGGAACCTGGAGGCAGGAGCTAATGCAGAGGCCACCGAGGAATTTTGCTTACTGTCTTGCTCTTCATAGCTTGCTCGGCCTGCTTTCTTACAGAACCCAGGATCATCATCCCAGGGTTGGCACTATCCACAATGGATCACTAATTAAGAATATGCCATATAGGCTTGCCCACAGTCTGATCTTATGGAGGCATCTTCCCAATTGAGGCTTCCTTCTCTAAGATGACTCTAGCTTTTGTCAAGTTAACATAAAAGTACCCAGCACAGGTAGTCATTCACACATCTCATATAAGAACAGCCTAGTAAAACAACTAGCTAAAAATCTTTGATTTTTAGACACAGCAGGTGATAAAAGTTTATTTTTCAGGAAGTCATTTTTTAACTTTCTGTTCGGTGTTTAGGGATATTATTTTCTTAATTAAAATTATTATTATTATTTGTATTTGTACATGTATGTGTGCTGTGTGAAGACAGAGATAGAGACACAGAGACAGAAAGTGAGACAGTGACACACAGAGAGAGAGAGAGAGAGACAGAGCATATGTCCCATGGTTGTCTGAAGAATTCTTCCAGGAGTCACAGCTCTGTCCTTCAATTATGAGATCAGGGAATCAGACATAGGTTGTTTGGTTTGTGCAACAAGAGCTTTGACCTCCTAAGCCACCTCATCATCTCTGCATTCCTTTAATTATGCTTGATTCAATGGGTTTCACATAGAGATTTCACCATATTGGCAACACCCAATTATATAATAATAAAGAGCTACAAATAGGTTAAGACTCTCCACCTTTTAGAGTTTGTAGAACATGCATTTGAGAACACCATCAGGTCTCCACGTGGCTTGTCCACATGACTATAGCAGGTCAGCCTCATTACTGAACATGAGTTGCCCCAGTTTGGAATTCCAGTTATGATTTGAATTCTATACATTTTATTCAAATTTACAAGTGGCAACCACAGAACACTTGGGGCCTTATTCATCAAACAATGAGACATTCTAGAGTTCTTGGAGCTGATAAACATGTGGTCTGGCTGCCCTTGATGCACAGGAATCAACATTTAGTGTGGTATTGCAGTGTATTGGCCTAGTGTGGAAATGTCTCTGCAAGTTTCCAATTCAAAGTCAGAGCTGAATCTCCAGCCACATTCTTCTGTCCCCACTATCACCAAAACCAACAGTACAGTTAACTCCTAGGTATCACCAGCAAGAGCTATCCTCCAATGTTTGAAAGATCAGATGTACCACAGGAATTTTGAGAACTGTTTCATAAATCTAAACTGGCCACATAAACCTGCAGACAGATTCCTGATCTAGAATTTGCCACTGAACAAAAAATTCTTTAGTTCCTAAAGAAAAGGAATATCTTAATTTTAATTTTTTATCACAACCATAAGTGTTAAAACGGAACTCTTTTTAAAGTTCCCTGGGAACAAGAAGAGAGTTTGACTAAGATTCATTCCCCCCAGGGTCAACTGACACATAAATAAATAGTAAAAGCACAGAATATGACATCATGTGTTCTTTCTGCCATCATGTAGATTACAGAGTCCCTTGCAGGTAATTTTAAGAGTGAAACAACTCATCAGAGCCATAACTTACTGGTTCTTTCTTTTCTTTCTTTCTTTCTTTCTTTCTTTCTTTCTTTCTTTCTTTCTTTCTTCCTTCCTTCCTTCCTTCCTTCCTTCCTTCCTTCCTTTCTTTCTCTCTGTCTTAGTTTCTTTCCATAAGCATATCCATTTGTGCTCCTTCTACCTGAAGAACAGAGCGGAGGAGGAAAGCACGATGCATCTATGTGCGATAAGAAGGAAAAAAACCATCTGTGCATCCGAAACCTTTTAGGGTCACACTTAAGAAAAATACCACTTGGAGCTTTTCAGTGTGTTTGTTCATAATCCTCTTTCCCTAAGTTACATTTGTAAAGGTTGCATCTCCTCCCCCCTGATAGAACCACAGCATTTATTAAAGCAATACAGAGAAAACTGAGAATACTGAAGCCTACCAGTAGACAATGCCCCAGCCTTATCAGACACCATATTAGGTGAACTTCTCCCCTTCTCTGCCCTGCCTTAATGCACCATATAGAGAGGGCTCTCATGTTGTAAAGATGTCACATATATTTTCTCTTCACTCAGAGCTTCCTGAATAAAGAGAGATCATTTGTCTCCATGGTGTTTTGCCATTAACAGTATCAGAGCTGCTGGAACACAATGGGAGATGTGTTTTCCCTTAACCTCTTGACTCAGAGATGTCCTGATGCTAAACGTTATTGCATTTTGCATTAGCCCAGAACAGTGGGAGATCAGCAATGGATGCAAAAGGGCTGAGAAGAGACAAGGCAGCTCTCATGTGCTCCACACTGCAGTTGGTGGCAGAGCACTAATGCATAATATTCATTTGGAGAAGGCACAAACGGAAATGAAGGAAGGAGGTGGTGAGTTGTGCCTTTCTCATCCTTTCCATCACTGAGATAATATGCCCTGAAAGTGATCACAGTGCTTGATTATACATGTTACCTTGGCAGAGGCTAATTTACTTTTTTCTGTTACCCTAGTGATCTAAAAACCATGGAAGGAGCAACGGGATTCTCACTGCCTCTCTGGCTATCTCTTCCACTGCCTTAATGTTACCCTTGGGGTCAGTAGCCTGATATGGTAACCATTGCTGCAAACTCCTCCCTACCATCTTGCCCACGTCTCTTTGACAGTATAGGAATTGAATTGGGAAACTATCTTCCCATGTTATAGGACGGGTGTATGGCAGAGACTCAGAAGTAAGGGTCTACTGTGTACAAGCAATGATTCCTCAGTGAGCATCTCAGAATTGCACATTTCTCAACACTGCAGGCATCTCAGAAATTATCTAGCTCTATTCACAGCTGTTTGCATTTGGATGATGAATCTCAGGAATTCAAATGACTTGACTATGGCAACATGAGTGACAGCAGCCATACTCCCAGATAGATTCCCTTTACACGGGCTGTGGAAGGGTATTCTGTTGAATGAGTGATAGTGTAGTATGATTTTCAGGAGTATACTTAATGTTATGATGTCTCTGTTTCTAAAATACAGCTTCAGTGCCATACCACAGAGTCGTCTATTAATGAAGGGAACAAAGGTATAGCTTAGGGAAAAGACCTTATCTTTTTATTAAATAGTTTATTTTTATTTTATCTGCATTGGTGTTATGCCTGCATGTATGTCTGTATTAGGGTGTCAGATCTTGGAATTACAGACAGTTGTGAACTGTCATATGGGTACTGGGAACTCCCCAGGTCCTCTGGAAGAGCAGTCAGTGCTCTTAACTGCTGAGCCATCTCTTCAGGCTTATCTAAGGAGGCCTGAAAAGTGTGATATTCTGACCTGGAATTAGAGCTTGTAATCTACTCAGTGTGGGTGCCAGGAACTGAACTTGAGTGCTCTACAAGAGTGGTGTGTACTCTTAACTCTCCACGTTGTTTTTTACAGGGCTGTTCTTTTTTCTTTTCATTTTTTTCATTTAAATTAGAAACAAGATTGTTTCACATGTCAATTCCAGTTACCTGTCCCTCCCCTCCTCCCCTGCCCCCTATTAACACCCTATCCCATACCTTTTCCTATCCTATACCTTTTCCTATCCCATACCTTTTCTGCGCCCCAGTGAGGGTGAGGCCTTCCATGGGGATACTCAGAGTCTGTCCTAGCCTTTGGAATAGGGCCTAGGCCCTCCCCAGTGTGTCTAGGCTGAACTCTCCACATTTTTTAGAAGAAGACTTATATGGACACTAAAGGAGCAGTTGAACATATCTATTTAAAGACAACAAGCCATTCCCAGGTATCTTTTCCCCCATTTGTGCACCCAGAAATTTGAGGTTAAGAAGTATAAAAATAAAATTCCATATGACCCCACTATATCACTTCTGGGTGCATAACCATAGAATCTAAGTCAGCATAGCACAAAGATAATTGTATACTCATATTTATTGTAGCCAGTCTATGATTGTCAAGGAATGAGACAGCCTAGAATAGCATCAACAGATAAATGGATACAGAAAATTCACCACCTGTACACAACAAGATGTAAAGGGGAAACAAGATGTTATTCAACCAAAGAGAATGAAAACATGGGGCTGGGGATCTAGTGTAGTCAGTAAAGCACTTGCCTGGCACCCAGGAATCCCTTGGTTTAATCCCCAAAGAAGGCATAGAAGTACATTCCTGTAATCCCACACCTGGGATGCGAAAGCCAAGGGATCAAAAGTTCTAGGTCATCTTTAGCCACATAGAAAGCTGAAGGCCAGCCTTGGGTGCACTGGACTGTGTCTCAAAGCACAAAGGAAAGAAAGAGTGGGGGAGGGGATCAGATAATTTGCCGAAAATGAATGGAATGAGAGACTATCATGCTAAGTGAAATAATAGACTTGGGAACACAAGCTTCATGTGCTTTCTTGCACATGTGGAATCTAGAAGAAAAGGGAAAAAAGATAAAATTGGAAGGGGAAATATTTGGGAAGAGGAAGGGGAATGTTAAGGAAGTGTGAAAGGGAGACGAATATGGGAGAATAAAATATCTGAAAAACTAAGTATTTCTTATGCAATATCATTGCTGCTCAGGGGTATGTACCGTGTGCTGATACGATCAAACTCACTTAAGAGTTGACTAGATACTGAGGACTCATAGTGATTGAACTGAGTTTCTTACTTCTCCTTGAGGCTCCAGAGAGCCAAGTGAGGGATGGGTCAAGACCAACTTTGAGAAGACAGTGCCGTGTCTTTGAAGTGCATGCTCAGTACAAAGATGGGACTGAGGCATTAAAATCTATAGCAATGAACCGAGAGAAAGGGTAATCAGATAACTAAAACTTCAAATTTGTGAATGAGTTGTCATCAAGGAAACTTTCAAACTTCTCCTAAAAATGTCCGGTTTCCTTAAACTGCTTTGGTAAACATACCATACACAGCGAAGATCAAGACGCCAGCCACAAGGAGATGTTTTGAAGATTGTCAGTATATATTAGAATATGGCTGGATTGAATAAATGGATTATAAAATAAATTGGAATTTCTATTACCAATATAGGTCTTTCTTTTTTAACTTTCTTTTGATTTATTCTTTGTGTCTTTCAAAGTATCATTGGTCTGGTTTGAGGCCCCTGGTCTCTGCTACACCATTGACACTGGACCCTCACTGGTACTCTTCCTGGGCATCCTGTCACTGCTCTGTGTTGTGGAGATCCTTCAGCTCTGGGTCCCCAGGACTGACCTCACTCCCTCTCCACTCAGTGCTCCAGCAGATCACAGATGGGGTGGATGTTGGGATGAGCCAACACATAACCCTAGTTCTGGGTCTGGGTACTTGCAGGGTTGGTCAGCCCGCCAGCTCTCCTGTCTTCACCACCAGGGTAAGCTCTCCAGCATTGCTCTGGCTAGTTCACCCACTGCAGTGATGAGCAGGAGGTGGGGCCAGTTCTTCTGTTTTCCAGTCCTCAGGGTTGGCTCTCCCATACCTACACCTTCAGGGATGGCTCTATGGTGCTGCCCAAGTAAGGTGTAAGGGAAACTTTCCCAGAGTGCTGCAGCTAATGAGGGGCAGGAACAGCTCTCCTGCTCTCAAGACCTCAGGGCCAGCTCTCCCACCTGCCTCGAGTATTGATGGGGGCAATATAAGTCTTATAATTTTTATCTTTCATACCTTTTGTTTTGTTTTGTTTTGTTTTGTTTTGTTTTGTTTTGTTCAGACTAAGTCTTACTCTCCAACTCAAGGTGAACTAGAATTCACTATATAATATAGACTGGCCTTAAACTCATGGCAATCCTCCTGTCTCACTCTGCTTTTCCAAGTGCCAAAATTACAAGGAAGACCACCATGTCTAACTTGATATTTAGAAGTTATCCTGCTAAAGCTTTCTTTATTCCTTCACAAACCCCAGGATTAATTCCCAGAAGATATTATGAACATTTGTATATTGGTATGTTTGAGAGTTTGGGGGCTACGAATGATCTTTAGCTAAAATGCAGTGAAGAGTTGTCCAGGAACAGAACAAATGCTTACCTAAAATGAAACTAAGGAGTCTTTGGACACACACTTGAAAACCCTGATGAAATGGATACTAAGATGTAGTTTCCAATGTATTTATTTATCTTGCAGTTCTAACCTCTGCTCTACCATAAGCTGCTGAGTAAAAACCACTTCACTGGAAGTGCCTGGACACAATGCCATAGAACACTAAGGGCCATCACTAGAACTCAGGTGGATGCAACCTATTAACAAAACAGTAAATGAGCAATCATACCAGCATGGCTTTGTCTTCAGAGTGGGGACCATCTCAGCACTCAGATGCTTGTGGGCACCACTGGTATGAGAATCCACCCAAGTTTATGCTGCTGAAAGGAGGAAACTTTATTGTCTTACACAGGGGATGATGACATATAAAGCTTTGTAGATGCATAAGCAGAACCAAGTAGATCCTTGTATGTCAAGTGACTGCACATGTCAAATGTACAAACTGTTATTCAACACATACAGGTCATCAATGTATTGCATGTCAAACTTGCAGTTAATGTTGTAAAACCAAGTCTTTGTATTGAATGTTTATTCTAGCTGCCAGAAATTAAATTACTTAACTAAGTACCCTCTGACTAGCTATGTGAGTTCTCGGACTGGTTGTGGTACTCAATGCAAGCTGAGAGGTTAGTCTAAAACAAGTGGCATGTCCCCCATTCCAGGCACTGGCCATCACCATGAAATGACCCTGCATTTTGATATAATCAGTATTGGAGTGAGCATCACTCCAGCCTCTAGACATTGTTCTGTAGAACGTTGGGGCATATATCATCAATAAAGTTATAATAAGGAAGTCAGAGGCCAGCTTAGCTTAAAACATAAACCATGAACTCAAAACATTGCTCTGGAACCTGGAGGGTTCCTCTCATGGGGGGAACACTATCATTTTCAATTCAATGATATCCAAAAAAAAGGTAACATAGTGGCAAAAAGATGGCCCAAATTTGTATCTCCTTTCTTAACTTACATCTTTTTCTGTGACTCTAAAGGTATTCCTCCCTGCCCCCAACCACACCCCTGGCTTCGGGATTGGCTATGTGTCTTCCTTTGACCACAAAGTACTAGCAGACAAAACAAGCAGAAGCTTACAAAATCCTCAAGACTCCTGGATTTATCTTGCTTTTACTTCTCCAGCTTTCCTTGAAGACATGCTAGGTCTAGCTACTTGGAGAATGTGATGTGGCCAAGAACTTAGTTACCCAAGCAGCCCATCCTACACTGGAATGAATCAGCCAATCCAAGGCCATAACAATTGCCACATTAAAACAGACTCATAGGCTAAGACTGTTGTTCATTATTGGCTATCCATATAGCTCAATATGCAAAATTATTGTGATGCTGGACAAATGATAGTCAATTTGTGAAAATAAAATCCAACCCAAAGAAACTGAACATGAAAATACAGCAAGGATACAAGGATGAAACAAACTTGAATTCTAAAATACCAGTAAAATAACTTCACTCAGTCTTACCTTTCAAAGGCTTTCCTAGGAAAAAAAAGACCCGGAGAAATCATGGTTCGTTCTTGCCATGTTGGTTTGTGCAAGTCCCAAGGAAAGCTAGGAGGCTGTACAGTTATCTCCCTTGATGTAACTCTAAACTATACAACCTACTACCTCAACCTGGGAACATGCCGTCACAATGGCTGGAAAACTACCATTTCTTAAGCTCTGCAATTTCAAGTTAGTCTTACAAAGGTCCTTCATGCCTACTTAGGTCATTCATAAGAAATAACACATTAGAGTGCTGACCAAGCAAAAAGGTAGAGAAACCACCACAGGAACTCTGGCTTGATATTGCTCTGTGGTAGGAAAGGGACATATATTGGGGACTGGTACCCTGGAAACTTTATATTCATAGACATTGTAGTAGTATCATCTAATGGTTGTTCTGATCAGTATAGCAGTCTCCGATATCCATTGAAGCAACGGAAAAACTGGTGTCTAAACTTAGATAATTTGGAAAAGAAGTTTTTGGAAACCATAAATTTCTTGAACAGCTTAAACTCTGAAATTTCATGAGGGTCAGTAAAAGAGGGGAAATGGATGAAGTCAAAACAGTGAAACAATTGAACACAGTATTCTAAACAAAGCAGAGAGAACATAGATGCCATGTCAAACCTGTAAATATATACAATACAACATTCTCCTACTGATAAAATGCCCTCCTTCCCAGAGTTATTCCAGAATCTTGTAATATTTGTTCCCCTGATGATTTATTTAGCATCTTATGAAAATGAGCCCTGTTCTTCTCATTATAAGAGAATGAGGTAAACATCTCTGATGGAATGTTGAGATCTCGCCCTCCTCAGTTCCAGTGAGATGCTGGTGCGGCAGAAAGACTCATGCAAGATGAGTGATCCCCCAACTACACATCTACTTGCATTTGGTCTGATGTTTGTGTGGCCTGTGGCCATTTCTTCTCTTTGCCTAGCTGAACTCTCATCATGACTTGTCATGATGTGTGCTGGTGTGTCTGAACACACTGGGAGCCTAACTCCATCACACTGGTCTGTTCAAAGAGATACTCTACCCCAAGGACCAAGAAGTATTTGTTCATGCTCCTCTCCTCTCCTTGACTGGGATGGGTTTTCCAATTTTGCTAACTTTAGACTCTTGCCCTGCCTTCCAAAATAGAGATGCTTTCTGAGGAGGCTACCTTTGTTGGATCAAAGCTACCTAGTTTCCTGAGTGTTTGGGGGAGGTAGGAGGGTATTTTTATCAAGGAAACTTTGATGCATCCTTTAGAACTCAGTACAAAGAATTATTTCTCTGATTACCTCACAATCTCGAACCTAATTGTCATATCCTTGCCTTGTAACTTATCTGTTGTGTCATTCATTAGACCCTGAGTTATACTTTTAACATCTAGGACTACCATCATAGCTACTACTTGGTACTTGGCAGAAGAGGATAGACAGAAATACAGATAAATTATACACACACACACACACACATATATATATAATATATATATATATTATATATATACCAAAACAAGAATATATATGAATGGATACATGGGGTATAAAAAAATCAAAGATCAGAATATATATATATATATATATATATATATATACATATGTACATATATATGCTATGGATATATATTCATATACATATTCAAAGCAAAAATATAACATGAATGGATAAATGGGGTATAAAAAATCAAAAGATAAGGGCTGAGTGATTTTTATACCCAACCCCTTATTGTTTTCCTAATATTAGAACATCATTCCTGGTAAGATGGATTTGCTATCACGACTCCAAATGGGAGAAAAATCACAGTGAGTGAATTCATCCTGACCAGGCCACTCGAATTCCTGGATCTCATGTGGAAATACACAAAGGATTTCTGATTCTTCTGCCTCTAGACTTTCAATTATATAGAAGATCTAGTAGTCACTGAGCCCAGAAAGAGAAAATAGAATTTTTCTTTTTACTGGCAGTTTCTTTTATTATGCTGCATGGACAATTAAGCTGATGGTATAAACAAAAGAAAGAAACAGGCAGGGAAGGGAAGAATTATCAGAAAATGATGAACAAGAAAGGAAAAGCTCTTAATGTTCTGATGTGCTAGAATGCTGGGGGATTCCCTCACCGTACAGCTCAGACAGTTTTATAAATACCTGCAGATCAAAACATGGTTTCCTTCATGTGCAGCCTTGTTCTGGGGTCAAAGACTCAAAGAAGCTGGTCTAAAAACACTAATGGTTTTCAATATTCTGCTCTTTGGGTTGTGTGGATTTTCGTGTTTATTTGCACTGATTTTAGCCCATTATCATGTATTAGTGCAATTATAGTTCATTACGTAATTAGTGTAAATATTTTCAGGCATGCAATAACAACATGCAATTAAAATATGGAATGATGTCATAAAAATTCTTATTTAAAAGTGGCAGTAAAAAATTAAGTAGTATTCACAGCAGCTGTGTATCTTTAGCTATAATCTTTTATAGCCTGTAGCTTTTTTAAAAAGTACCTCCCATAGGTACTCTGAACACGTGAAATGTTGATCCCAACAGACTAAATATTAAAGTTTCCATGGTTGACAGCATCTCAACCAACACAGACACTGTGCATAGTGAGTGTGTACTTTATCTGCTTAGATATTGGGAAGCTGAGCACAGGCTTTAATTAAAATGTGATTCACAAGGGTTGTGTCTCTGCAACACCCATACACCTCTGCAAAGGGCTAGGGAAGCAAAGTCATGAAAAAGAAGTCTGAGTCATATATTTGTCATTTAGCAAAGGGATGAGCACAAAGTGAGCATCTATAAAGGTTTGTTGAATGAACGAATGAATGAACAAATGAGTGAATGAGTGAGTGGGTGAATGAATCTGATTTTTTTCTAGCTTGTGGCTACACCAAAAATAAAATGTAGCATTTTTCCAATCTCATGTTAGATACAAACATATCTTTGAAGAACTACTCATGTTGACTACTGTGCAAAATCTCAGTGCCATCTACAGTTACTTACAGGGGGTAAAAAGCATCTAAGATAGAGAGGCCAGGTGCTAGTTGAAGAAATGAGTCATAAGACAGATTCAGAAGACTCAACAATATGAAGAATGACAGGGAAACACACTGAAAAGAGAAATCACATTAACTTAAAATGTAAAGTGAACCATGCCACTTTCTCCCCCACATTAAGAAACACAGGACAATATTTTGAAATAGAAACAAGAAATGCTTTCAAAGCCCTTATCAGTTTGCCTCCCCACAAGCCTGATGGTAGAGGGCAAGCTATTGGACCAGATGCAATTTTTAGAGTAGAAATGAATTTGTTTCTGAGTTTGAAAAAAATTAGACAATACTCAGGTATGATGTCTTCGTGGATGTGTTTTAGCAATGAAGAGTTGGGGATTTTGCTGAGTTTGTTTTCTGCCCATTTGGCCCATGCCAAACTGGCTGTTAAAATATATTTTCAGAGCCTTTCTTGGGAGATCCTTGACATTATTTCACTTTCTGCTTCTTCCTGTAGGATACTTGGTGCACTGGGAGGGGGGGATCCCAGAGGAACAATTAACATTGAAGAAAAACCATTCATTCATGAACATGGAAGAAGGGAAAAATACTGAATTTCATCATCATGTAAAATATTTAATATCCTGTTTCTTGTGGCCGGGAGCCAGAGGCTTTCGGCTTCCTACTACAATATTTTCTAACCTGATGAATCAAATGTCTGAGGCTTTTAGAAATTTTGAAAGAGTAATGTGCCCCCCATTCCCCTAGTTGATTTACAAAACCTCCTTTAAAGAAGAAAAAAATCCAGCAGTCCAATTCTAGTTACATATTGTTCCTATACAAGTAACTCTGAGAGCTCAGGGTCCCTGTGGCTCCAACTCCCCAATCCCTGGTATACCTAACAGCAGCAAGCGAAGGGAATGATGGACACAAGTGTGACACTGCTCCATGTATCAAACAAACATTTAGGCAGCAGAGGTGCAGGCTTAACCTGTGGGCCATTTACTCGTTCCAGCCACTTCAAAGAGGCATATAAAGCAGGCCAAGTAGTGTTTGCAGAGTGGGTGGATAAAAGGCTGGGGCAGACAGTTCTGCAGGACACACATCAGTAAGGACAGTCGTTCTCTTCTGGATTAATGTCCCACCATTCCATAGGAAAGCTTTCTTGATAAGTTAAAAGTTGAGTCCTACAGACAACACTCCTCCATGCAAAGCAAAAAACCAAAGCACACATGGAAAGTGCACCATCTGTGTCTGGCCATGTTCTACTCTTTATACATACATGAGCTATATCAAGTCATTCCTGATGCAGAAATACAAAAATACCCAAAAAACAAAAAACAAAAAAACCCACAAACCCTTCTCATATATACTACAGAAGACTTCTAGCTGTCCTTGAACAGGGTGCCTCTTAAGAGGTGACAAAGTGTATCTATTCACAAGGGTTTCATATTGACTCTTTCTATTGTTATTGCTGAGAGAGCCTGCACAGAGAAACAAACAAAGTTCTTAAGGGAATTCTTGGTACCATGCTTGAGCAAAAGTGAATGTGAAAGTTCCAGAGCCATCTAGAATCCCATCAACTTTTCACCCTGGCTTCTGTTTAGACTCTTCTGCTCACATTGTTGGAATGAGACAAATATAGCCAGTTTTGCTTTGATCTGTGGTCAGCTTGGCTTTCCAGCCCTGGCACAATGGTGACATTTAAGAGGGGAAGGGATAAGATTATTTTCATTCCAGCCTTTTAAGCATGATAAAGATTTCAAAAACTGCTCTGGGCAGAATATGAATTTGGATGTAAACAGAATATCTTTTTCTGTTATTTTTTTGTTTTGTGGGTTTTTTCTTTCTTAAATTAAAAGGTCCTTCTTGGCTTGTTGCTGGGTATTTACAGTATAATTAGGCAGGTCAACTTGTTCATCTCCTTCAATCATTTTGTTTATTAACTCAAGGACCCAGTGGCCTGCACTTGCTGAATGATGGGGGAGGGGATTGCTGCAAGGTGCAACCCACACCACAGCCAGAACCCGAGCAGCGCTGTCAGCCAATCTTTATCACTTTCTGAAAAAGATCATCATAACTTTGAGAACAATTAGGCTCCCAGAAAACAAAACAAACCCTTGTGTATGTGTCTATCTACTCAGCACTCAGCAGTCAGCTGTCTGAATCCCTGGAATTCTTGCTGCCTCATTGCCAACCCAGTCTCCTAATCTGACAGCTGAGACCAGTTAGAGGCAACATGGGAGTCAGGGTGAGCCTCTTAATTAACCTCATCCATTGTGGCATAAAAAGGTCTGTTTCCTCCTCTTCAGACCCACTTTCCATTTCTACCACGCTGAAAGGCAACCGCAGGGAGACAAGGAGAGCAGGAGAAGGTGAGTGGATACTAGTTGCAAACAGGTAAAGCCCATGGACTGTGAGATTGCCTACCAGACACATACCTATAGACACAAGCTTGTGTGGACGATCAACACAAGTTCGGATCTACGGGTTTGTGGCAACAGGCTTCAGCATCTTCTCCTGTGTGGGGGTTGATTTATCTGAAGATAAAATGTTAAAACCATTAGTCCAAAAAAGAGTTTGTCATTGGGTCATATAGTCCAATGACAGATTATGCGATTGGGTCATTTCATGCCAGAGATGGAAAGGGGTTCAACCTACTCTCAAAAGGTGACCTTGGGATGGTCTCCTATTGTCTCTGGCAAACCTAGTTTTTTCATTCACTTGATGCATTGGCTTTGGGTGAACCTCATTTTATCAGAACCCTCATCTCTTTAGCCCAAGCTACTGTTAGTATGGCCAATTAGCAGAATGAGATAGAATCTGAAAGAGAGAACAAGTACCCTGATGCAGGGTAATTCTTTTAATTTCTGCAATTCTGTGGTAAAGGATACTGAGGTTGCCTCTTTGTAATTTTCATGTCAGAGAAAAAGCAAGTGGAATTAACTAGCAAGCACTGCTAAACAACTTGGAAGAGAGCTTTCTCAGCACATCCTAGCAGACATCTCACTATCCTACACTGGGAGGCTCAGCTTCAAGAAAAGTTGTGACTTTGCATCATCCCTTCCCAACCCCATTACTGGCCCAAATATGAACAATAAGAAAGTTGGGTGTATTTTGAAAGTTAAGCTGTCAGAAGACATATATTACTGCCACCCCTAACACTATTGAAGAGCATAAGGTTGGCTCTATTCCTTTATTATAAGTGTAAGCAATATGCAATCAATATTTCTGCAAAGCTAAAGTCCCATAGGAAGAATGGACCTTCAAAACAATGGACTTCTGTGAACGACCCTTCCTGTGAACTGTGTGGCAGACATGGTCATAACAAAAACCACTTCAGGGAAGCTCATTGGACATTGAGACAACCCCTTCCTGGGACATCAGGAAAAGCATGTACCTTGTGCGTTGGAACAACAACTTTACCAGAGGGATTTTTAATATCTGTTAGCAGGAAACTATGGCATTTGGCCCTCAAAAGGGTCCCTTCACCTTGTCAAGTGGACATTCACGCTCTGAGAGCCCAGAAGAAAACGGAGGCTCCACTGACAAGAAAAGCTGAATTGGATTGCTGTTCATAGAGCAGGTCAGACTTCATGCATGCATCCTAACAGGTAAAATAGGAGCCTAGGAAAATAAGAGCGCCTAAGATGCTACCATGGTGTTCCTCGGCAGCATGATTCAATCCAGAGCCACGCCCACCAGTGTTCAAAGGTGGGTGATCATGCAGAGATTGCCAATCTGAGAACCATACCAAGCAGTACCCAAAACATGGAACCCCCAAATAGTCTCTACATCGTTTATTTAAAAGCATTCGTTTCCTTTATAAAAACATTGGTGTTTTACAGAATTATTGAGCTTCTGATTTTCCTTTGATCTATCTGACAAAGGAATGGGGACTGAACTTTGTGGAGCATTGCTGAAATATGGGAATTATAACTCCTATTGAAAGTCCAGGGGGATGGGCTCCAACTCCCCAATTAATGAGAACTAATTTTTAATATAGGCTAAATCATCCTCATCCAAATAATTTGAAAATCTAGCCCCTCCCCGATTTTAGGCAGAGTCTCATCGTGTTGCCCAGACTGACCTGGAACTCCCATGGAGCTCAATCTTCAAAGTCACAGAGATCTGCCTGCCTCTGCCTCCTGAATATAGGGAATCCAAGAGGTGTGCCACTATGGCCAGTTAAAATTCAAAACTTTTTGAGCACTGACCTGATGGCACAAGAAGAAAAACCCACACCTGACACCAGGGACATGCTATAGTGACAATATAGATGCACTGAGAGCCTTGCATATAATACCTCCAGGCTGTGTATACCTGATGTCCCTGAACAGTAATAACTTTGTGTTTAGGCTTGAGTCCTATTATCAAGCCATCTCAACAGATTTTAAAACATTTTAATTTTTTAAATCACAAATATGAAACATTTCTCAACAATTTCAGATTAGGAATATTCAAACTAAACTGTGACTAGTGCATCAATATCTGCAATATTTGTCACCAATGAACTAAGATCTATCAAGTGGTACATTGTCTCCTTCTCATAGTACTGCCTATACATTCCCAAGATACTTTGAGACCACAGAAGAACTCAACCCTGTGTTTCCTTTAGGGCCACCTTTCCTTTTTTCAAACACAGGATAAAGGGCTATGGATTCAAATATACTAAGATTAGCATCCAAAAACCTAACATTTTAAATTCAATAATCACAATAACGATTGTTTGACTTTCCTGAAGTAGCCATTGAATGCCTTCTTCTAGAAATTTCTTTGTGCTGGAGACTAACATGGGAATTCATTTTTTTTTTCCCAAAGGATATTTTGGTTCATTCCATGAGACAAGATTTCACTGGGCTCTATCAGATAGCAACCAAGTGGGAAAGCATGAGGCTGGCATTTACAAACAAAGGGGAAGGTCATTTATCAAGACCCAAGATCATGGATGCTGTAAACCTTTCAAGTTGTCAAGAAGTGGTTCAGCCGGGTGTTGGTGGCCCTCGCCTTTAATCCCAGTACTCCGGAGGCAGAAGCAGGTGGATCTCTGTGAGTTCAAGGCCAGCCTGGTCTCCACAGCGAGTGCCAGCATAGGCTCCAAAGCTACAC
The DNA here is from genome assembly GCF_003668045.3 of Cricetulus griseus. Classification (NCBI taxonomy): domain Eukaryota; kingdom Metazoa; phylum Chordata; class Mammalia; order Rodentia; family Cricetidae; genus Cricetulus; species Cricetulus griseus. The sequence continues at coordinate 153,190,622 of NC_048597.1, read as the reverse complement.
AGAGAAACCCTGTCTCAAAAAAAAAAAAAAAAAAAAAAGTGGTTCAATGACACCAAAAGGAAACTGCCTGGATCCTGAGAGCTGGGTTCAATATGTACCCACTGGGTGGATATTGGAGAGTTCCTGAAAATATTAATTTGTAACCAAGTTGAATGGAAGTTAAAATATCAATAACAACTTTCTGAGATGTATACGAACCCTGTATGGTGAAATTTAGAATATGTATATCCAAATAGTCACCAAGTTGAAAGACAGTGCCTATTACTTTCAAATGAATCTTGCCTAAATTTCTTTCAAAAGTAGCAATCACTATTATGAAATTAACTTTTAAAACTCCCAAACTCCATAGACTCAAGGACCAGTACAGATAGGCTGTTTGGTTATAAAATTATAAAAATTACATATTAAAAATATGTTTTCAGTGCCCTTAAATTTGCAGTATTTGAGGAAATGGAAGGTTTGGGTGTAAACAGAGAAAAATGTTATTACCTGGAAAAACCAACTTCGTCTGAGTAACTTTAAAGTGGCCTCCATGTCGCCAGTGTCTTAAAAATCATCACTCATGCCTGGAAAACAAGACATTTAAAATATTTTTGTAAGTTGATCCGGAGTAATCTTACACAACTTTTGGTTTTTGGTTTTTTTTTTTTTTCAGTTGATTTCTTTTTTGTCGCTCAATTCTTTTGTACGTTAAATCATAAGTAGCATCAGATGAAGGGTAAAAAGAAATATTTTTTTAAAAAAAAGAAAAACCCTAGATCTATTCCTAGAAAAAAACCAACACTGGGACAGGCCATGTTTATTTCTAGAGTAACCCATAATAAAAATGTTCTACAAATAAGTAACTTTCACATCCCCCACCCCCTGGAAATTCCCTGGCTACCAATGGACTGTAAAAAGGATTTTTACCAGGAAAAAAAAATCATCAAATAGGAATGTGAAGTCTCAGAATATTCCCAAATTCCAATGTTTTCTACCAGACTACTTGCTTAAGAAATGTGGCAGAGAGGCCACTAATAGTCAAGGATGGGAAGACATATTGGGCATACAGGGTGAGGATCACTTGGCATGATGAGAGAGAGAACCCTGAGAGAGAGAACCTTCTAAATTTCAGCTTGGGAGATACCTAGTCTCCACCAACAGGGCTGTGCCAAAGGAACTGGTCTCGAACAGTGATTGGTTCCCAGGTCTGGCCCTCTTCTCCCACAGTAGTGCTCTTGTGTCCACTGTACCACAGCTTCCACTGAGATTTTGCTTTATTTCATTGTTCCTTCACTAACGGAAGGCGGACCTATTGTGTGGCTCCCTGATGACAAGGACTCTGAGTTCTGCATGTCTTTGGACTTGAGCATCCAGTCTGTGGTGATGTCAGCAGCACTGTGCCTACAGAAAGGTGTTGCCTTTCATTTTTAAAGATGTATGTCCTATGGACATTGTTTATTCTGAAATGAGAGGGCCAGTATACTAAGCAATTTTTGATGAAGAAAAGAAGGAAGATAGGAAGAGGGAGAAAAAGGGAAAGTGAGACTTATGATAAGGAAGAGGAAGAGATGGAAGGGGGAAGAAAGATAAAGAAAAAGAAAACAGGCAAAGAAAGAAGAAAAGGGAGGTGAGGAGCTTGTTACACACACCCTTCAGCATTCTCCCTGACACCCAGCTTCTTGAAGCAAGGAGAGTTTGGGGTCTCCTACAGCTTTTCTGTTTTTCTGATGCCTTTTCTTTTACTCTCTGACTTCACTGTCATGTGTGTGTCTCTCTGTGTGTGTATCTCTGTGTGTGTCTCTGTGTGAATGTCTGTCTGTGTGTATCTCTGTGTCAGTGTATGTCTGTGTCAGTGTGTCTCTCTGTGTGTCTGTGTATCTCTCTCTCTCTCTCTCTCTCTCTCTCTCTCTCTCTCTCTGTGTGTGTGTGTGTGTGTGTGTGTGTGTGTGTGTGTGTATGTGTGAAGATCCAAATGCTTCCACAAAACAAACACATAATACCAGCACTCAGGAGGCAGAGGCAGGAGGATCTCTGTGAGCTCGAGTCCAGCCTGGTCTACAGAGTGAGTTCCAGGACAGCCAGGGCTACACAGAGAAAACCTATCTTGAAAAACAAACACACACACACACACACACACACACACACAAAAAAAAAAAAAAAAAAAAAGAAGCACACCCATCAGATGCTGATCTCAGGGTAGTTCTCTGGTGCCCTCCCTCCTCTAATATTGCCATAAGGTCCCTAGACTGTGGTATGGGAAAACCTCCCTAGAATACAATATGGCACCAAAGCCAGCAACTTTAAGCTGAATTAAGTCTTTTCCCAGGAAAATCTGTATTGAAGGGAGGGAAGGAAGACTCATCCTACAGCAGGGCATGGTGGTTCTCCGCTTCTTTCAAGCCAGGCCAGGTCAGACATAGCCACTTAGAATCCCCCCACTACACACTCCCTGTACAAAAAAAGAAAGGAAGAAAGAGAGAGAGGGAGGGAGGGAGGAAGGAGGGAAGGAGGAAGAGACAGAGAGAGAGAGGGAGAGAAAGAATTTAAGAAAAATGCAAATGACAGCATGTATAGGTCAACTGAAGAACAAAGACATGAAAATGGTCTGATAGAATCAAGTCGGGTGAAAAATAAGCCCTCGGATCATTTGAGTGGTGTAGTTCTATTTTTCGTAATTAAGGAAATGTCTGAGCCTACTTAATGTTCCCTGAAAACAGATGTAGAGCTGAGATCAAGAACTGGAGAGTGAGGACTAGGACCAAGTTTGCTTTCGACACACTTGGTGAAACAAAGGAGAAAGAGGCTTCGCCAGCCACAAGCTGCTCTGTGTGCAGCTGGCTATGAAAGATGGCTTTCACTTTGGGAGGAACCAAGTTTGCTCACAGTCACAACCTTCCTTCCTTCTTAAGATGCCAGCCCACAACTTCTTCTCTAGCTACATTGTCAACAAAGCAAGGGAGGAGGATGCAAATGAAAAATAACAGGACTCCAATTCTGACACAGAAATATTAGGCATCTGTCATTTCTTTAATATTTGAACTGAGTGCGGCACAAATGTTCCCAGGAGGCTGGCCAACCTTAACACTTTCTATTCAAAGCCAGGTTTTGTTCTTGAGAAGGCATGGCACAATTAGATTAGAATGTGGGGGTGCTGAAGAAAAGATGAAGTTGCTTACACCCTGTGAGGAAGAGAATACACAATCTACAAAGGGCCAGTACATCTTCGGAGCCATGTCTGTTACAGTCAGATCCCTAGTCTAGAAATGCCTGAAGCCTCCACAATGATGCACTCGAAAAGAAGCAACCACCTGCCCTGAGTGACTTGACTAGATTCTTATGAAGTAGAATGCCCTGTGCTTACCGAAGGGTACAGAGCCACTTACAGGGGCACACAGAGTTACCCTACAGACCTGTATTTCACCCTACCACCAGGAAGGTCCAATTGTCTCATCTGGGCCTCCTGATTTGTAGGTTTCCTTATTTATAACAATGACCAGCTAAGCAGATTACAAATTTATACAGACTCTAACAAATAAGGTTTAGAAGACCCCTGTGTTATCCATGTTAGTTCTTTCTAGTCATATTCTCTCTCCCTCTCTTTTTCCTTCCCTCTGTTTCTCTCCCTCTTTCCCATATACATACCACACACACACACACACACACACACACACACACACACACACACACACACACACACACAAGCTGTTGCCTGCTTAACCATATCAGAATGACAAGCAACATCTGTTTGTAAAAGAGATCAAAAAAATCAAAAAAGAGATAAAAAAAATCAAAATCAAACCTTAATTTTTTTGGCTATGTTTCTCTTCTCTTTTTCCCCCTGACTCTAAAATCAGAGGGGAAGAAAGGACAGTGTTAATATCTCATCAGGTGTGGGTCCCAGGGCAGTGGGCTCAGCAAGGCTGGCAGACAAAGTGGTTTCACTCAGTACAGCAGTATTTAAGGATGTCTTCCTAGAGTATGCCCAGCCACACCAAAGCCAGCCTAGCAAAGCCCCAAAAGCTGGACTCTGCTTGTGGCTTTCCAGTCATCTTCTCATCGAAGTTGTGAGGGCTTTTGGCATCTGGCAAGAGATGATAAGAGAAAGGAAGACAAGGCAAAGTGGGAAGGAGGGACAGAGAAGATGGGAGCTCATTTGTGTCTTTTGTCACACAAGACCATTCCACACATGTCACACACAGAAACACACGAGGGACAGCTAGAGGCCTAGGCAGGAATGCATGAAACTGGCCATCAGCAAGGGCCTCTGTCAGTCTCCTTCCCCTCACAGGGACCTAGATTTCTGGAAAGTCCCTAATGATCCACAGACTCAGTGTAAAGAACCAGAGCTGTGTCTATGGGTTGGAGGAAGGAAGGATCTAGTAATGAAAGCCTCCATCTTCAGCGTGAAAGATTTTGCCCCAGCAGAAGGGAAAGAGCAGCCTGTTAAGACTCTCAACTCCCATTTCACTTGGGATTTGGAAGAAACCCACACACACACTGAGGGAGAAATAAATCCAGACAAGTTGCTAAGGAGACTTGTGTAAACTCCAAGCACAGACATATTTCTTGGCCTTTCCCCTGCAAGGCATCTCCTATTCTGAGCACGCAGCTCTGCAGCAGCCTTGCACCAACCTTCTGCATTAATCTTGGCCTTAGCTGAGCAGACTGGCAGAGCTCGCTGGCTGGAGATATCATATTCTTCAAAGTTAATAAGTTAAAGGTGTGTGTGTGTGTGTGTGTGTGTGTGTGTGTGTGTGTGTGTGTGTGTGTATGTGTGTGTGTGTAAGAGAGGGAAAGAGAGAGAGAGGAATGTGAGAATGTGTGTGAGCCTGTGTACGAGAAAGTGTGAGTGTATATATGTGTGTGAGTGTGTTTCTGTGAGAGAGTGCATGTAAGAGAGAGAGTGTGTGTGTGAGTGTGTGAGAGAGAGAGTGTGAGTGTGGGTGTGGTTGTAGGGAGAATGTAGAGGAATCTTAATTTGAAGTTTTTAAAGTATCAGTGTTGAACAAAGCATATTCACACTGAGGAAATGGGTAAGTAGAGCTCGAAATTCTGGAAAATTCCCTTTGCCTCTACATTTGGCTTTTCTCTTTGCTCCTAGAATTTCCCTTCCTGTGTTTCCAGATAAAATCCTGTCCTGTTGTATATGTGAGCAGAGCTTCTACCCCTGTGCATGTTCGTGCAGGGACCCAAGTTTCTAGAACACAGCACATTCTATCGAGGGGGGATCTGCCCTTCTGCCTTCCTGCCCTGCAGAGTCCTGTAGTGTTCAGCCCTTGCAAACACATGGGGAAAATCCCAAAGGCCTAGAGCTCCATCCTGCTAAAATGTGATGGCAGCTAGCCTTGGGGAAGAGAGATTTCAGACTGAGCAGTCTCTTAAACAGAGAACTCCTCCCAGAGAGACACATCTCCAGCCACAGCTGATATCTGTCAACATTTGATTTAGGGGGAAATTAACATTTTCTTGTCAGACAGAGATGTTTGTGCTGCAGAAGTCAATATTTTCTTTTCTCAGCCTCCTCTATTAGAATTTCTGTGATTTTTCCCAGGACGGAGAGAAAGTAGAAAAATATAGTCCAGACCATTGTTCAGGGTGCAGTGATAAACATACGTATTCCAAAGTCTGGCCTAGAATATGTCTGTGTTTTACTTGTATATTGGCATGCAGGTTCACATGAATGTATTTGGATATATGTTTTTTGGATATGTGTGTATTGGATATGTGTGTGTGTGTGTGTGTGTGTGTGTGTGTGTGTGTGTGTGTGTGTCTCAAGAATGCAAACATGTGTATGTATGTATAGCTTGTGCATGGGTCTGCATATATGCACCTGTGTATTTCATATATTTGTTTTGCAGATTTATGTCTGTTTAATATGTTTGTGTATAGTTGTGTACTTGTGTATTTTCTTGGTGTGCATGCCTCTCTTGGTGTATGTGTGCGTTTCACTGCCTTGCCATAGATGATGCTATTAGTAAAGCACACACAAAGATAGCTGAGGGATGGACATCTGCTCAGGGCCTCTCCAAACCAGGAAGATTTACATTTGCCACCAAATGTAATAGATAAACCACAGTGACGGGCCACCAACCAAACATCCTGATGTTACAGTTTTTGGATGGTTGGCCATGGATGAGAGACGGTTGAAAGAAGGGACAAAGTCTCTGCATTTGTGCAGAGGCTTGGGTGTGTCCCTTTGTGATCTAGGAAGGCTATGTTGCTGCCATTGCTTTACTCTGACAACCTTTTCTTGGCTTCACACTTGAAGACTAAGGCAACTGACTCTGACTGGGTTAAGTCAGAGGGCCAGGCAACTCTGAGGCTGACTCTTAAGTTAGCAAAATGGAGACTTTGCTCCTGTCATTCTGGAGACAAGAGAAGACCAAGTAACCAGTCCTGCCTATTCACCTTTCACCAACAAGACTCCAGGTCACTGGGCCTCTATTCTAGGAAAGGGGGCATTTATGTGTTTCTTCCTACAAAGTGTTTCTCCCTCAGATGTCACCTGGCACTATGCCCATCAAGACTCAAAGTGAAAGCTGAACTGGGGGATTTGATCAGGGTGGGCAGGCCCCAGCAGGTGATGGGACAATTGCCCAGAGTCCTGACTAGCCTGGAGGCAGGAGGGGGATACTTGCAATTTTTTAAATATTTTTTGAGATTATAATTATATCATTTTCCCCTTCTCTTTCCTCCTTTCAACACCCCCTTATGTCCTCCACCTTATTCTCTTTCGAATTTATGACATCTTTTTCTTTAATTGTTGTTATGAATGCATACACACACACATTTCTAAATACATAAATGCAATCTGTTCAGTCCATATAGTATTACTTGTACATGTGTTTTCAGGGCTGACCATTTGATATTGGATAAACAATTGGTGCTCCTCCCTGGGGAGCACTATGATTCCTACTGTCAGCATTCTTTAGTTGCCTGGAGTTCTTTGTCTAGGACTGAAGTCTTGTGGGCTTTCTTGCTTCCATGTCAGCATGTCTTTTGACATTCATCCTTGTTCAGATCATGCTTAGGCAACCTTGCACATTTTTTTTTCATTTGTCCTTGAAGCTGCAGTGACCAGAACTCCAGAAATCCTGCCTAGCAGCCCATTGGCCTGCTGGAGCTGAGTGGATTGCTTCCCCATAATGTAGAGAAATATTTGTCAGGAGTGCTGTATAGACTTGCATCACTGAAGAGAGGAAGAATTGCTTGACAGGAACGGCACTGTCTCCATTTCTGAAGTGAGGTTTCTGTCTCACATTTATTACCCCCAAATGCTTTCCTTGGTAACCTAGCTTATTACTTTCCAAAATTCTCCAAACAACAAAAAACATATGAGATAACTTTCATTCCACTACACCTGCCCTCCCTCCAACTCTGCCATCCTTTTCGGAAAAGATATTAGTAAACAAAAGATCAACATTGCCAGGATAACCTTAAGGGGAATCCATCTATATGTGTACACTGTGAATTCAGATATCTTTCAAATTTCAAAGAAGGCAGTTTTCACATTACATTGGGAAATTCTTTAAGGAAGCCTTTGAAATGTCAGAAGAAACAGGAGACATATCAACAGTGGCTGGCAAACTAAACTGTCATTCAGATGTATCTCAAAAAATGAAGTAACTCAACTTCTATTTGGAACATGGATATAAGTGAACATTCACATACATATGCTATGATGGTTAATATTAATGTCTAATTTGATAGAATCTAGAAACACTGGGAGATGGACTTCTAGGTATATCTGTAGGGGTTATCATTTTTGAAAGATTTATTTTTATTTTTAATTTTGAGTATGCATGTATTCTGTATGTAGGTGTGTACAGATGAGTGTAGGTATCTGCACAGCCAAAAGGCAGTGGCGGATCCTCTGGAAATGGAGTTACAGGCAGTTGTGGGTCACCCAACATGGGTGCTGGGAATTGAACTTGGGTCCTTCATATGAGTAGAAAGAGCTCTTAACCAGCAAGTACCTCTTCAGTACCAAGATCATCTTATGTTAACTGATACAGGAAGACTTGCCAACTGTGGTTGGTGCCTTTCCCTGTCTGGGATCCCGGACTATGTACATGGAGAAAGAGAACTAAGCAGTCACAAGCATTCTTGACTTTTTGTTTCTTGGTTGCAGATGCAATGTAACCAGCTACATCAAGTCACTGCTGCTGTGGTTTCCCTGCTATGCTGGACTACATTCTGGGACTGTCAGCCAATCCAACCTTTTCTTTTTAAGCCATTTTTTTTCTGGGGTATTTTATCATAGCAATGGAAAAGAGACTAAAACCTATGCAGATGTGTAAACAGGCAAACCTATCACTATTAACCTTGTGGTGAAAGACCACACTTTTTTTCACATTTTATAAACTGACCCTTTTTTAGTCCACTCTGAGATTTAATCTTATGGGATGGATACAGGAGAATAAATGAAATGTTCCACCTTTTTTATCTTGTATAAACTAATGTTTCACATCATCCAGCAATTCTCTCTAAAACCCAAAGACTCCATATTAGACAGGAATTGAAACAAAGAAAAGCTGAGTTTTTCCAAAGCTGAGGCATTGTTACAATGACAACAGCGGGATTCAGATTCCTAGGTGTGGATGAAGGAATCTGGGTGTGCTTCTTTGTTCATTCTGCTTTCCTTGTTGGTCAGCCACGGCAGGTCACCTGGAATCCCAGGGTACAGGACACACCAGCCACATGTACTCCTGCAGTCACCAAATTGGGTAATGTCAAAAGTGATGAAGTACCCAAATGGTCATATTGAGAACTGGCACAGAGAGCAGTCAAGGCTGAAATGGATCCCAGACAGGGAAAGGCACCAACCACAGTTGGCAAGTATCAGTTAACATAAGATGATCTTGGTGCTGAAGAGGTACTTGCTGGTTAAGAGCTCTTGCTACTCATATGAAGGCAGTGTATTCCAGTGAAGCCAGTGCAACTGTGCATTCCTCTAATTCTGACAAAGAGTGACTAATAGCAGGTAATTGGCTTACCAGTCTAGAAAGTGGAAGGTGCATGTCTGTTACATGAGGTGAATATTCATGCTAACTAGGTTTCTACTTGTTTTCTCAATGGGGCAGGACTGAGAGCAAATTCAAGATGGAAAGAGAAGAGTGCTCCAAGATCAAAGTGTCTCCTGGAACATGTTTACTTGTTTCCTATATATACACTTAAATCAAGTGGTTATTAACATATAATTTAAAAATGACTAGTGCCCCCAGGAAGAGTTCAAATGTTATCAAATGTTATTCTTAGGCAGAATTAAGCCCCTGCTATAATCACATCTATATTTTCATCTCACATGAATAATGTATTGGTGACACTTAATATGAACCAGACATCACCTCATGGATGGCTTATAAAAGCACGGTCATACTTTCACCTCCAATGGTGTAGTATTTTGTGGTTGGTAGATAAGAATAGGTGGGTTTTGTGTGCAGTCTCCCATGTAAAGGACTCCCCTTGAAACATCTTCAGTGTAACTTGAAGAACTCTGATGCCAACCTCTTTTTTTGTTGTTAAGTAAGTCACTTTTATCAGTTTGGACTGACTTGAAGAAAGATTCTGAACTTGAGTACAATCTCAGTAGGAATAAGTTTTATCAGAACTAGCAGTCTGTTATCCTACAATGGAAGAAGAAGGTTGACAACAATGAGATTTTGTCATTTTCAATTAACCCTTAACTTTCTTATGTCACCATGTCTTTGCCTTTTTCATGACAACAAGGAAAAGGTAGTTATGAGCTTCTAATGGAAGACACTTTGAGATGCCTGAAAACAATTATTTTCACTACTGTATCATCTCTGAACATTCTACCTAATAAGGAAGTATAATTTTATCTTACAGGAAATAAATCTTATAAATGTCATTTACAACCCTTTGAGTATACAGCACATTATATAGGAGCAAATCAGGAAAAGAAGGGCCAGACAAGTCCTGTCATCACTGTGAGAAGTATGGCTACTGACGGATAAATCTTCATCAAAGGCAGAAAAAAACAAAATGATTAATTTTAGCCCTGGCTCACTTAAAAACAGCTATGTTAGAAAATACATTTTTTACAACAAAAACCTCCCCCAGGATAATGCAACCAGAGAGACCAAATGGTCATGGTCATGTCTCTTGCAAAGCCTGGAGGGGACCTGGCAGTGGTGAGGAACAACAAAACAGTAGCACTGACACTTCCCAGCTCCTTTCTGCTAAAAAGGTAGACTGTAATGACAGAACAGAATAGAAGGACAGCAGTTTTGTCCTTTACTGAAAACACTGTTACAGCAAAGGATCATGAGACCTTGGGCCCTAAGAAGCGTTAGCCCTGGTGGAGAGTTCTCACAGGAAAGAATTGAGTTCATTCATAGATTAGTACCCTTAAGAGGAGGGAAAGTTGCTGCCAATGGTCAGTGTGAAAAGTCACTTTTCAGATATCAATCCCTAAAAATGACCACATCAGAGACTTCTTCATCATCTAAAGTTCCCTAGTGAGCTCATATGATGGGCTATGAAATGTATCTTCCAAAGAATATAGGTGGGGAGCCTTGATAGGGAAGTCAGGTATGGATACCTACCTGAGGGGTAAACAATCTTATTTCTACTTTTCAAAAATGCAAATGAAGGCTTTTACTGTCTTGGTCCCCAATGAACCAGCATCCTGTCTATAAAGATGGAGGCCTTCTAGCCAATGAACACTGGCAATCCTTCCTTCTTTGAACAGGCTCACGGGACCTCATGAAGTTAGACCATCATCTAGCTAATTTCCTTGTCACTTAGGAAGACTTTCAAATGTGTTCTACAGTTCAGCTCTGTTTTCAGTGCGTGTGGCAAATGGCATGAAGAGTTGGGGCTACCAGATGTTTCTCAGTGACCTGTGTGTATACATCAAATCACTGATGAGTTTTCCTTGGGACCCAGAGCTCTGGGCAGAAGTGGTGACCACAACAAACATGAGGCTCTATCTCCACCAGCAAAGCAGGGATTTTCAAGAAGCCTTATAGGCTTGACCTCCAGGGGGGTAAACCTGGTTAGACATTGGAAATAAGATACAATAAAAACTCTGTCTGGAACAGGTTTACACAAGCTCCCCTGAGTAAGAGAAATTATGAGAAATTCTATCCAGAGTTCAGCTGGGCATCAAGACCATCCTTACTTTCTGCACATCTGTAAATCCTATTAGTGCTTATGAAATAGGATTGCCTGCTGATGGATTTGGGAGCTGCTCCCTCTCCCCACTGAAGAGGCCATGAAGACATGAACAGTAACATATGGTTGCCGCCACTCCCTGCTCATAGTTTCCTTTGTGTGTATGTGTGTGTGTGTGTGTGTGTGTGTGTGTGTATGTGTGTATGGGTGTGTGTGTTTGGGGGGTTACTTGCAAGCGACGACAAAAATTTAGGGTGTCCCTAACCTAAATGCTATGCCTATGCATGTACAGGAGCAAGAGTCTCCGTCTCTACAGCAACTACAGTTGACATTTATTTGTTGCTATGTGCCTTCTCAAACCCAGTTCTGAAATTTCCTCTTAGAAGTTCTTGGCCGTTCTAGACCCATGGCTGTCAGATAATGGTATCACCAAATGCTCACCAAGCTAGCATGGAAACCCCAAGAGAGAGAATCCTCCATAACTGCCTTTCTTGTGGTATCAGCATCTTAGCGGAGGGTTCCGGAATGGTACTATCTTCATTGTGCATTTCTCCTTCCTATTAGACTTCTAGTGGACTGGTATGCCACTTCCCTGTGCCCATACATTCACAAATGGGCTGTGCCAGATGGGCTCCTAATCACAGCAATCATTTGGGAAATGAAATGCTAGAATGACCATTTTACCACTTGAAATTGGGGCCTAAGCTGTCGCTGTGTCCTGTATGAGACCCAAGTTGCCTCTTAAAGAATGCCATGAATCCAACATGGGCTTCGTGCTTTATGACGTCTGAGTTTCTTTCCCAGAAAATGACTGCAGCTCAATTCAGTTTTGTTTCTGTTCTGATGGCTGCTATTAATACTTCCTATTTACAGAACACATACCTCAGAGGAGCTCAAAACATTTACAGAAATTAGCCAAGCCTTGTAATATCCTGTCAAGTGGGCAGGCACTAAATATTACTTTCTTCATTTAAAAGGAAGAAACCAGGCTATAAAAAGGGCAAATATCTTTGCTTGCTACAGACACAGGACCCCATCGCCCACTCACTTCCAAGGTTCTACTGAGGTGCCAAATGGGGTAAGTATTTATTTACACTGTACTCATAAGCTTAGGACTCTAGTGGTTTTCAGACACACATATAAGGCTATAAGAATCCTCCCATGCAAATATCATGCCTGCTGTCTTTCCAGAAATAACACACACACACACACACACACACACACACACACACACACACACACACACACACTCATAATACAAGCTTCCTCAGCAATACTCATTTTGATTGATGGATTTGCAATCAGCCAACTCCTCCTTCTAGAGCAGTTTCCTTCCTCTCTTCCAAGACAGCGCCTAGATTCTGTTTAGTTGGCAGTCTTAAAATGACCTTGAGGTCCCAGGAGTAATCAGGTTGTGGGGGTTGTAGTCCCCACAAGTCCAACATTCAGCCTGTTATAATCACTAGAAAGTAGTAACATATAAGGAACTTCTGGTTTTGAGGCAGGTGGGACTATGCTGGCATCCTAGTCCTGCCACTGGGAAACCTTGGGCAAGGTCATTAAATTTTCTCCATCTCATTGTCTATAAGAAGAGTATCATATTTGCTCTGAAATTCATACGGGTACTATTTGTAACAGATGACATGCAAATTCATGAATATGATAGTGGCCAAAGACACAATAGTACTTCTATAGTGGATGCTCCATAGCCAGTATGAAGAAAGACTGGGCCAAGCATGGTAGTTCATGCTGTATTTTCAGAACTTTAGAGGCTGAGACAGGTTGATTGCCATGAGTTTGAGCCCAACACAGGCTATGCAATGAGTTCTGGGATAGCTTAAATACGTAAGCACTATTTTGATAAAAAGTAAGAAAAGAGACTAATAGAGTAAAGGAGATAAGATAGTCACAAAGAACTGACTTGATGAAGAAATATTGTGAAGATACATAAAGTATACAAAATGAGATGCAGAGGGTTTTATGATTGTCTGTACAGCGAAATCCCTCAGATTATGTTCTTGTTCAGGACAGGGTACCAGAAGGTAGAGGATGAAATAAGATATTGAGATAAACTTCATGGACGGTGCAATAGAGTGTCGGAAGAACCATTGTTGCTGTTACTGCTGTTGTGTGGGTCCAGTGGGGAGGGCGGGATTCCCGTCTCTCCAGCTCCAGGCACAGAAGAGAGAGGTCAAGTGACTAAGCTAAAGAGAATTGCTCAATGAATGACCTAACCGGGAATTAATTGTTGAGTCAGAAAATAAGGACACAAGTGTGAATCACAAAGAATCTTATGTATTGTTTGGACATCTGAATGTAGTGAGGACACATCATCCTTTGGGAAGAAACAAGGCTAGAAAGTTCTGAGGCTTAGATTCCACAGGAGTGTTTCTTCAAGTGCAGCCTCAGGACCACCCAGCCAACTCCCCTGGGAAGCTGAGTAATCACTGAGATTCCTGGGACCCACCCAGATCCACATCAGATTCTTTGGGATAGAGATCCAGAAATATGGATTGCCTATAAACACACCGCTCTTTCTTTCTCCCTGCCACTGATTTTTTGAACTGCCTGTATTTAGAATATATAACCTGATGTTCTGTTATGTATATATACATTGTAAAATGATCAACACAAGCTAATTAACAGATCTGTAACACAGTTGCCATCTGCTCCCTTCTTCCTACCTCCCTTTCCCTCTGTCTCTCTCCTTTCCTCCCTCTCTCCCTGCCCCCTCCCTGCAACCCTGTCCCTCCTTCCTTCTCTCTCTTCTCTCCTTTCTTTCTCTCTTTCTCCTTTTTTAATGGAAAGGATACAATCTTTATCCATTTAGCAAATGAAAGGATATTCAGAAAAACGGACTAAAAATTATAACACTACTAAAATGTACATTCCTCCCAGAGAGATCTACAGATCAATGCAATCCTTACCGCAACTCCAATGCCATTCATCACAGAAAGAAAAAGGAAACCCTGAAATTCACAAAGAATACAAAAGACCCTTAATGCCCAAAACAGTACTGAAAAAGAAGAACAAATCATTATTTCAAAACATGCTACAAAAGTACAATAATCCAAACATTGTGGTTCTACATAAAAACAAAATTAAATAGACAAATGGAGCATGCTAGAAAGCCCAGAAAGCTATGCCTTGTGGTAAACTTATTTCCACAAGGTGGAAAGAACTTAGAGTGAAGAAAGAAGCACCTTTTGTCTTCCAACCAACAGTGTTAGGAAATTTGTTTACACACATTCAGAAGAGCTAATTGGACCCTTATCGAAAACTATATACAAAATCATCCCAAAACGTAAACTACTAGAAAAAATAAACTTTGAGTAGCTTATTGAGGCCTATATGGGCAGCTGAGGAAATTCGAAATCTGGCCAACTCTTGAAAGGGATGAGCATTGGAGATTCTTAGCAAACTTCAGTCTGCCTCAGAGTTTGTTCTGAAATGGGGCTACTCTTTGTTTTAAGTTGTTCTTGTGCCAAAGAGAGACAGGCCTTGGGCAGCTCCATGTTTCACCTCCTGATGATTAACCCTAAGATGACCCTGAGTGTGGGCGTACTCCTTTCCTTGAGGCTGGGAGGTGTCTAGAAGGGTCACACACTTGCCTCATCAGTGCAGTGATTCGCCCTATTGACGTTAGAGGGAATCAAGGGCCAGGTGCTGTATGTCTTGACTGACCCAGAGAAGCTCTCTGGAAATTCACATTTTATGGAGGTGCCAGGCTTAGATGGTTTGGACCAAATGGAAATTATTATTCCCATAGGAAGTGAATTTGGGTTTGAAATTCCTGATCTAGGTGCAGAGATAGACATTAAAGTGTCTGCAAGAAAATATAGATTACTTTGCAGAAAAGAGGGGTGTGTATAAACCAAGTATCAGACCTTCTTTCTCTTAGAGAGGACTCAGAGAATAGTGGCAAGTGCCTGGAAGACAGAACACATGGGCATCATTGCCAACTGACAGCAGCCATATTGGACCTGTATTTAAATTATCTATTTTATCCTTTGAAAATAAGTAATTATAAAACCTCCCAAAAGCCCCTTATTCATATTTCACTTGTCAATAAATGTTGTGGTTATAACATCAAAAGCTTAAGCAATAAAAAGAAAAATAGACAAGTTGTTTGATTGAAGTGAAAATCTTGACCACAAATGACATGGCCAGCAGAATACATAGGCAAATTAAAATATTTTCAGACTGTATGTCCTGTGTCTGCTATGAGATTAGCTCCTTTCCTGTCATAGGTAATAAGTCTGAGGATAGTGGAGTTAGCTCTTTTCCCAAGTCTGTTTGGACAAATCATAACCTTTCCAGAATTTAGCTCCTTTGCTATGATGTAGGGGCTACATTTGAATGACACTTTCAATGACAGAGTTCTTTAGCCATGGCTGCTTCTGTTCCCTCACTTGAGGTACAAGGTGGACTATTCAAGTCCTGGCTTGAGCAGTCCTGAATTTGCTTGGTGTCACCTGCACATCTTCAAATACAGAGGCTGACTGTCATTTGACTTTGCTGCTCTACTCTTTAGTTATTAAAATCAGTGAGTAGGGATTCTCTGAGCACTGGTTCTAAATGGCTATGCATACAAATGTTATGTTTAATGCATTGATAGTTTAATTATAATACATGTCATAACATAATAACTCGAACCAATAACTACCCCTCTCTCTCCACACACACACCACCTCCACAAAGAAGACATTTCTTTCCAGCCTAGGGGAAGGATGGAATAGCAACAAGGCATGCAGCCATGTTAATGCGACAAACAGCCAAGGGAATATGGCATGTCTAAGGATGGCAGACCCAAAAGTAGCAGGTGATAGTGTCCTCGATAAATCCATGTTTTGGAAGGCAAAATCCATCCATCTCTGATGGAGACAAGCCTAAAGAAATGGAGAAGAGTCATGGACAGAAGGCTGTGAGTCTCCACACAGAACTTCTACAGGAGCTCAGCCAAGGGAGAGGACTTTGGAGCTGCTGTATCTGGAACTGTCATCCTTACCTGATTTATTAAGGAAATGGGCTGGGTGACTTAGTCACCCAGAGCCCCAATTTCCTTGAGTATAAAATTGGAAAAGTAATAAATGGGCTCTCCTAAGGTTAAGGAAACAACTGGATAAAACAGCCCAAGAGTTCCTAGGCGTGTGACTTAGACACATCAGGAGTGAGTTTCAAAAGCTAACTTTCACACTGTATAGTGGTCTGTCATCTGTGACCTCTGATCTTGCTTATAGACTCAAGAATGTGGAGTAGTAATGTGGTATTTAGGACTACCCAGTGCACTGTGCTTTTGGAGTCTTCAAATCATTTTAATTTTAGAGTTCCAGTGTTATTTGTGTGCTCTATATTACTCTTCATAACTAAAACAAAACTTCAAACATGGATGGTGAGTCCTTTTAACATAGAATCTAAAGAATCTTTCTAAGATGCCTGAAAGTGACCCTACTTTTTAAGGCCAAAATTATTACAGAAATAAAAATTCAATGGTTCCGAGCTGTTGAATTCTTAGGGTCTAAGACACTGCATAGTAAATACCAGGTAAGTAAACATTGCCTGAACACATAGCTGATGTATCTATCCATTGCAACACAGGAGTAGACCTTTCACAAAAAGATCTGATAGCATATGAATGCCAGGGGCGTTATTGTACATCATTGGTCAGAGTTAAGGGAAACTGGACATGAGTTACCATTCCCACAGTAACTTAGAAGATTATCATCATTTAACAAAGCACATTGCTACAGTTCGTAGTGCTGCCTACAAACTTCAGGGGCTGCCAATGGGATGATATTGAGAGGTGGAGGAAGGGGACTTTGGGAGGTGAGTAAGTCACGAGGTTTCCTTGGCATGAACAGGACCAAGTTCCACTGAACAGGCTTCATATACCACATGGTCTCTCGGCCTTCTGCTTTCCGCCACATAAGGACACTTTATTTCTTGTATAACCTATCCCTCCATGGACACTTCAATCTTCCCTCATCTCCAAAGTAGTAAGAGATAATATCTGATTGTTATAAAGAACTCAGACTGGGATTGGAGAGGTGGCTCAGTGCAGAGGACCTGAGTGTAGTTCCCAGAAGGCATGTTGGGTGACATATCTACCTATAACTCCAGCTCCAGTGGATCAGACACCCTCTTTGGGCCTCTTTAGGCATCTGTATTCACATGCACAGACACATATATACAAATAATTAAAAATTAGAAATAACTCCTGAAAATATAAGTAAGAAAATAACCCAGAGTGTACTATCCTCTTATAGAAGCCCAACACAGAGCAAGACATATCCGCCACTCTGACAATATCCAGCTTTTTCTTTAAAAAGTATCTAAGGGAGAAAGTTAAAATGTCTTAATTTGTAGCCATCATCTTTGCCATCTTGGACCTAGAAGTAGAGGAGCAATATGGATCTCTTGGATATCTTCTGCTATTCATTGTCCCTACTTCTTTCCTTCCACAGTCACTTTTGTTTCTGCTCACCCCTACTCACCCTCCTTGGCACGCATGTACTAATGGCTTGCATAGGCATTAGGAGTTGGTGCATGCTCCTGTTTACTGCCAAGTGCTAAGCCCTGGTATAATACTGGGCATAAGGATATATAGAAAATGTATTAAATAAGTTTAGTATTAGCTGAGAGGATCAGGGGTATTTCACACAAGGAAGAAAAATCTGTTGTTTCATCTCTGCAAGAATTTCTATCCACTTTCAGTCTGCACCATTATTTCCTTTTGCTGTATTTTTATGTATTTATGCTTTTGGTTATTTGCTTCTCTATGAGTTGTGAAGGCCTTGAATTAAGGAGAATTTATTTCTCCCATGTTTGTTGTAGGTTATTTGTACACTCTGTGAAGAGGTATTGTTGTGATTGTTGTAATGAAGAGGTGAACTGCCAATAGCTAGTAGGCAGGAGGTATAGGAGGAATTTCCAGGGAGAGAAAGGAAGAGAAGGAGGAATCTGGGCATGCAGGAGATGCCAGGACACAGAAAGGAAGCAGAAGGTGCAAGATGGAAGAAAGGCAATGCTATTTGATAAAACACAGATTAACATGAATGGGTTAATTTAAATTATAAGAGCTAGTTAGGAACAAGCCTAAGCTATAGGCAGAGCTTTCACAATTAATAAGAAGACTCCATGTTATTATTTGGGAGCTGGCAGTCAGAACAGAAAATACTCATTACACTTGTCTCCTCCTGCAAAGAGTCATTCAAAGGTTCTGCCCATGGTAATTGTGGTCACCAAGCATGGCTGATGGTCTGGAGACCAATGTGATGTGTACAACCCTTTCTGAACTTCCTATGGTGGGGGTGAGAAGGGGGAACACAAAATGTGTCAATTATCCTGGCATCTAGACCAGTGTCCAGGATTTTATAGACAGTAAATCTGAAGACATGTCAGGACCCATGAAAAGGAGTCCATTTCATCTTGCCACAGGTTCAGAGAGCTCAAATATGTCTTATCGTCCATAAGACATTAGTTTGGAGGCTATAGGATGTTTTGGCATTGGTGGTGGATGTCTCTTATCTAAATACAATAGACTTGGGCCAGATGTGTTTACTTTCAACCCTGAAGACTGGTTGGCAGCTGTGGCTACAAACTACCTGGAGGATTAAAGGAAGTAAGTCTCTTTGCTCCCTATACAGGATAATAGAAGTCTTCTGCTGTTTTGTCCTCACTGTTGATTGAATACATAAGATCATGAAAGAATAAACTATGGAACATTCGGTGTGGATTGAATGGCCTTCCTGACAGCTATCCTGATCTCTGTCTTGGATTCTTAACCCCTTTAGTTAGCTTTTCTCTCATCTACACTCCCCCTCTCAGGCACGAACCTCAGGCTTCTCGGCTGGCTCCAATGGCAGCCCCACAAAGACAGCTTCTGACAAACAG
Source organism: Cricetulus griseus (assembly GCF_003668045.3). Classification (NCBI taxonomy): domain Eukaryota; kingdom Metazoa; phylum Chordata; class Mammalia; order Rodentia; family Cricetidae; genus Cricetulus; species Cricetulus griseus. Next base: position 153,171,608 of record NC_048597.1, on the reverse strand, counting down.
AACAGAAGCAGAATGAATGAATGCTATCCACCATGCAGCGAAGTGAGCAAATGTGCTCTTCTATTGGTTCCATGCTGCAGCATTTATTGAATACCACTTTGTTCCAGTCACTGTGCTACATGCTACTAACTTACAGATGAATTACATGAGGAAAAGGGAAGAGATGTGCATGGAATCCCCTTTCAGATGGGGAAGGTTGATGGGGCACATGCACTGGCATTGTCAATGGGCAAGGAGAGAATGACACCCTCGTATAGGTGTTAATGAGGCACAAAGTAACAATGGATAAATAGGAAAAGACTAGTAAAAAGACTAATGAATAGTCAACACACCCATCCATTCTTTTAGCAAGGAACTTCTTACAAACACAAATGGACTCAAGATATTAGTCATTCTTTAAACTGATGGCTTCATGTGTTGCCAAATTTTGCTATACCAAACAGGCATCTGTCATGTAGGGTGATATTGACTCTGACAACTCCAAAGCCTCAACATTCCCATTTGATTGACTCATTGGACAGATTCAAATGCCTGTGGTGAAGTATGGGCTGACCTCCCTGACCTCGACATCAACACAAGTGGAGTTTCAGTCTATTCTAGTAACTTTAAGGATGAAGCTAGCTTTTGTGTCATTTTACCCCGATGAAGCTAGCTCTTGTCATGCATCTGCCACTCAATGCAATATTTCACACCAGGGCTTGATGCTCCATAGGGAAGCATAGAAAGGATAATGAGGCAAGGTTTGAGAAGTTATCAAGAAAGAAGCACAGGAACTTTAAACACTAAGTTAAAACTACTTTGAAATGGAATAGAAATGAGTTCCCATGTTGACATAAAACAAATGTTTGAAATCAAGTACAAAGGCCTTGAATGTCAAGGTGGGTAAGAAGAAAAGCAAGGTATTCCTGTTTCTGGTTAAAAAAAGAAAAACAACAACTCACAACTCTTTGGTCTGGCAGTCAATTCCACACTTTTACATGCCACCCTGGTCTGCTCATGCCAGAGGTGTTGCCACCAAGTGTGACCTTCTCACCTGGGAAACAGAGTTGTGGTGGTTTTGCAAAAGGACAGCAGAAAAGTTCAAGAGCTCCCATGCATGGTCATACCTATGAGGACCTCCATGTTAGTCTGTTCATAAAAGGAGTGTGAGGAAGCAAGAAGAAAGTCTTCAAGTCAACAGCAAGCATGAGCTTGTCAATAAGCCTCCCAGAGAAGACTCTGTCCAGAGGCATTACCATGGTGTTGAATCCAGTCTTACCTGGGGGGTGGGGGGTGGGAGGTGGGGGTGGGGTAGTGTGGTCATCCTGTGTGAGCTACTCCACTTCATCATGCTTAGTCTTACTTATCCAGATGTTGATGGGGAATGTACTGTGTATGTTTATCTTATTGATTGTTAAATAAAATACTGTTTGGCCAATGAGACAGCAAGTAGACGGGACTAGGAGTCAAAGAGGATTCTGGGAAATGTAGTAGAGAAGTGCTGATCCAGGCAGGAAATGACATAGCAAGAAGACTCATATTTAAGCGAAGGAGAAACAGGAAGGGCCCTCTTTTCCCCTCCGCTCCTGCTCCAGCGGCAAGATGTGATCCCAGCAAGGAGGGACACCAATAAGGTATCTGATAAATTAAGTCTTATAAAATATATAGGTTTATGATAGTTAAGACTGAGTTAGCAGATGAGAAGTCCTAGTCATTGGCCAAGAGGCTTTGAACCTAATACAAGCTTCTGTGTATTCATTTGGGCCTAACTCGGGCAGGCAGCTGGCATAAAGCTCACACGTGGCAGTGGGGCTCGGTGGCATTTGGCGGAAAGATTTATTGTAACAAGATGTGCTGGGTTAAAGAGCAAATACACTTACCCTGTACCTCAGAGAAGCAGTTGCCTCTGCCTTGACTTGACCTTCTGGTTTTGAGTCAGGTAGGCTTATGGCATTCTGGTTTTGCTTCCTGATTTTACTATGAGAGGCAAGATTTTGAGATAGAGAAAGGAAAAAAGAAAACAACTGTTCTTTTTTAGGGAATTGTTCTATATCAATGGACACAACTGCAAAAGTTAACTGCTAACTAAGTGGCAATTTACACACAATCAAAAAGGCTCACTTAAAACTTCACACCTAATCTTCAACAAATGGGGCTGGCATAACTGGATGCAAACATGTAGAAGACTATAGATAGACCCAAGCCTTTCGCCCTGCACAAAACTTGAGTCAAAATGGATCAAAGACCTCAACATAAACCCAGCTACACTGAACCTACTAGAAGATAAAGTGGGAAATACCCTTGAATTATTCGGTACAGGAGACTGCTTCCTGAACATAACATCAGTAGCACAGACACTGAGATCAACATTTAATAAATGGGACCTCCTGAAACTGAGAAGCTTCTGTAAGGCAAAGGACATAGTCAGCAAGACAAAATGACAGCCCAAAGACTGGGAAAAGATATTCACCAACCCCACATCTGATAGAGGGCTGATCTCCAAAATATACAAAGAACTCAAGAAGCTAGTCTCCAAAACACCAAACAATCCAATTAAAAAATGGGGTACAGAACTAAATAGACAATTCTCAATAGAGGAATCTAAAATGGCTGAAAGACACATGAGAAAGTGTTCAACATCCTTAGCCATCAGGGAAATGCAAATCAAAACAACTTTGAGATACCATCTTACTCCTGTCAGAATGGCTAAAATCAAAAATGCCAATGACAGTTTATGCTGGAGAGGATGCGGAGAAAGAGGAACACTCCTCCACTGCTGGTGGGAGTGCCAACTTGTACAGCCACTGTGGAAATCAGTATGGCAACTCCTCAAGAAAATGGGAATGAGTCTACCACAAGATCCAGCAATTCCACTCCTAGGCATATACCCAAAAGAAGCACATTCATATAACAAGGACATATGTTCAACCATGTTCATAGCAGCATTATTTGTAATAGCCAGAAACTGGAAGCAGCCTAGATGCCCCTCAACCGAAGAATGGATAGAGAAAATGTGGTACATTTACACAATGGAGTACTACTCAGCAGAAAAAAAACAATGGAATCTTGAAATTTGCAGGAAAATGGATGGAACTCGAAGAAACCATTCTGAGCGAGGTAACCCAATCACAAAAAGACAAACATGATATGTACTCACTCATATGTGGACCTGCTTTATGATACATAGTAGTGACCATGCTTTATCAGAGCTGTTTTTAATGATGTTTCTCAGAATGGTTTCCTCCCAGATGATGATTGAGAAGATAATTAAAAAAAAAAATGGTGCCAAGTACCACAAGAGTAACAGAACTGTGCTGTTTTCTGGGATTTTGTTTTTTACTTTGTTGTTGTTGTTGTTTGTTTGTTTGTTTGTTTGTTTGTTTTTGTTTTTTGTTTTTTTAAAATGGAGAGTGCTAGATGTCTCTACAATTTTGTTCAAATGATTGCAGAACCTGGAAAAGCTGTTGCTGCTATTGATGCATAACATATTGCCATTATTGATATATATATATATATATATATATATATATATAATTGAAACTCAAATATGTGATGAATCCAAGGTGTTTCAGTGAGTGCTCACCTGTGCATGCAAATTTGATTTCATCTTTAGTAAGTAGTAAAGTTATATGCTTGCCAAAAAAAAAAATCTCTATGCAGATGCTTCGCAGGGTCTTTCCTAGCCATCCGCCATGGTGGATGGATGAAAGACCCGAGCTAACATGGGGTTAGCTCGTTAAACAACTACAATAAAGCCTTGTACAGTTTGCATTAAAACAAACTTCACACCTGTATCCTCTAATACATTTAACAATATTTTGTTTTTCTTTTCAATTATGTGTACATATGCATGTCAGTGTCTGGGTGTGTATATGTAAATACAGTTTTTTTATGGAGGCCAGAAAATGTGTGGGGCCTCCCTGAGCTGGAATTATATTCCCTTAAATAGTACTTATTGATGAAATTAAGATACAGATTTTCTGAATATACAGCTAAGCTCACTGTCAAGTTTGGACAGCATATCACATTGGCTTTTCATAACTTAAGATTTTCATGATGAATGTGTTCTCTTCATTGTTCCTTAACCTAAAAGAATGGGATTCCCTGTTATGATTTTATATTTACTATGAAAATAACAGTTCAAAAAGAAAGTGTGGCATAAACTGGTAGATTAGAAGCTGCCTCTATGTGACTCTCTCCAAGATAAGAACAAATAAAAAAGACCCTAACTCAGGAAAGAAGAAAAAGGAAGTCAATATAGACACAGCTCTAGGCACATGATTCCCCAGCAGGGGTAGGGAGGCACAGGCTTCATCCAAATGATAAGGCAATGGTGAGAGGACTGGCATCCTCTCCTCAAGGCAACTTCAGTGCCCTCACAAGCCACAAATTCAGCTGTAGTTTTTGGTGAGAAAGTCATTCCTTCTGCATACGGAAAAACAGCAGAAAGAAATACCATTTTGAAGATCAAAAAAGATCCATTCACACCCTGATATCTGAATCCCAAACTCCAAGGATCAGAAAAGCAGATCATCTCCAACTTGGCACCCCAAAGTTTGAAGATCCAGAAGCTGTTACTCCAACACTGCATCCTTTTCTCTGTGTGTGCTTTCTCCTACTTTATCATTTAAAAACTGTTTTGTATACATAGTGTCATAAAATTTTATTTGCATATTTGTCTTCATTACTGTGTAATGACTGTTCATTTCCTTTCTTTTATTCTTCTTTTTTGTCCTGTATTCCTGCTTTTGTTCTTTTCATATACTTTTACTATTTTGACTTTATTCTATTTTGTTAAACTACAGTTTTTATTTTTCTTCTCTCTTACTGAATATATCAAATTTCATTTTTGAACCTCCTCATTGTTATGGTGTTGCTGTTGCAATAGTTCATTTTCTCCTCTCTAAGTGGTACTGGAGATTGAGCCCCCAAGGAAAACAGGAAAGTATAGACTGATATTGAGCTCTGAAAGTAAATTATAGCTAACCAAGATTTCTATACCCAGCAAAACTATCTTTTAAAGTCACCAGAGAAACAAGGATGTTTCAAAAGAATTACAAACTAAGACAGTTTATGACCACCAGTTAAGCACAGTTAAAAATACATAAGGGCATACTAAACATAGAGGATGGAGGACAGTTTTGACCACAAAAACATAGGGAATAATTGTTTTCATGAGAGGATTAGGTGAACAAAGTAGAGCTGGAAAAAAAACCAACAAAACCAAAGACAAAAACCCACCATATCCAGCACAGTAGTAACCAACAAACTTCTAGTATTAACAGAGGAAAAGGAAACAAGAAACAAACAGTAAACAATCAACCAATGAAATAACAGGAACCTGAGATATCTCTTAATGGCTTAAATGTAAGCAGCCTCAACTTAATGTCATAGAGATTCAGAGCAGCTGACCAGATCTACAACAAATCCATCTATTTTCTGTCTCAAGGAAACTAAGCTCATTGGCATACATACCCACAGAGAGTCAAAGGATGGAAGGTAATCTACCAATAAATGGAAGCTGGTGCATATAAGTTGATATCTGAGAAAACAGACTTCAAATCAAAATTAGTCAGAAGAGATAAAGAAAGCCATTGTATGTTAACAAAGAGAATGATTCATCAAGGGCTATAACAACTGTAAATCTATATACCAAATGTTGGGATTCCCAATTTTATAAAACAAATACTAATAAGCATAACAAGAAACATGTGTCCTGATAAAATAAAACGTGACTTCAGCAGTCCATTTCCATCTTTGTATAGTTCTTTAAACTAAATGCAGAAGCTTCAGATTTGAACAAAAGATCAAGTGGATTGAACAGGCATCTATGACTCTTTCACCTAACAGATAGAAGATGCACATTCTTGACATCCCATGAAACCTACTCTAAATACAACACATTCTAGCTCACAGAACAACTACTCATGAACACAAAAGAGTCTAAATGATTTCTTGCATGCTATCAAATTAGGAGAATTAAATCTAGGAATCCACAGCCAGATAAGCACAAAACTACACAAAGGCAAAACGATGGAGCAAATCAGTCTTGAATAACTTGTGTGTCATTGAAAAAAGAAGGCAAGGAAAAAATTTAAAAGTTCTCAGAATCAAATGAAAATGGAAGCAAATCCTACCAGAATCTCTGGGATACAGTTCAGGCAGCTCACAAAGAAACATTTGGCTGTGAGCACTCACCTTAAAAAATCAGCAAGATCTCAAATTAATCTAATAGCGCATCTCAGGGCCTGAGAAAAACATGATAAAGCCAAACCCAAAACAGTATGGGGCAAGAAATTATAAAGACTAGGCAAAAAATTAATGGAATAAAGACCAACAACTAACTAACAATAAAGACATAGGTCAATAAAACATAAAGTTGGGGCTTTTTTGAAAACATAAACAATATTGACAAACCTTTAGCTAAACTAACCAAAAGAGAGAAAAGGCTTGAATTACTTAAGAAAGCTGTACACCATGATCAAGTTGTTTTAATCCTAGGGATGCAAGGATGATTCAACATGTGCAAATCAATAAATACAACACAGCAAGCAAACAGACTGAAGTGTAGAAATCACATCATCATCTCTATAGTTGCAGAAAACTGCCTTTGAGAAAGTTCAACATCTCTTCATGGTAAATAGCTGTGAAGAAAGGAGGATGAGAAGGAACAGCTCTCAATATAATCACGTTTATATAGTTTATATATGATAAACCTATAGCATACAGTACACTAACCAGGGAAACACTGGAAGTATCAGGAATGAGATAAGGGTACCTAGGAAAGGAAGAAATTACAGTATCCCTATCTGTGGATAACATGATGCTGTGCAGAAGGGAAGAGTGTGGGGATGGATAGGAAGAAACAGCAAGGGTCAGACAAGGGAAATGGTGAGATCAGAGGGAGAGGGGATAAATAAGAGCAGAGGGCAGTGACATATGTGCACATGCACACACACAAACACACACACATATAAAAACAAAACCAAAATAATGTCTCCTCATCCAACTCAACCCAGCTGTAGAAATTCTCTGTGATAAGCAATTTTTTGCACGAATAGAATTGGCCCTTCCCTAGAGTCTTCTTCATAAGGCTATCACGGGAATTATAAATGTCTGCCTCTTTAGGATCCTCAGTAAGCCAGTAGCAGTGACTAAGGGAATAGCAGACAAAATTGTTAGTATGTATGTCAAGCCTGAAGTGTCCTTGGTCATGACCTTGAGGCCTTGGAAAATTGGTTCAGACAGTTCTCAACCAAGTAGCCATTCTGCACACAGCCCATAGCCCAGCAGGTTGCCACTCTCGAAGGCTGTCACCCTGACAGGCCATCTGCAGTATCTGAGCTGAGGGTTATCAAGACCAAATTTATCACACCCAAGATTCCATCCTTATATAAGAATCACTTGTCACTGGTCCATAAATCCCAGCTCCTCACAGAGCCAAGGGTAATCAAGATTTAAAAGGAAGGGGCCTGGATGAATATCCAACCGACTTCCTCTCTGTGAGGCCCAGTTCTGAAAAAAATCTTTGGCCCTCATATGCCCCACAGAAGACAGTCATTTTTCTCGTTTCCATCTGTATCACTACTATCAAGGGGACAATGTTCTAAGAGCCGTAGGCAATCTGTCTTCCAGAAGGTCCTGTTTGAGCTATGATCTCTGTTCTTTCCAGTTTATGTGTCTCCTCATGAATTTCAGCTTGCTTGCCTCGCCAGATAAATTAACCATAAAGCAAAGCCTTGACTCATGCTGCTGAGGCCTGATAGAAATCAGTGTGAGCCTGGAGTCATGAATCTCTGATAAAGATGGGAGAGCTGCCCCTTCTATCCTCATATTCATGCCACTTTGAACCATCTGGAAGATTCCCTTGACTTACAGTCTTAGAGTGGAGGTGCTAGAGCCTTGCCAAAGGCCAAAGAAAATCCCATTGGCAAACAACAAAAGGAAGTAGACTTGTGTGAGGTGTGGTAGGGTGAGGATGAACATGGCAGGAAAGGCTATGGGAAGGATGACATTCCCCTAACCTAAAACCAGAGCAGAGAAATTGTCCTCAGTTTTGTTCTACCAAAGTTTGGGAAAATTCAATCGAGGTTAGCAAATATCTGAGAAGGTTTAACTCTGTGACCTTGGGCAAACAATCCCCTCCTCTGGGTTTCCATCTGTAAGATTCAGGAACAGAACGAAACCTTCTTCCTGCATGGCCAGGCTGAAGGAAGGTAGAAGAAAAGGCCTTTGAAGCCAATATAATTACTCCTCTGTCCAGGGAAATATAAACAACAATAACTCCAACAGCCTTCAGCTCTGCTTCTGAATGAGTTCTTTGCTTCAGTCTGAGAGGTAAAGTAGTTGGTTCCTTGGGGAAAAGTTGACTGTGGAAGGGTAAGCCATGTCCCCGCTCACTCCGCTTTCATTATGTTACATGGAACTACTATTAATACAAAGGACATTCAATATAATTTAAGAGTTTACTAAGTGTCCACCATGTGCCCAGGGCCGCCGTAGATCCTGTGGGGTAAAGAATGAGTGTGTGACATATTCAGGGAGTTTCCAAGGGTCAGAAGTTTGTGTGCTCCGAGACAAAATGAGCCATTATATTTTTAAAAATCTTCTTTAGATGAACATTACTTCTTTCTATTAGCATAAGGAGCTTAGTCTGACTAGATTTTCTACTGTTTTTGTTCATGCCACTATATACTATATACATTTTATTTGTCTTTGCTTCACCCATCTGCAGGAAGCCTAACTTTGGTGGTTAAAGGACGTGCATTGATTTAAATTCTGGTTGGTTGCATCTAGACAAAAAAGCCAGAAACTCGTGAATTTTGCAAATGCACACTACACACAATTTCAAAGTTCTACTCTGTATGACAGGAAAGCACACTGCATGAGTTGGGATTTGGACACTGCCCTAGCCCCTGAGTGGGTTCTTTATTTAATATTTTTGTTCATCTAAAAGTCAGTAATTCTACCTCAAGTTAAATCCCAGCAATGTGTTACTATACTTTGGTCTACATTTATTTATTTTTCTATTTTGTGTTACTGTATGTCTGTGTGCATGTGTTCGTTGTGTGTGTGTATGTGTGTGTGTGTGTGGTGTTTATGAGCCACTCTCCTCATTTTTTGAAGCAGGGTCTCTTACTGGAAACTAGGGCTTGCTGGTTAGCTAAGGATAGTTGGCTAGTGAGCCCTAGGGATATGCTTGGCTCTGATTCCCCAGTATTTCAATTATAAATGCATATTACCTTGGTCAGATTTTTACATAGGTGCTAGGGATAAAACTTAGGTCAGCAGGGTTGTAAGACAAGCATTTTACCAACTGAGCTCTCCCCATCCCATGTTTTGTATTAAGGTACCAAAAAGACTATCAGTTACATTGTCTTCCTCAGACTTCTTTTGTTTTTATTTCATGTTTTCTAGGACAAACGAGTAATCAATGTATCCTAAATGGGTATCACTTCTGAAATATGTCTTGGGTGTAAGATGAAACCTTTAGAGAAATATAGTAATCAATATGATATCTAACACTTTCCCTCCATGTTCTGAATGGATATGCGCATATGTATTTTCAACCAGATTTATATGAATGCACCAGCATGATATAAGACAATAGAATTTTACAGCCATATTACTTGTTTTTTAGGAAGCTCTTCTTCAATAACCAAAAGTACTGTTTGGACTTTATATGTTCAGAATTGGTCATACTCTTTAGTTCATGAACTGTGAAGGTACCTCCATGTCTAGTGTGTCTATGATGACTACAAGAAGAGGAAAGTAACATGTATTTAGGATGACTGACACTCTTGGACTTTCCCAAGACTGAATTGGTTCCTAGGACATACCTCTATCCATGGGAATGTTCTCGGCAAATAGGGGACAAATTGGTCTCTCTAAGGAGTTATGATTTCCATTTATAGGAACCACATCACTTTGATGCATACATCTCAGCACCCAGAAGAGCCTGGTGTGATTGAGACACACTGGGTAAACAAGTTGTGATGATAATTAATGTTAACTGTCAACTTAAAAGAATCTGGAATCACCTGGGAGACTGGCCTCTGGACATGCCTATGGGGAATTACCTTGATTATGTTAATTGAGTTAGGAAGACATGCCCACTGTATGTGGTCATTCCCCAAATGGGACCTTAGACTGTGTAATTGGAGAAAGGGCATCCTTACTCACTGCTTCTCTACTGTGGCTACGGTGTGACCAGTTGCTTCAAGTCCCTGCTGCCTTGACTTCCCTGTCATGACTTGAACTGTGAGCCACAATAAACTCATACTCAATTAAGTTGCTTTTGTCAGAGAAATTGGTGAACGCAAAAGGAAAAGAAGCTAAGACACTGGGCAAGGCATTTTCTTTTTCTGTGCTTCTTTTTTCCCAGATAAAAATCAGAGACATGGTACTCAGTCCTGTGTGCACCAGAAACTGAGCAGATCCCTCTTCTTCTGCTCACACTGAACTTTTAGATATCCATATGCATGCCATCTTTTTGCCTTCTTTGTGTGCTATCATTCCAAAAGAGTTGTCTTAGAATACCAGGCCATCAATGACCCGATCCTGTCATTGTATTATTCAGAAATGGAACATCATGCTTTGTGCTTCAAAGAGCAGGATGACTGATAAGTTGTCATTGTGGTTCTCTAAACCCTCCAAATTACCTCCAAAGATCGCTAACCAGCTCAAACAAGGCTGAATAAAGCTCAGGAACAATGACCAGTTGGTCACCTTTCATCTGCAGTATGGAAGCAGCTATCATTTACTGGAGCCTCCTCTAAGCAGCACACAGTGCTGGATGCTTTAGCTGGATTAGGTCAAGTCAATCTCATAGTAAAAACTTCCATAAAGTAGCAACCACTGCTCCTGTTTCATAAATGAGAAAAAGCTAAGTCATTCACTGGGGTCACAAAGCTCATAAAGGTTAAGAGGGGGTGGAGTTAAATCCACACAATTTGATTCTAAAATTGGAGCTTTGAACTGCCTGCCATACCACCTTTAAGAAAAATAGCCACATGGCATCCCTTTCTAACTATGCCCCAAAGTCTAAGCATACAGGATATTCTGAGAGGTCAGACTATGTGCTTCTGAGGCCCAGCACACGTCTGTCTACCTATTTAGGTCAAAAGGCATGAGGCTTTCTGGGCATAGGTATTAAAGGATCCGAGGAAGAGATTTTATCTGTTGATTAATTTGAGAGTGAGATAAATTGCCCTGCCAAGCTGATGTGTTATTTCTTTAGCACTTCCGTTTCCCTTTCTGAAAACAAGTAAAAATAAAGCATCTTTGATATCTATGAGGAATGACTGCATGAAATAATGGGAAAGCACCATGCAAACTGTAAAGTACTTTAAAACAATTATACCATATGCTAAGCAGTTTCTAAAATAGCAATGCCTTCAGATGTCCTTGCAAAGCAAATGAGACCCAGCTGCTAGAATGTTCTGCCAAAGAGGAAACCCAGCTCTTGTTCAAGGGGAAGGGCACACGTCAGATTATCCCAAAGATGTGTTGCACAAGAAGCAAGGAAGTCTCATCAAAAATTTTGGTGGTTAATGCTCAAAAAATTGTCGGTGTCTTAAAGATCAAACAAGGCAGAATTTCCAAGTTCTTTCACATGAATTTGGAAAAATACTCTTGAGTGGTGTTTGCATAATAGAAATACAAATTATACTCACCTAGGGAGACATGAGGTAGCCAAGTTTACCAAAACTTCTCAGTATCTTCCCAAAAATAAGTGTGTTGGTAAAAGATAAAGGAAGGCTTCTAAAAAGTATTTATTTATTTGTGTGTGGAGGGTATGTGTGTGTGAATGTGTTGGGGGGGGATTCATGTGTTTCCATGTGTCCATGTGTTTGTGAATACACATATATAGAGAGAGGCCAGAGGACAACCTTGGTGTTGTGCCCAAATTCTGAACCCCCAAATCACCAAGAGACCCATTCCAATGCAAAAGCAAAGAGTCTTTCATTATTTAATGAGAGTTAACTGTCTTAACTCAGTTCCCTCATCTGTCCAACACAGACAGCGGTTGTCGTGAGAAGGACCCAGAGGGGTTGAGAGTCAGGAAATTTATTGGGGTATCTGTTAGGACATACACTTGGCTGACCCTGCTCCCTAATGACGGGCGGGCATACACAGGGACGTGCTACATCACCCATCACGAATTACGGCCTGCATGAGGACTCTGCCCATGTATGGAACCTTAGTGCACATGCACAGTCTTCCCTTTAAAAGTTCCAACTTCCCCACTTCCCTCTCTCTACCTCTCTCTTTCCTCCTCTCTTACTCTCTGTCCTGCTCTGTTCTTTTATTTCTCTCTCGATAGCTTTCCTACCCTTCTTCTAATTTAAGCAGAAACCTAACAGTATGGAGGAGAGTGTCTAAGGGTAAGCAACAGTCTCAGAATTCGTGCACGTCAAGGCTTGGGTGACCTGTCCTGTGTTGATTGGTTAACTGGTTGCTATGGTCTATAGGCCTTCCCAGGGTGGTTGCATCTATGCTCTGTACAACACTGTTACCATAAAGCAGGTCCAGAACCTGCCAGCTAACTTCTGATTGGTTTCTTGCCACATGTGACTGGGAGGATGGGCAAGGTCAGGAAGCTCAGCACATTTTTTTTTCTGAGTCAGAGGCCTACATCTTGCTGGGTCTTTTCTGCAGCCTGTCATGACTGCTAAAGCAGGAGGCTAAGTGAGGGTCTGATCCCTTCATTTGGAGCCATCCTCAGTAATGGCCGGTCTGTCGTTGGCATGGAGCTCACCAGTCAGGCTCAGCTAGCTGTCCAGAGAGTCCCAGGGCTCCTTCTGCCTCCACTCCCCCAGTACTAGGATTACAAACCCATGACAACATGTCAAGCATTTTTACAGGCATACTGGGGACTGAATGCAGGTCCTAGCGTTTGCAAAAGAAGCACTTCACCAACTAAGCTATCACCCCATCCTCAGGAGGACTTTGGTTGTTGTTGTTGTTTGGGTTTTGTTTTTTTTTTTTCTTTTTAAGAATGAAAGTAAAGATAATGAGGTGTCTCTGGAAGGTTGAGACTTTCAGAGTGACTCAGCACTTGACATGGCGAGTGACAACTAAAAGCATGTGTTGAAAGAATGCTAATGAGACTGAGCACTCCCCTAACCTCAGAAGAGACTGAACCACCATGGACAAGAAACATTAAAGGCATCTGAGGGACTGTGGGTGGAAGCTGCCTGAGAGTAGAGCAAGTAGGAAGTGAACCATAGGCCCTCGGGATGAACTAAGATCATGGCCTAAAGACTAAACAAGCCAGTTTGGATCTCAACACTCTTCATGTTCTTTTATGCCCTCTCTCAGACCTCCTACAACAAGCTAAAAGGAACAGGTGAGCTAACCACTGGGCAATGAGACATTATGGAACAAATAAACCCGCATATGCACTCACTTGTAGCACAAGTATAAAATGTATGCATTTTATAACAAATCTTGAGATGTGGGGGAGGGAAGACATTAGTTCCATCTGGAACCATAAGAATCCTCACTGAAGAGACATGTTTCTGGATGCAAAAGCAGGAGTCTGTCCATAATGGATGAGAAACTGATTTTACAGTCTTTCAGGATAAAGAACATCCCAAGCCCTAAGTAGCTGGTTTTTATCTTCAGCTACACTTGGCCATTAAGCTCTGCATTAAAACCACCTTCAATTTGTCCTGTTGTAACTAAGCCTCTTTAGACAGGTGAGTGTGTTTATTTTCCTGTTGAAGACTTGAGAAAAGGAGATTCTTCACATATCTGTACCTAGTTAGTTCATACCTAGTACCTAATAGAAATTCAGGCAGTTGTCTTCCCCAGTCCCCATTGAGAATGTCTGCCACACCCATGAACCAAGTCATAAAGTGAGCCACTTTGATGCTTGCCATAGCTTCTCCCACATGATGTGGCCAGGTTCAGACTGAATATGCAGTTTATTTTTTCACATCTTAAAAAAATTGGCCGGAAAGGGGTAAAACGTGGAGGCTTACCATTTCCCTATTAAGTTTTCAAAGTGCTTGCATTGGTTTCTTTTTTGTGCCACAATAAAAGCAGGTGTGAAATAACATTTGTAAAATGTTCTGTCAGCCAATGTGTTCTTCATTCATAAATGAAACTCTTCAATGTTCAACAACTGATTACCATTAATAAATGAGGTGTGACATCCTTCGAATTCTCCAAAAAGCTACCAGAACCCACAGCAATTGGCTTTCCCCTTGAAAAAAAACACACTTACTGATCTAGTTGATATCCCCTTGTTCTAAATATTAAAACAAAACAAAACAAAAACAATTAATTTGGGCTTCTCATCTCTCTTTGTTTAGGCATTATTATAGAAGAGGGAGGGAATGTTCTGTGTTTCATCAGCCAGCACAATACTAACCTGATGTTGAAACAAGTTCTGAAGAAAACATCCTATGGTTTTCTGGGACACAAAGGGTTTCCCACATGACTTTCCTTTGTCCTCAAGCTTGATAAGTACCAGAGCCAGAGCACGCCGCACACTTGTTCAGAAGTAGGGACTGAATGCCATGAGCAACAGTGAAGTTGTCACTGCCTCCAACAAGCTGACTTCCTGGATCCGGCTGAATCAGTACCAGGTGTTTGAGTTAGGGGTGGATTGAGATGAGCAATTCAATAACTTAGTAGAGTGAAAAGAAGCCTGGAGCTTAGGAATCAAATCCCACAGTGACCTTAGTCAGGATTTTGCTCTTTTTATGGGCAGCTTAGTGGATAGGGTCAGTCTTTTAATATACTTAACAATTTGCAAAGAGCTTTCCAATTGTAGTACCTAATTGTGTCGCCCCAACTCAATTCCCTCATCCAAACAACTGGGTTAATACAACTTATTGTGCAGGCCTATCACAAGAACCAATCAAATGTTCATTTAAGATGTTTCCTCTAGTATCTGACATATGAATGATGTGTTTGTACCCGAGTGGCTCTTGAATAGTTCTATAGCTATCTTGGTTCTCAACAAAATAATGTTGGCTATGGAAACTTCCTTGCCCACTTCTTGGAAGAAAAAAGAAAAACAGCTAACGCAGAGCAATTCTCTAATTTCGACAGTTTAACTGGGTATTTCCTAAAGAATTCAGGCTCCTTATAATGTTATCATAGTTCATTTAATGTTACTCCAGGCCTTGTACTATAATATAAATATTTTAATACAATAATCTCATTTCCACTACGATCCAGTGAGTTCAATACTGGCATGAGTCCTCAACATTTTGCTTTAAGTAGCAATGTAAAAACTCCCAACAACAACAAATTGAGGGGGCAGGGGGCAGGGCGATTGAGACCTGTTTTTGTTTGTAGTCCTGACTGTCCTAGAACGGAATCTCCTGCCTGTGCCTTCCTAGTGCTGGAATTGAAGGTGTATGCCACCATGCCTGGCCTCCAACGGTATTTTTAAAGCATCACCCTTCGGCAGGTATGTGTTATTATTGCAGTGCTTTGAATACTCTAGTCTCTCCGGAACTCACATGTTAACATCCTAAGACTAAAGTGAGGAGGCAGAGCCTCTGGAGAAGAAATAGAGTATGAGGACAGAGGCCTCCTGAATTAGTAACTTCCTTCTTAGAAGTACCCCCCCACCAGAGTACTTGAATCCTCTGTATTCTACCATGTAAACGTAAAAGGAGAAGCAGGCCATTGTGACTCAGATGAGGGCAAACTACAGTAACCATATTGTCACCCTAATCTTGGACATCTAAATCCTAGAACCATGGAAAATAAATTTCTGTTGTTTGAAAATTTCCTAGCTTATGGTATATCATTATAGACATCGAACTAAAGTAATTATTGAACTTATGGAGCCCCCTGCTAGGTTGTATTTTTTTCCAAGCAAAACTCTTGGATACACTTTCTGTCCCCCAGAAAGTGACATGGCTTTTTCTCTCATCCTCCGCTTCTCTCTTTCCAGAAAAAAATGATTTAGGTTAAAAATAAAAGTTCTCTCTCTCTCTCTCTCTCTCTCTCTCTCTTCTATGTCATATAGATGCCCCTATCTCTGATGTATTTGAACTTATTGTGGATACAAATGTCCTAAGCTCTTAGTTTCTCATTTCTCTTTAAGACATACAATCATCTCAACAAAGCAACTATACCGGCAATGATTATAAGATGGCAGATGACAGTCCTCTTGTTGAGAGGATTGTTGAGGGAAAGTAATCTCATAGATTACTCACATGTGACTTTAAAGAATGCTGTCTATACCCATGCACACAAATACCAGACTTGAAATCTCTTTATGCAGAGATCCCTAATTATTAATAGCCATGAACATTAGCAGAGCATTCTAGACTCTATTGGCCACAGATATGTGTGCCAGCAAAGAAGAGGCCTTAATTGAGAAGACATGGACTCCCTTTTGAAAAACCCTAGCCAACTGGTCCACTTAGAAAAACTCCTTAAAAAGGAACATTTAAGGCATACTTTCTGTATTATGCTTGGCTCCGTTCTATTTTTTTTGAACAAATATTTGTAGAGCCTTATACTTGGGCCATATTTTCTTTTGAACAGTTATTGAGATTCTAAGAGATAATGTTCCCTACTTTGTGGGGAAACTGAAGGAACCAAAAGAAATTATATGCAGGGTATCAACCCTATATCAACTCCCCTACAAGTTGTATTCCTGTCACTACTAAAGAAAACATGCAGTCTCTTAGCTGAAGCCAGATCTGTGTGGTCACTAGATACCATCACTGTTTGCCAACCCAGCCAAATTACTTAAAGAACTCTTTTTGTCTGTCCTAAAACATTATTCCAACTTTCTCTGCCAGAACACTTGCATTACCACATACAATGCAATTTCTCTTAACTACACTCAAACAAGTAAAACCTTAGGCTTGACATGGTTCTTTAATCTACCTGTTTCCATCTCGTTTCTTTGTCTCCTTTTGTAGGAACCTCAAAAACTGGCTTTCCTTAAGGTTTCCAAATCTTATACCATTCTTTCAGAATCTGCTTAAGTCAAGCTTTCCCCATCACCACTCCATCCAATTATGTTCTTATTGAGATGACTAAACATGTCCAGCAGGGAAGCCCCACCACTAATTTTCACTCTCCCTCTCACTGAATAGATCAGTACTGTTGGATGCTATTACTCATTGCCCTCTTCTTGAAGCACATCATCTCTTTTTTATGTATATATTTGTGTGTGTGTGTGTGTGTGTGTGTGTGTGTGTGTGTGTGTGTGTGGTGGGGAGGCAGTATATGCATACATGTATGTGGTGCATGAATGTGTGTGGGTGTGTACATTGGAGACAAGAGGAAGACATTATGTGGCCTACTCTATCATTCTCCACCTTACCCCCTTGGAATTGGGTCTCTCATTGAACTGAAAGCTTCTAATTTTGTCTAAGCCAGTGAGTTTCCAATATCTGCTTGTCTCCATTTCACAATACTAGTATTGCAGGCACATGCAGTCATGCCCAGCTTTCTTGGTTTTCTTTTCCGTGGGTGCTGGGGATTCAAATTTAAATCCTCATGCAAGCAAGGGCTTTTACCCACTGAGCCATCTCCCTAGCCCCCAGACATTTCCTCTCTTGAGTCAGAATACTGAACCTTGTTAGTGCAAGTGGTCATGTCTCCGTGTTAAATGGTGTCTTCCTTTCCCTGCTTTATTTCCTTCTTTTTTCTTTCCTCCTTTTTCTTTCTTCCTTCTTCCTTTCCTTCTTTCCTCCTGTCTTTCTCCTTCCTTTCTTCTTTCTTTCCTTCTCTCCTCCCTTTTTTCTTTCTTTCCTTCTCTCCTCCTTCCTTTCTTCCTCCTTCCTTCCTTCCTGCCTCCCATTTTATTTTATTGACTTTTTACTTTTTTATTAATATCACATGTCAATCCCTTCTCCCTCTCCCTCCCCTCCCCCAGCCCCCACCAGCTCCCCACTCCAGCCCCCCTCTGCTCCCCGTGTCCTTATATTTCTTGACTTCTTAATACTGAGGACACACAGGACTGAGAGTCCCTGTCTTCTCTGCTTTAGATATACCCACACCATTAATAATCTCACTCTATCTCACACGTTTTAATATGTAGGAACCCCTGTATCTCCACTTTTCATTTATTTTATTACCTTTTACTTATTGATTATTTGTATGTGTGAGTGTACACATGTGCACTCATGCATGAATGAGAATGTGTGCATGTGTGTAGGTCAGAGAACAACTTGCATGAATCAGTTCATTCCTTCTACCTTGTAGGTCCCAAGGACCACACTGATGATGTCAGGCCAAGTGGCAAGTGTCTTTACCTATTGAGCCACCTTACTATCTCTGACTCTCCACCGTTCAATGCAGAAATACTCAATATATAGTTTCACATGTACACATCTACAATTAGCTTAACATACCTCCAATAGACTCCACTGGATCCAACTTATGCCAATTCAACTGACACTCTGACTAGAGCTTCGAGAACTGACTTCAATCAAGTTGAGGATTTCTACCTAGATCTTCAATCAAACAAATCCCATCTAATATGGACTGGATATAATCAGTTAGAGACTTTCACTATACTAACATTTTCTTCCCACAGGACCCCACAAGGCTACAATTGTCCCATTTCAGGAGGAAGTAACTTGGAGGATGCTACACCCCCATTCCCCATTATTGTCTATTAGGGTACTGTAAGCCTAGTTAGGAATAAATTTCCTAGTGTTTAGGCTTGGGATTGGAAGGAGGTATTCAAGTTGGACACCCCTTTCAGATGACTTTAGGGTTTAGCTGAAATAGATATAGTTAGGATGTACTATAACAGATTATTGTATTTTCTTATATTTCACCTTTATTTATTTTATTTTATTTTGGTTTTTCAAGACAGGGTTTCTCTGTGTAGCTTTGGAGGCTGTCCTGGCACTCGCTCTGGAGACCAGGCTGGCCTCAAACTCACAGAGATCTGCCTGCCTCTGCCTCCCGAGTGCTGGGATTAAAGGCATGCACCACCAACGTGTTAATTTTGGATATTTTACACTATTAAGTTTTAATCCTCTTTTAGACTAAAAGGGGAATTTTAGGAAGACACTGTAACCACACCTCCTAAGGGCTGGCTACAGGTGTGCCTGACCACGCCTGTCAAGGCATGGTCAAGGTGAGGTCAGGATGACTCGGGAGCACTTCTTAAGAGACAGGAGCACATGGAAAGCTATTTCTCCTTTCCCCTTCTTCCTGGCCTCACTGCTTGGGTGCCCCTGGCACGCTCTGGCTCGAGTTTGGCTGGTATTTATCTAAATAAAGGTATCTTAAATCTATAAGCCTTTTCAATCACTACAACATGAAAATCTTAAAAAAAAAAAACATTTGGGTAACAGATTTTTCAGTTGATTTAAGGTTGAATTTGCACAAGATAGAGTAGCTGACTCCTGTGATCCTGGCCCTTGTGAGGGTGAGGCAGAAGGATTGACCATGAGTCTGAGGTCCTCTCAAACTATATAGTGAGTTCTATGCCAGTTTGAGTTCAGAATGAGAATCTGTTTCACAAAACAACATAAAAAATCACAAATAAACAAAAGAATGAGTTTGGAACAGACCACATTAATGAGTTCTACAAAGGCAGAAGAAGATAAGAGCTTTATTTAGACAAAAGAAAGTTACCTCAGAAAAAAGGCACAGTTTATGGACATTTTCTCTTACTCTTATTGGTATGCACAAATATGTGTGCATGAGTGCATGCATATGTGTGTGAGTGCCTGCTACATGTGCATATTTGTTCATGTGGATGTGAACATATATGTGTGCAGTTATGAATGCACATGTCTGTACATTCATGTAGAAGATGGATTCAATGTTGAGTGTCTTCCTCAGCTGTTCTCTGCCTTATGTTTTGATGCAGGGTCTTTCCCTGAGCCTGTATGTCACTGATTCTGCTAGGATGTATGGCCATTGAGTTCATAGAATCCACTTGTCTCCCCCTCTCCCATGCAGAGATTACCAGCTTTTCACATGGGCATGAACTCAGCTCCTCGTGCTTTTCATAGTAAGCAGCCCTTAGTATTGACCTCTTAAGGAAAATCAAGGAGCACTATGTTCTCAATGCATGATCCTATTCATGATTTTACATTACTCGGCAGCTTGTTCTTTTACTGAAATTGTATTTATTATTATTAGTGCATGTGTTTGTGTGTATGTGTGAGTGTATGTATGCACACATGAACACACTCATGTTGTGGCACATGGTCATGGGCATGCATGTGGAGATCAGATGACAACTTTCAGAAGTTGAATCTTCCCTTCTGCTGTGGGTGTCATCACACTCGGGTCATCAGGCTTATGCAATAAGTACTTTCATTCACTAAGCCATCTTCCTAGCAATGGTGATCTTGTTCTAGTGGCAATTTCTTATTATCCAACCTGCCTTGAAGTAATCAGAGACTTTGGGAACCGTGCTCAAACGCCTGAACTAAGTCTTCCAGGCAATTCTGAGATCTGCCTGTGTTTATGAACTATTGTCACATGAATGGCTCTTTTGTACATCTGTGATGACTTTCTTTGTCAGGCCACGTTAAGAGGCAGGCTTCTTTCACAGACAAGTGCAATAACTTTGCTATGTCATCCAGCACCCACCAGTGAGTCAATGAACTTCTCTTAAGCACTAACCTTTGTGAATACTCTGTCTGGGTGTTCTACCTCAGATTAATGAGAGTGGTAGACAGCTCACATATTCCAGAAGGCTAATTTAACTGATTTCACAACACTTCTGAGTTGCTTGGCTCCAGCTCTTCCTGTTGAGATTTATGAATCTGAATTTTAAGAAACCATTTCTCAACATACCTTCAAGTTGACAATTTCATTGCACCAGTGAATATGACCACACTGGAATGTGAAGTGAAGGGATCAACCCTAGAAATTGAGGGTTGTAGGAATTTGTCATAAAACCACTTACTAATTACAAATGCTGACCCACAAGTGAGTCACTGAGAGCCTCATTGCTTTGATTATTCACAGGAACCCCATCAGTTCGAGAGTTATTTATTTAAGGAGCAGAGATTTATTCAATCTACAATAAGTATTCTCAAAGACCTTGCTTCCTGGGACTCTCAGATTCCCCTTAGTCCTTTAAAGGAATCTGAAGACCTCATCTTACAGATGACAAAGATCAGTTAACCTATCGAAGACTCCATTGTTGTGGATAAAGTCCCAACTTTGTCTTAGAGTCCTTTGGTTGCTTTTGTAGATGTCTATTCTACATAATAAACATGTATTAAATATCTGTTCATGGCCACCTCCTGGATTTGGGGATGGATATTTATAAACATTGAATACAGCCGCCTGGAAGGACCTTAATGATTGAGACCTTGTCCCCTTGATCTGTAATATCTATCATTGGCTTATAGAAGAAGTAATGAAAGGAAATGGAACCATTATTGATTTCTGCAATAAAGAACTATCAGAGACACACAGATTTCATCCCAAGGTGCCCAGTGCCCTTACTCTGACAGCCAGTCACTTGATGGAGGACATCTTGGTAGTAAGATTTTTAAAATTAGGGACTGTGTTTGTGGAAGGGGGCTTTACTGGCATGTGTGAGGCCCTGGGTTCAATCCCCAGTGCTATAATGTAAAATATAAAGTTAAATAAATAAAAGTATTATCTCATGTCATATTCATATTTTATACACATATATAATATACAAATGCTAAGTTTGTAGAAAGGCAACTGAAATTTGAGTTAAAAGCCAGCAAAGAATGAAAGCTAACTTTGGACAAATTGTACATTGTGTTCACACACACACACACACACACACACACACACACACACACACACACACACACAAATAGATTCCCAGCAGAAAGAATGAGATGATAGAGGTGGATGCCAGCATTAAGTCACGGCTAAAAAAATAAATAAAGATTGATGGAGAGATGCTGGCTGTTTTTTTCTGGAATGCTAAAACTGGCTATTGAAAAACTGTAATTTTGAACATGATTAGCTAATTCTCCCTCTTAATGAGTTTAAAGCTATGACTAAAAGTAGGATGTAGGATACTCATTTTCATTAAGCTCCCTTCTAGAGCTCTGAATGGCAACTAGGTGGGTTGTAATAATCTTTCTTCCCTCTCCCTTATCTGGCTGGAGTGTCTAACTCCGGATTTGGAAACTCCTAGACATTACTGTGAAATGTATCATAGGCCATGACTCACTACGAAAAGGACAAGTGTGTAAATTGCCTTACCAGAGAAAAATCTTCTGCCAATCGCTCCCTTTCTTCCTGTGACAAGACTTCATTTCTTTCTCTCTGATTCATACCCTGAGGAAATCAACATGACACAAAATGGCTGCTGTGTTCAATTAAGAAAAAAATGTCTCCAACACACACTTAGAGCACATAAGCATTTTAAAATCCAGAGAATTTGTTATCTTCCCAAGAAGCTTTCCTCCCAAAGGCCTTGGTGCCATGTAAGAGAACAGAATGCCACTCATTGACTAGTGCTCTCTATGAAATCCCTTTGGCCCACAGACCTGCACCTACATGGGGAATCTGCCTCACTACAGTTCTAAAGGTGGAAGGCAGCAGGAGGAAGAGCAACAATTAATCTGGGCCCACTGCCATCAAACTTCTAAAGTTATAGTTTGCATTAATTGGGTACTTATCAGAATTCAGGTTCCACTTTATGTTTTCCACATATTATTTCAGTGAATCTAAATAACTCTATGAAATAAATTACTTTGTGGACTCTCACCACAGTTAAGGGGAAAGAGACACGGGGTGGTGAATGAATTTTCTCAAAATGATGTATGAAGTAAGACACGCATTGGGATTCAAGCCTCCAGCTGTTGAATACCAAAATGCCAATTTTCTGATTCCTCAGTTAGTCCTTGGGAAGGTTGAAGCACTGGTGTCTCCATAATGCACATAAGAAAGAGAAAGGAAGTGATCTATGAACAAGAACATAGGGATCACTGACATGTTTGATCTGAAATCTGAACTCAGTTGAGACAGGGTTCCCCAGAGTTCATATTCTGGCCATGGATATAAAACTCAAATAAGTCCATCTCCCCATACACTCGCTTCATGTCAATCATTCCCAGACCAACTCAGATAAACAAATGTGTACTCTTCACACTGCGTGCTTTCAAAGTCTCATGACGCAACAAGAGCTACATATGGTATAGCGTGAATTGAATACTTTCTAAAGAGGTTCTAAAAAAAAAAAAAAAAGTGGGATTGGAGAAGAGAGCTCCTTACGGAAGAGCTAAAATGATACAATGATGACTAGAGTTGACTCTGTTTCCTGATACCTCCCTCGCTATTTTGTGGGATGAAAAAAAATACATGGCATGGAAAGAAGGCATAACCTTAGCACTTAGTGTGAATGCTCTGTTACAGATATGGCTCGTGGTCAAAGCAGTGAAGGGCTGAAGCAGAGGAAAGGATTATTCTGAGATTACAGGAAAAGCTCCTAGCGACTATTCTTTCCCTTATCTAGCAGGTTTTCAAAGGGTCCCATCAAATACAATGTAGAAAAGTTATAAATCAAACCCATACTCCCACTTTATAAGGAAATGCAAAAGGGCAGACAGAAGGAGGGGGACTCTCAATATCAACATTTTGTAAGGATTTTCCACACAATACATCCAGTTGAATAGGAAAGAAGAATTTTGAAAGTTTCATTTTGGTAACAGAGCTTTGCTGGATGGAGTCAATTTTGATTGTCTACTTCAGAGCTGCTCACAGGCAAACCTCCAGTTTAATAAAGACAGGGTTGTTTTAAAGAACCCCTGAGAGGGTAAACATGTCTTCTTATTGTCAATTTACATGGGGCTCAGTAAGAGTATTCATACACTAAGACTTCTATAAAAACATTATATTCAATAGTCCATAATGTTTTGGGAAGTCTATGGGGCCTCACTGTCCAACAACCCCAAAAGTGGTAGTCTAGTCCTGGCATTAAGCTTTTTATTTGTTAGCCTGTGGTATCTAGTAGAATCTACTCTAGTACTCTGCTAAATGGACATAATATTAAACTGACTCCTAATGACTTACTTACTGTTATATTCATCAATTAATATATCTCTCAACCCTAATTAGAGATGCTTCGTTTTGCAGTATATAGAGATCAACACAGAGGCCTGCAACTGGTCAACAAACAGAGAATACAAGACTGGGATATGGAATAGTGAGCTCTAAGCAAGACATCCACATTGTACATGCTCCTCTGAAGGCTTGGGGATCATTGTGGAAGAGAGCACTGAAAGACTGTAAGAGCCAGTGGTGGTGGATTACTACAAGAAACCTGTTTTCCTGACACAGCAGAACAGTTGCAAATGCACAGCAGTTGAGACAATGTGAACATAACCAGCACAAGCTCAAGACACGCAAAATGCCAGCATGGGGAGAGGAAGTGGTCATAAAGTCCCAGCCCTAGTTAAGGAGAAATTGACAACTGGTAGTCACTAAGAGGAGAGTAAATTTAAAGATATGGCCCCTGATGGGTTGACCACATGCTAGTAGAAGGTCTCACACCCAATGGGCAGCACAAACTATACTTAATGGTTTTTTTAAAGAACAAAATTTAAGAGAACACAAGGTTGAATGGGTAGGGACAGAGATGGATCTCAGGGTCAGGGGAAGGGAATGAATAGGATCAAAATACATTAGAAAATCAGAGAACTAATTAAAAATGAGAATAAAATAACAGTATTTTCCTACTTGCTAGGAGTTAGGAGGATTTCAAACTGTCCCCAAGTACTCTGACATAAAAATTCTTCATGAATGAATTAACATGATTCACTAATGATTTGGGGAAAGTGAAGTCTGTAAATAATTCATTTTGCATCCTTAGCTGTGCTTCTGTGTATCTTGTCTACAATAGGGCATACTCAGCATTTCTCAAGCTTGTCTGATTATAGAATATCTTCTGATTTAGTAGCACTTATACCAAAATCTCATTGACCTTGATTCCAGAAAATGAAGCTTGCTCTCTGCTTTCATACAGTCTAGAAAGAAAATCCTTAGTAGCATTAGAACTAGGAAAATGAGATAGAATATAGATGATGAAGACTGCCAACTGCCTATGCCTTTTACTGGAAGACCTGGGCCTCTACTTTAGATCCTCCAGAGTAGTCAGTGGACAGGAAAACGTGAAAATTCCCCAGCATCCCATGGCATGCTTTCCAGTGCCACCTTCATGGCAGTAAAAAACAGTGGAATCCTTCTCCCCTATCATGCTAGTGTCAGAGGGTAATGAGGGACAAGACAGGCACTCTTCTCATAAGGACTCTCCAGGACTAAGAAGCACAAGGAGGGAAAGGTTATTTGTACCATGTTCCTGAACACATATGTTGATTACACTTCTTGAGATCCCTTGACACACACTGAAAAGAGCCCAAATTTCTTTAGCAGGTTGTTCTGTTGGGTGGAGCTCCTTGGTCCCTCCCACATCTAAGACTCACCTAATATAATGAAATCGTACTTCTCTGTAAGATCATCTGTAGGAATAACTTTATAATGCTACATCATTTATCCTGGACTACAGGAGAGGAAGCAGATGTCCAAGGAAATGATGCATCTGTTAGAGTTTTATGAGAGAGGAAGTCTGTGGGTGAAACTTCTGTCTAAAACACACTTTCTTCACGGGAAGAATACCTTATACCCAATATCCAGACCACTTGACAAATTCCTATTGCATATCACATGGGCATCAGAGTCGGGCTGCCTTGTTCCTGGGCTCAAATATGTATAAAACATATAATTAACTCATTGATATGTTGTGCATTTTGCAATGACATTAACCAAGATTTTTGTCCAGTAAGTCAAACTAACATAAATATTGAAACTTTTCATCCTCAATATAACCATGAAAGACAGATTTTAGTGTCTTCAAATCATGATGTAGAGATTAGGGAGGGAAAATTGTCACCAATGTATTACCTGGCAGAGTGAGAGTGAAATCCAGACTCGGCTTTCCAATTTAGCCTGTCACTAAGTGAGTCAAAGCCCGCCTTCCTTGAGAGATTTCCAGTGTAAGTTCATGACTAGCCTAACGTTTTTTCTAATTTTCTCTTAGTATATTGTGCTATAAAATTAGTACTAATTAGAAGCTTATTAAAATTATTTTATGGATTTCTGTTTTATTTTTCCTATTCAAACACAGAGCTCTGGCCTAGAGCTCTGCATCCCACAGCGTTTTCTCATCTTCTGTTCTTACCCTGACAAATGTCCACTCTCCAGGTCCCATGTACATTCAGCACTCAGCACAGATCAAGGATGGTTCCCTTCCACCCCTGCAAACTCTCCAGCCTTTAACACCATTGATCGGGAAGGAAGGCTGCTCAGCTTTGTGTTCCTATAGCACTCAGTGCTCGTCCTTCTGCATTCATTCTATGCAGCTGTTGCCATGCCTCTCCCTACTTGACCTCAGTTGGCTTGAGAACAGGAAGTCTTAGACTATTTCTCTTGCAACTCCAGATGATAGTCCAGTGAAGGAACTTGAAACTGATCAAGGTAGCCAGCAGCTTTAAGGAGTTCCCAGTCTTGTGGGGATGGGGGGGAGCATGTAAAAGACCACGGGAAAGTGTACTTCCCACACACCAGTGGGTTCAGGGTACTTAGGAAACAGAGATAAGAAAAGACTGCTTATCCCCACAGTGAGGCCTCAGAGAGCAAAACTGAACAAAGTCTTGAAAGAAGAACAGATAGTGTTCACGGAGCTGAGAGGAGTACGTGGGCAGAAAAGGGGGAAGGCAGGCTCCAACAGAGCTGTATTGTGTAATGTACAGTACGCCCGACTTTCCCTGGAAGAACGAACCCTCTCCCCATCTAGCCTGCTGGTTCTAATAGCACTACCTGTCACATTCTCTGCTTTTCTGCGGGCACAGAGTTCCCAGAGGTTTTGAAAAACTATGCAGCTTCCTAAAGGAAGTAGACCTGAGGGCAGAGTTGGTGGCTGGATACAGGGATCATGGATGAGATGGGAGAAAGGGCCACAGTCTTTCGTTCAGGTAATTTCTGGAGCCTGGTGTACCCTATGTCTTTCTGGAGTTTGAATTTATAACCTGACTTATACTTATAAACACAAGATCCTAGCCAACAACAGCAAGACCTTAAAAATTAACATTTCTTACTATGTATACACAGAAATAGGCCCAAAGAGCTGCTTGTGACTATATTCATCAAATGGATCTTTCCTTGTTGTACTGTTCAGCTTGTGTCAACTTGAAACAAGTTAGAGTCATTAGGGAAGAGGGAACCTCAACAGATAAATTCCCTTCATGTGAATGGCCTGTGGGACATTTTCTTTAAATTGCTAATTGGTGCAGGAGGACCCAGTCCACTGTGGCTGGACCACCCTCACCCAGGGCTGGTGGTCCTGAGTGCTATAAGAAAGCAAGCTGAGCAAGCCATCAGGAGTAAGCCAGTAAGGAATGCTCCTCCTTGGACCCTGCTTCAATTCCTTCCTTAATTTCCTTCAGTGACAGACTTCAAACTGTGAGATGGGATGAAATAGACCATTTCTTCCCCAAGCTGCTTTTGGTCATGGTGTTTATCTGGCCAAGACACCTATCATTTGGCTCAAACTCTTCATTTAAATATGGAGACACAGGCTTGTATGTCTATCTCATTGCCTCCCATCCTATTCCCAACAATTTATCTGGATCCAAACTCTTCCCCAAAACAATTGTTCTATCCCCTAAACCACTTTCTCTAATTCCTGCCAGCTAGTTAGACTTGAGGTGATCATGGGTTTTATATTTGGTGAAAAAAAATATCAAAATAGACAAAAAAAATCATGACATGACCACAAGGTAATGACTTCATTGTTTTTTAATTTACTCAACAACTTAGTCCCAGCATGCACCTGCTCTGAAGTAGGCTATTTGGAAACAAACGAGGCATTCTTCTTGGCCTTAAGCAACTTAGCAAGTGGAGTAAGAAATAACACAATTTCCCAGCATTCATGTACCTCAAGTTAGCCATCTGGGAGGATGTGAACTTATTATTTTTATAATTTCTGGTAAGCCTTTTTTAAACCAGTCATGATGCAAATGAAAACATCCGCTCACAACTTTATAGCTACATTTAAATTTATTTTTAATAAATAAAAATGGCCTCATTATCTGGGCCAATTGGATGTGACATTTTGGCTGTTTTTTTGAAAATATAAAATATACTCCAAAGAATTATTTTTCTCTCACTAAGTATCTGAAAAGAATATGCTGTAGGTTCTGAGTCCTACCACCGAGAGGAGATACAAAGCTGTTTTGCCCAAGGCTAGACTGCATCACTACCCCAGAGGGATTTATAGTATTCAGAATAGATATGTTTTAAAGCATTTGTTAAAGTAATGAGTTCTGGAATTTGTATTAACTTTCCAGACAGGCTTATATCTGCCCAGAGGCAGGTACCAGGATCACCTTAGGTCACATGGAGTGTCTCCCAGCTTTGTGATTCTGCAGTTGTTCAAACTGGATTTTGCCAAGTCTGTGATGAGCTGGGTAACTACTATTCCTGCCCTGGTTCTCTTCCTATGTAGGTCAAATCCTATCCCAGTGAGGACCCTGCCAATAACCACCTCATGACCCGGTTATTTTAGATAGCCTGATAAAATGACAATCAAACTCAACCTCCAAGCCAGAGTTGCTTGTTACAGAATTTGACCTGAATACTATTTAAGCAAATTGTGTCTGTGTCATAGTTTTCCTTTTTTAATCTTCAAGATACGAAGTGAGTACAGAGCAGTCACAGGAAAATTATCAATGAGTACAGAGAGTCCTGATCACTGACTCCAGTTTCCTGATGGAGACCGCAGAGTCATGCAGTTTGGGGGCTCAGAGCTATGCATGTTCACATAAGAATGACTTCCATCTTAGCAAGGCCAATGGGGCATGCTGCACTCATGGCAATCACCAGGCAAAGACAGGAGAATCACGAGTTCCAGGCTAAGCTGATACATGTAATAAGGTCTTATTCCAAACACACAATAACACAGAAACAACAACAAGGGCTGCAGATGTAGTACAAAGTTTACCTAGTATGCCTATAGCTAGAGTTTGACCCCCAGTGCCACACACACATACATATGGACACATGTGCATGTACATAAATGATATCCATCTTATGTATGACATTCACTCAAGTCTAAGAGTAGCAGGGAAATTTGCCCAAAATATGTCAGGCATATTAATAAGCTTTGTTGGCCAGCAAGCTCGCTCAGCGGGTAAAGACACTGGCTGCCAAACCTAACAGCCTGTGTTCAATCCCCAGAAGCCACATAGTGGAGAGTCAGAACCACCTCCTCAAGTTGTCCTCTGACCTCCACAGGCAAGTCATGGCATACGCACATACTCCCATAAATAAGTAAGTATCAATTTTTTTTTTTTTTTTGGTTTTTCGAGACAGGGTTTCTCTGTGGCTTTGAAGCCTATCCTGGAACTAGCTCTTGTAGACCAGGCTGGCCTCAAACTCACAGAGATCCACCTGCCTCTGCCTCCCCAGTGCTGGGATTAAAGGTGTGCACCACCAATGCCCGGCTAGTATCAAAATTTTAAAAGATGCTCTTTTATCATGTTAGGTACCCCACACCTGAGGCTTCTTTCCCTACTCACTCTCAAGGGGCTAGTTTCTTGGCACACATTCTGTTTTCTTGGAATGAGGGGCTAGCTCTTGTTCTCTAAAATGTCCTTTGTAAGAATGGAACTCCCCTGAGAGGAGGCTGCTTGGTTGGCTCTTACTATATTTATTGAGTCTTCTGGTTAGAATGGAAGTTCTACCAAAGTATGAAGCCTCATGCTGAAAACCATGCCCCAGTCACAGACAATGCTTGATATCAGCTTGCTGAGTTATCAAATAAAGACTGGCATTCGTTAAGACACAACTTCAGCCCTCTCCTATTGCTGTAGTAAATCTTTCCTCTGACCCTTTAGTATAGCTTAAAGTTCTCCAGGATACTTGTGGGACACTATCTTTGTGCTGTCATTATTATATCCAAGTTACCAACTAAACTTAGGAGTACTTTGCGGCAGGAACTGTGTTTCATAACATCACATCCTTTGTGTTTAAATAGCAAGCATTCAATAAATGCCTACTGCCTGAGCAATTGAGAGAATGGAGAGAAATGTTTCTCTTGCAGTTACGAATGCTACAGATTTATGGCTGAACATCATATCTCAAATTCTGCCTGGACTCCAGAGCCTTCTGTAGACCAAACTGAAGAAGCCATGAGTCACTGTGCTTGGAGGGGAGGGGCATGTGTTTGTGCAGGATTTGTTTCCCGACCTCGATGAATCATGTGTATAATCACCCAAACTGCATCCTGTCTGGGGAAGTAACCAAAACCCCTATTTCTGGCCCCAATGGCTTCTTGGTTTTATGAGTAAATGCCACTGGCATGCCATTAAATAAATGCCCTCAGAAAGCCCTCAGCTAGTGCCATAACCTACAATAGTCTGGGTTGTGACAGATCAGCCTTGCTTTGAGAATATGAGGTGATGGCCTCTCTTTCTCAGCTTGTCTCTATCTGGTGGTCTGCCTCCAAGTTCTGGCTGAATATTATGATGCTCTCTTCCCAAACTATAGGTCAAGTCATTCTCCTGCACACAGTCAATGGGTCTTACCATCTACAGCAGAGGTTCTTAACCTTCCTAATGTTGCAACCTTTTAATGCAGTTCTTCATGCTGTGCTCACCCCCAACTATAAATTGTTTTCATTGATACTTCATAACTGTAATTTTGCTACCATTATGAATCATAATGTAAATATTTGACATGCAGGATGGTCTTAGGTGGCCCCTGTGAAAGGGTTGAGAACTACTGATCTACAAAAACTAAATTAATGTCATGTGTGTGCATGCATGTTCATGTGCGCACGTGTGTGCATTTGTGTGGTGGCCAGAGGCCAACATTGGGTATCATTCTCAATTGCTCTCTATTTTTATTTTTCAGACAGGGTCTTTCACTGACACTGGAGCTCACCAATTCAGCTAGACTGACTGGCCACTGAGCCTCAGGAATCCTCTTGTCTCCACCTTCCCCGAGCTGGGATTACAGATATGTACTGCTATATTCAGAATTTTTCTACAGGGGTGCTGAGGATTTAACTCAGTTACTGGTGCTTGCACATGGAGAATTTTATCATCTGAGCCACCTCTCTAGTGTAGTATCTAACTTGTTCTTAATTCTAAAACATGTTATATGTATAAATGGTTGCCTGCAAGTATGTATGTGCTCCAGGCGCCTTCCTGGTACCAAAAGATACAAGAAAAGGGTGTTGGAACCCACTGGGACTAGAGTTATAGATGGTTATGGGCCACTATGTGGGTACTGGGAATTGAACCCAGGTCTTTTGCACTAACAGAAAGTACTCCTAACCACTAAGCCATCTGTCCAGCCCCAAGACCTAATTTTTAAACCTGTTTTCCAAGGTTTTCTAGAATCTGGCCTCCATCTACTTCACTTACTTTTCTCTACCTTCAGTATCATAAATTTCTATTTACCACCTCCAGTGGATGACTTTTCTAAATAAATACAAAGCTTCCCCTTCACTCTGTAACTTTGTTCCCTCTATCCCTCTTTTGTGCTGGGATTAAAGGCATGGGACACCACTGCCCGGCCTCTCTATCCCTCTTATGTTAAGTTCTTCTCTAATTTCTAAATGTCTAAAATATGTACTTTCTCAAATCTACACTGTCTGCTACACTTGTCCCATGAGGAAAAAGGACTTCTTGGAGGATGCTGAAGGCTGTCAGTTCTCCCAACTGAGCTTTCTAAAGTGTTTGGCTGTGTAACAAATCACTGCTTGGAGAAGTTAGAATCTTGGTCAGTACGATGATCTTTCAACTAGCAGTTTGAGGGAAAATGAACAGTCAATATAAAATTTGGTTGAATGGAAAATTGAATTTTTTCCCTCAGAAATCAAGGAAGGCTCAATGTAGAAGCTTTTTATTCTCATCTTTCTCCTTTCATCCTTTACTGCGGTTCATGAAAATGTAAGATTAAGAGAAACTCTGGTCTCTGAAAACAACCATTGTCTTGTTTTATCACCCAGGCTTCCTTCCTCCCAAGATCCACCTCCTTGTGGCCTACTTTACCAGCAGATGTCATAAGCTCAGGAGGGAGAGATATAATTTTGATATTAACTTGAATTAAGAAAAAAGAAATGTAATTAAAAAGTGGATCTTCTGTCTTAAAAAGCAAACTTTTTAAAAGATAGCATATTCTGCAAACAAAGCCCTTCCTGTGTTTTCTGTTGCAGGGTATCTGTGCTACCATGCCCATCTCTGGGCAGATGGAGAAGTGAGAATTGATGCAATAAAGCCTTGCTTTGTTTGCTCACAAAGCACGATGCTTTCTTTCCATTCTGCTTACTTGCTCAGCACTGGTCCTGAGAATGGGGACAGAGAAGATAAGCCAAGGTTCACCCAAGCCAAGGATAGATATAGTGGGAACAGAGTGTCAAGAATTCTCTCCGTTCAGTGACAGCATATAGGGGAAGACTCAGTGGCACTTTTTCCCTGACTCTCTAGTGGCCTCCAGCCCCTACCTGTGCCACTTAGTGACTGCACCACCACAGGCAAATCTGCCATTTCTTTCTCAGCTAAGAAAGTCACGTAACACCCACTACAATAGAATCATGCAGACTTAGTAAATTGTGAAGTGCTGCCCAACTACAAATTCAAAACTACCTATTTTTTCCCATTCCTCTACCTTGGATTTACAAGCATCTTTGGAGGCCCAGTAGTAAGTATTTTCATTTTTGCAGGGTACACTGACTCTGTCATAACTTCTTAAAGTTTTCTAGTAGAAAGTAGTAGTTATAGACAACATGTCGATGGATGGAATTCTGTTGCAGTAAAACTTTGTAAAAACTATGGTTGACCAGATTTGGCCAATGGGCCATCCAAGCCAAATCTCTGCCCTACATGTTTGGTAAGAACAAAACATCTGAGGTAGAGAGAGAACTATCTGAATTTGTTTTCTGGCATAAAGAATGAAACTGTTGAATTTTGTGACACTTCCAGATGTCTCCTTAAGGTACCATTTTAAATTAGGGTCTCAACCCCATCTAGTATCTTCACCACCATCAGGAAAGGCATAAAACAATCCAAATTTTCTAGACCTTCCTCTGGACCACACTCTTCTCTGGGAAAGACAGCTCTGATATTGTTAAAGAAAATATCAATCACACTTGTGGTAAAAGGTCACTACGTTTTTTTAAACAAATTGGTCCTTTGAGAAAGATGAATTTTAATGGATTGGTTTATTAACCTAAAGGTTGAACCAGACTGAGAGTAACTAAATGATTTGTTCATAATTAGTATTATTTATAAGTATTTTGCTTGGGAAAAATATCACCTTAAATGTCAGGATGCTTTTTTTTTTAATTGCCTCAGATGAGATTCAAAATAATTGACTTTGCAAATGTATTTTTTAAAAAGTCATTTAAAAATATCTGAAACTGCTGACAGTTTGTCTAGAAGAGGCAACATATCGATATTCATTACTATGGACCGAGCAGAAATTGATCCATGATTTTTTGAAGCTATGTGAACTGTGGTCACTTCTGTATTCTAAAACAGTTGAAATGCTGAGGGAGGGTTACATATTCTTACTCTCCGTCAAATCTGCACTTTGAGTGCACTATGTGAATATTTACACACAGCTTTCATTAAATGCAGGATGGACATATTTGAAAGGGGAAAACATATATGTGCTTGAACACACATATGTACACATATATGCGCGTGCATATGCGTGTGTGTGTGTTTGATACTTTTAGAAAAATACAGTTTTCTATATATTGTATACATGGATAGATATTAACTTTTGGAGCTGAGTAGGTGTGGGACTTAAATCTAGCCTCTATAAATATTCACTCCATCTATTGTTTGTTGGCGGTGTAGAGAACTAGGGGAAACTACCTTTTGTTAGTAGCTGGAACAAAAGTTTAAAATAATTTCAAGTGTGGGGCAATCAATAGAAGAGGCTCACTGGAGTCTTGATGACAGTACGGCGCTAGCTAAGTCACAAACTGTTAATGTCTGCAGGTCAATGGTGATCTTCAAATGGACATTGAGGTGCAAGGAGGAAGATCTGTGAAAACTCTAAGGGACAGATAAAGATAACAAATGCTTTACCAATGTTCTACACTGCCTTCTCCATATGCCACACTGCCACTCAAAACTGAGGGAAAGAAGAAAGAATACAGCTACAGGTGTCAGAGCCAGCTAAAGTTCTCCTCAGTGACCTCCACCAGCCTGACCCAGGCCGCAGACCCAACTTTATGTCTGACACATTTCATTTCAGTGAGAAAAAATTGCAAGTGACCTGGAAAGAACATTCTAGAAAGGGGGGAGAGTGACAGGATTATTACTATCACAGTCTGTCATTTCTTTCTTCCAAATAGTCCGACCATATGCCCAAGACATGATATTGACTCCTGTGTCCAGGACACAGAAAACTCACTCCCCCAGGCACCATGTAGACGCCATCAATCATTTATCTGCATGAGAAATAGAGCTGAGGCTGGAAAAAGAATATTTGATTCTGTCAAAAAAAAAAAAGGAGTGAATATGAAGTGTCTCGTTTATCAAAGAGATTAGTTTTAAAAGTCTGGGGAGTTACATGTGTAAATTGTCCAAAAATTGTAGAATAAGATATGAGGGTAGATTTGCATGTATACCGTCCTCTTCAGGACTCGGCAAACTCCCTGCTGAGAATAGCAAGGTTCTATTAACTGATTAATTATTATTAATGCCAACTTTTATTTAGCTAGCAATTATAATCTATTAAGAGCATTTCTTCACATCCTCTTACTTATTCAGTCCTCGGAACAATCTGTGAAGCTCGTCAGTAATATATTATTATCTCCCTTTTTAGACAAAGGAAAGGGAAACTCTGGGGTTTCCTTGCTTAGGCTAATGCCGACAGTAAGTGGCAAGTTCTAGACTAGAAAACAGAATTTCTGATTGCTGGTCCACTTCCTAGAGCGGCTGTGGAAGATCCAAAGGAAGAAAGGGAAAGTGGGAAGCATTGGTTGAGAGTGGAAAGAACCTAGAAAAGCCGGCAGACCAGAATTCCTCCTAGTTTAGGTCAAAGTGGGAGTAGGTGTGGCTATATGACACACAACTCGAAAGATTTGATGCACTGTGAGGCACATCTACCCACTCTCAACTTCCTTATGCAACTGGACATTCCACGTTGGCCTCCCACCCACCCTTTTAAAGTCAAGTTTCTTAAGCAGCCTAGTTGGAACCAACTTCAGACTGATATCTATTCCCAAGCCCTCCCTCTCTCAGACCGCAACCTTTTTTCTCTCTTTTGTCGTCTTTTGAGCAACCACACCCCTGACCCTCCTCCCTTCCTTGATGTTCTTAATCAATGCCCCTCTGCACTCCTTCCCCCTTAAACTCTGCTGACAGCTCTCCTTCTGGTCTATCCATTTTCCCAGGTCAGGAGCTCTGGGCCTCTTTACCCATAAGCCCCCTGGTCATCCTCCCTCTGGCTCTCACCTGTACTCCACAGCCACAGGCACCTCCTGGTCGCCCCTCAGCTGTCTTCCTTCTGTCGGTCTGAGGACTCCAGCCTCCCTCCAGGGCCTACAAGCTGGAGCTGTGCAGTCTCCAGGCTCTTCGTTATTTCACTTCTTGGTTCACAGCGCTAGTAAATAACAACATACAATAAAAGATGGTCTCAGCTATGTTTCTCGACTGCAGCCTCCAGCAGTGTTATCTCAGGCCCCAACATTGCAACAAAGAAATCTCACAGTTGGGTTAGTGAGAACCAGTACAGGACAGGAGCAGAAAACTTCAGCGCTTCCCCAACAGCTCAGCCCCAGCTGCCCTCCAGGGGCTCCCCCTAGTGGGAGATGCTGAGCATGGCAGGTCAGGTCTTGATTTGGGATCGTGTCTTCGGGTGGGAGGAGGGGAGTGATGCAAAGGAGAGAGCAACACTGTGTTCTCTGTGAGCGAGCTGCAGCCTCTGTGTGAATTGCAGGGCGGAGGTCCTCTGAAATCAATCAGGGAAATCCTTTGGAAAGCCAGAGTTCTTGGGATCTGAAAGTCTCTGAGTTTAGGTGGAAATGGTCTAAGTATTAAATTAGCTTACAGGGCTTAAACTGTATAAGGGACAAGGTGATTGGCAATCATTTGCTGCTGCTACTGCAGCACGTCCACTTTGAACTGGTAAAAAGGGATCTCAAAGCCACACTGTCACACACATGGCTGTTCTGGAGAGACAGGCATAGTCTCTGAAGTCTGAGAAAAGCATACTAGTCCAGTCTCCTGGGCTCTCTTGGCCTTTTGGTGTCATAGGAACCTGGGCTACTTTCTGCCGCCCAGTGTGACGAATACAGACTGCATATCCAAATAGCATCTTTCTCCGCAGAGATGCAATCTCATTCATTCTAACCTACCCAGCAGGCAGATAGGAAATAAGAAGCCGATTATTCTCTTTTGCAAAGAGGCAAACAAGTGATGCTTCCAGTTCCACCAGGCAAACCATCAGAAGAGGGAACATCGGGACTGGGTTTCCTGACATCTTCCCTCCCAGGACATCCAGACAGTGTTCCACCTCTGGAGATGAGGGGAATAAAGATTGATTTCAACCTCAGGGCAGGGCAGGGTAGTGAGCTGCACCCCTCAGCAACCGAGATTGGCTCGCCCCACACCCCAGTGTGAGGAGAGTGTGCAGAGCTGAACATGATGCAGAGAGAGGGACCCAGTCTGATGCTGCAGACAAGAGTTCAATTCATCATTATGTCAAATTGGGAAAGGAAGCGATAGGACCAGCGGGAAGCTTTTTATTTACCAGTAACAGGTAGTAAGGGTAAATGAATAAAAAGACCTTACAGGGTGATGACAGTGAGTTGGTGTTGACTAGGTAACCACATGCTTTGTGATACAATCACCATCAGACCAGTTGGGAGACCTTAAATGTGAGATTAGAAGAGCCCTGTTTCACTGATAAAGAAACTGAGATCCGGTTGGTTAATGGACCAGCTTGTGATCAAATCAAAATCTCTGAAAGCTTAGAACCCATTTCACATGCCATAGTGCTATATGGGCTCTTCTAGCTATCCTGGGTGGGGTGAGAAATCAATATAAAATACTCCTATTTACTCAGCAAACCAAATCACAAGCCAAGTCTCACCCATCTCTATTAAATCCCACTGTCATTCTGATGTTGGGAGTAGCACTGCACTGAACCATGTGGGAAGCTTGAACTTGGTATAAAATGGTAAAGTTATGTTGCTTAAGAACCACACCTACTTTATGGGCTCTTTCTCCCCTGACAACATGGACACTATGGGAATTAGCTTCCAAATAGTAACAACAACCCATGAAAAAGAAGCTTATGGTGGTGGTGATGATGATGAAGAGGAAAAGTCAGTTAATGATATGGTTATTGACCACAGAGTCAATTATTATTGCTTAGATCTGTCCTGAGACCTTGGGTTGAGCACGTGTTCAACGACTCTGACTATACTTAAGTTCTGTTATAAATAAACATCAAACAAAAAAGAGAGAGATTTAAAGGTGGGCATGGTAATGCAGGCCTATAATTACAGAATGCAGGTGGTGAAGGCAAGAGGATTAGGGGTTCAAGCCCAACTTCAGCTACATAGCAAGTTGGAGACTAGCCAATGCTGCATAAGACGCTCCACCCAGAAAAGATGAAAAGTCAAAGAAAGGTAAGAAAGCTGCAAAAGCACAAATATTACGGTCTATTCAAATGTGTCTTCAGCTAAGATTTAGTCACACTCTACGATAGAGTTGGCATCCAAATCTAAAAACACTGCTCAAGGTGTAAGTGTCATGTGTATTGAGCATAGAGGGAATGGCAGATCAATGGTAGACAGTCAAGGAAGTAGATGAGAAAGTGGGGCAACTATTATTCCCTTGGAGCTATTTGGATCATCCATTTCTGCTTTAGACCTCACCAGGCAAAATGGGGTGGACTGAGGATTCAGCAACCAGCTTCTCCAAAAGATGTGAAACCAAGTCATGGGAAATTTTGAAAATGGGGCTACTTAGACAAGGACCCAACTCTGTCATTAATGTTTTCAAATGTTCAGGGGACTCACAAGTGGAAAGTGGATGATATTTTCTCTATCAAGCTTTAGGGAATAAAATGGGGCCATCCTCGGGAAGAAAGTCCAAACAGAACGACGTTCTATGAGGCATAGTGGTAAATACCTATAATCACTGTCCTCGGAAGGTAGAGAAAGCAGAATTGCCAGAAATCCCATATCAAAAAAAAGAAGAATTATAAAAATTAAAAAATATTCTTCCAGTTCCATAGAAATTAAAAGTCACTTCTTCTCTAGAAAAATCTAGGAGGGCTCTGCCTTTGGTCAAAGAGAAGACCCAACCATTGAGGCCAGCTGGAATGAAATGACATTTGAGAATATTTCTGACTAGGAATCTTTGAGTTGAAAATGATCTGGGGCCTATAGGAGAAGCTAATAAACAAAACAAGCAAACAAAAACAACAACAACAACAAACATATGAACTGCCTGCACAGCATTCTATCTCCTATAAGGAATCAGCATGGTTTAATCTGACAGCCACCTAATGCCAAAGTGTGCTTCATTTCTTTTCCTGTCCTTCACTAAAATGGAGTAATTCACCCTCCCAGGTTAATTCCACAAGCTTAAAGAACTTCTTAAACGAAACAGTTGCCCTTCCATGTGGTGGAAAATATCAAGAAAAAGAAATGTTTCTGATCTCTGAATAAGCCACAAAAGGAGCAACTTAGGGTTTAGGGAGGTGTTAAGAAACCATTGCAATAGCAAGCTACCACCTCCAGCCATGCCTGAGCTCCTTCCACTACTTCCTCAATTAAGAGGCTATAACAACTCTGAAGTCAGCCTCAAAGATCCATTTGGCTATAGAGCATGCTTACTGGGCCTAAAGAATAGCCACTCACATATAATATGTGTCAACAAGACATGGAAACAAGGGAGAAGAAAATGGTACCCTCAGAATGGTTCCAGATTGACAATTTTTAAAAAGTTGAAGGTTGAATAGCCCCACTAGTGACACTGTTAGTTTCCCCTGATCCGCCCCCTTTTTGCATTATTGATAATCTTTATAATGCAGGTAGGGGAGATAGGGAAAAAGAAGCAAAATAAATAAAGAAGGGTGAAGATTGCTCGAGAGGAAGGCAGGAATATTAAGGTGCATGCTGTCTGCTGTGAAAGAAATGAAGAGTTCCGGAGAAGTGCAAGAGGAGAAAGAGAAAGAACATTGAAGAGTTAATCTCTGACCAAAGAAAGGAAAAAGCTGGAATTGGAGGATGAAGGAAAAGAACGGAAGCAGGGGTGGAAGGGCAAGTTAGAGGGATGGCGACAGGAAGTGACGATGTCCTATGAGAGGTGTCAGATGGATAAGACTTTTCCAAGGTCACGTGGGATATCAAGAGATGATGGAAGCGGGGGGGGGGGGGGTGAAGACAGATTCACATTGTAGGCAAAGGAGGAGGCAGGAAAGACCAGAGCAGAGAGATGGAAGGAAGTCAGAGCCATCTCATGACCAAATTCCTCTGTTTCTCTGACTTCCTAGATTTTCAGGGAAACACACCTAAGAGCACTCTCCTGTAGTCAAGCACTATTCATACATCACAGCCATATCCATCAGGTGTAGCTAGAACACCTTGCATGTGCTCATATAAGCCACCATAATGGACTGGAACCCCGCTATAAAGTGCCCCATAGTACCCAGTGGCCCAGTCAGCTATTGCTCAGAGTACTAATAGCTAGGGTCAAGGTATATATATGTTAGGAACCCAACAGGACCCACCAGGCTGACCCTCATGGTACTAAGAAAGGACCAGGAAAAGGAAGATGAAGTAATAGCTAAGTGTCAGAGTGGAAGGCTTGTGAGGTACCCTGGGCATCAGCAGCAGTCAGTCAACAGGAAGTTGGCTTTTAGCCTGAGACTGTCAGAGAAGACCCCAGTCTCTCATGTCCAGAGATAGGGACATTACAAAGCCTCTGCAAAGCCAGACTAGACAAGAAGATGGCTTAGCCTTCAGGGAAGTAGGAATTGGCTTTCCAATTTTTTTTTTGATAGATCTGTCTAACCTGCCTGGCATGGCCAGACTCACTGATGTGCCAAAAAAGTAAATTGTCCGTGTGCAGCTCTCTGCTTGCTCCCCACCCCTGCTTCCTGTCCACTTTGCTTGTCTGTTTGTCTAGTTTGCAGATGAGCCCTTTCTTCTCATCCACCCCAAATGCCTCTGTTTCAGGGAAGCCTTTACATTTTCCTTGGCATAAGTACAGCTCGAAGAATTCTTTTAGGCTCGGCCAATTACAACAAGCTCGAAAATTGCTGAGCCAAGTGGTTTCTTCAGAGATCTGCTTACATTCCCCCACTCCCTGCACAGGTCAGGGCCCCCTTCGTGTCAGAGCTGCACACAGAAAGTCCACATTTTTTGCTTTTAAGGTGGAGCAGATCTAAGAGGTACTTTCTCTCCACCCCCAGGAGAAGATAAGGCACAACCAATTTTCTTGTTGGTTTTACACTGTTTGATTGGGTTTCACTCAGTGGAGGGAGGAGGACAAGATGGCTCTGATGTGACTTCCTTGATGACTGTCTTGAGAAAGAGCTAGAGAGGTTTTTCAGATTAAGCCCCAGGGGATCTCAAGTTGGCAGGAGAATTATATGTGTCAATTCTCTCTCACTCCTAAACTTCCACTTGGTTTAGGGTTCACTGCTGTAATTATATCCTTGCAAATTCTGGCACTAAGAAGAGGATCGAGTAGGTATATGAAGTTTTTTTATTATTATTATTATTGTTTTCATACTTACAGAGAGGTGTTTGAGCAGTAATGATGCAATTTCAAGCAGGATTACTCCAGTCATTCTTAGTGATTTACGAATTGTTACACCATGACAGCTCAGTAAATCTACCTCTGCCTATTTCCTTCCTTGCTAACATTGGAAAGCAAGGCGTTAGCGTGTGCCTTGTTTAGGGGAAGATATTGAGGGATAGCTTCATGAGAGCATGCCAAATAACAGCATAGCCAGATTGGAATGAAAAACTATCTATGGATGATCCATAGAGCACATGATCCGTGTGGGGGTCATTGAGAACTGGCCACTCTTGCAAAGCATTTGCAAAAGAAGCCCAACTATGTCTTGCCCACACAGAACCAGTAGCATAGACATGCAGCTATAGCTGCAGCTCCTGCATTCATGGCCAACTAAAGCAACAGCACTGCAGGACCACACTCCAAGTCTGAAAGCATTAAATTTGAACACAGGAAGTTTTAGATAGAAAACTCTGAACTCACTCTCATAGGCACCATGGCCTACAGGTGTCTGGGGACTCTAAGAGCGGTCAATCAGAATCAAGCTTTTTTTCTCAGATAGAAACTAAAGGGTCACTGAGCTCAAACTGCCATGGTAAACTAAGAAGCTAAGAAATCATCAGGGCACGTCTCATCTCCAAGTGAGTAAATAACTCCTAGGGACCTATGTTGATCTCAGCATGCTTCTCGGAAAGCTTCCCATTGTGGATAAGAAGTGTATGGTGACAGTTCCCTAGGAGTGGGTTCTGCCAAAGACCCCCAGCAACATGGGGCTCTTTCATCCCACTGGAAATATGACACTTGACATTCAGACATTACCATATATCCATGCGTTTTTTTTTTTTTTTGAGGGAAATTTATAAATTAGTGTGACTACGAAGATGGTTCATTCTTTTTTTCCTTTTTTTCTGCAGATTTTTTATTTGAATTAGAAACAAGATTGTTTTACATGAAAATCCCTCTCCCTCCCCTCCTCCCCTACCACCTCCCTCCCCCAACTAAAACCCTACCTATCACATATCCCTTTCTGCTCCCCCTAGATGGCGAGGCCTTCCATAGGGTGTCATCAGAGTCGATTGTATCCTTCAGGATAGGGCCTAGTGACCCCCCCCCCGTGTGTGTGTGTGTGTGTGTGTGTGTGTGTGTGTGTGTGTGTGTGTTGGCTCAGGGAGTATTCC
This sequence comes from Cricetulus griseus, assembly GCF_003668045.3. Classification (NCBI taxonomy): domain Eukaryota; kingdom Metazoa; phylum Chordata; class Mammalia; order Rodentia; family Cricetidae; genus Cricetulus; species Cricetulus griseus. The sequence continues at coordinate 153,129,712 of NC_048597.1, read as the reverse complement.
TCTATGTGGAATGGGCTCCCAAAGTCCACACCTATGCTAAAGATAAGTACTGAACTACTACAGAAGGTCCTGTAGATTTCCGAGGTTTCCTCATTGAAACCCCTGTTCCTGAGGGAAGATGGTTCATTCTTGATGGACAATAGATTTTTGCATTTTCACACCAAGAAAGGAAAAAGGCACCAGAAGCTAACAGTAGCCCTCAGTATGGGAAAGCAAAAGGGTTATGAAAAGAGGCTAATTTCATCTTTGATGAAAGATACAATTGGACTTTCAAGAGCTGCTCTTCTTTAGAGGACTTCAAGGGTCCTTGGCCAGGGACCAATCTGGGTCATAGAGACATTAAACTCCCCCGAGACTGGGTAGGTCTCTAAAGAAGGGGCTTTAGTTACCTTGCCTTCATTTATCAAAGCAATGTTCTTTCTTTCTTTCTTTTTTATTCTGGAGTCAACATAAAAGAACATGTTGTTAGGTAATCTGAGAGGCTCATTGGGAGGTGCCAGTGAGTTAAGCTCATGACTTCATAACAGACCTTTCATCTTGGAGCCAATGAGATGCCATCCCCACCAGAGTCCTGAAGCTCACTGTTGGATGTCATGGAAGAAAACTAATAGTCATTTTCCATTTCATTTTGAGAGTTGAAGAAGCTTGGTACCAGAGTAAGGAAATGCTGACAAAAGAGAGGATGGGACCCAAAATAAACCATAGCCATGTGGGCCTGCACATTAAATAGGACACCACCATGGCATTTAGATTTTTCCTATTCCCAATTCATGGCAGAATTCTTCTTACATTTGTGCAGAGGACCCCACTAACTAAAAGTTAGCTGGGCATTCCACAGCTCCAGCATGAAGAGCTATTTTAGGACTGTGACAATGGCATCTATGAAGTGCCATCATTCCTTGGGGGAACATAAACCTGCATCTTCCACCTTGCCTCTGACTTTGACTCATCCTACATCAGGGTCATGTGATTCCCATCATCATAGATTTAGGGGTAAGTTTGTGCAGCTGCTCTGCTAGGTAGGGTACAGGCCCTAGCAACTTGTTTCTTGACTGTTTCCTGGAAGGAAACAGCAGAAAGTTTAGTTGCTTGCGTTGGCCAGTGCACAGATGCCCAGTCACCTTCTTGGGGAATCTCACATTGACTAAGTCATAACAAATTCCTCCCTGACTCATCCCTCTACCACTGCCTTTAGTTGCTCTGTCCATTCTTTTCCTCCACTGAGTTTCCTGAATTGGTCCATTTCTTTTATTCCCCATGCAGCTACCCTTGGTGAAGCTTATCTCTCCTCTCTCCCCAGTCTCTCCCTCTCTCCTTCCTTCCCTTCCTCCTCTCTCTCCTTTCCTCTCTCCTTCTCCCGCCCCTTCACACTGGATTACAGTTATACCACCTACTTTGGTTTACTAAGACTACCCACTATAATCCTGCTCATATATGACTTCTGGCTGGTCTTCCTAATAGCTGCCTTTGGTGGTATTTCTCTTTGAAAACCTCTGGCAATCCCGGTCGCCTACTCATCACTGTCCTGACAGGTGATTCCACAGTGTCTGCCAACTATGGCTAAGAAGTAAATTGACAGTTCTACTGAACAAAGACTGAATTCTCCAATGACTCACATGTTGCCCTATGAATGAAATATTTAAACACAGGAAGTTATTCAAACTTCATATAGCCCAAGCATCAGAAGTAAATCTCCCTCATCTTATCTAAATGGGTTTGTTTCCTATGTATTCTCATTTTCTCTCTGTGTCTGTCTCTGTGTCTGTCTCTGTTTCTGTTTCTGCCTCTCTCTCTCTCTCTCTCTCTCTCTCTCTCTCTCTCTCTCTCTCTCTCTCTCTCTCTCTCTCTCTCTCTCTCTCTCTCTCTCTCACACACACACACACACACACACACACTTTCCTATTTCCTTCCATGAATTGTTCCTTAATCTCTTGTCCTTATTGTTTGTCTTAATAGTGAGATCTGCTCTCTCTGAAATTTGACTTTGTTGAAAGGTAGTCTAATGGGTATGCATAGTTCATTCTGACTTAATCAATGTCTTCCACACTCCAGACCTTAATCATCTACAGATTAGTCATCACAACCTTTTTTATTCTGATTGATATTTCTCTGTTGGCCTTATGTTTCAGTTAAACAAAAATACAAGTATTTCTCATCTACCATGGCAGTCATATTGCACTTCTAATTCATAGTGACAACAATGGTATAATGGAAAAACATACTTAGGTAATGACTTTTAGGTATCAGATTGAAATATGGAATAACAGGAAGCACCTTGAAGAATGGTGCACAGAATGATCCTTCTATCCACCATGTCAACCCTGCTACCTCTGCCATTGTATGCAGTGATAGCTCGGGGTACAAGTTGATTCTTCACGGTGAAGGGCAGAGCACATAAACCACATGCAACTGGGGATTCAGTTCTACTGAGTTTCTTTTTGGTTGTATATTAAAGATGGATGTTAAAGGCCTCTACATCAGAAAATGTAGCCCAGTAGTAGAACACTTGCTTAGCATACTAAATACCATGGACTCCATCTTAATTTTTAAAAGTTGAATATCCCTCTGAGAGGCAATGCTATTCCTCTATTTCCAGAAAGTATGGCTATATGGTCAATAAATAGTCAAGACGGTTAGAAGGTCAACTTTCTTATAAAGAAAAGACAAGAGCTGGGTGTGGAGGCTTGTATCTATTGTCCAAACTACTAGTGGAGGAAGATCCTGAGCCCAAGAGGTCAAGACAAGTATCAGCAGCATTAACGGACTTTGTCTTAAAGAAAGAAAAAGGCAAGGAAGACAAGAGAAGGGAAAGGTGGGAGAGGAAAGGCAAAGAACTCTAGGTTTCAGACAACACTTTACCAAAGCACACAACCAGGAACTTCTGTGTTCACTTTCGTTTCTGGTGCTGTTTTTATTTTGTGTGCAAAAAGATGCAGGCCTTCCCACCTGGCCATTTGGCTCAGCCATGGTCAGCCATTTTGGGCTTCCAAAGGGGTCATGCTTAGAGTTTTGTATGCTCCAGCATTGGTCCTTTCACACATAAGAGAAAACAGGCAGGGGAAAGTAAATATCACCATCACCACCAATTTTATCTACTAAGAAAAAAAAATAAACAGAAGCAGTATCCCTATCTAGGCAAGGACAGCCCAGTGAAGGAACATTCACTGCCTTAGTGGCAAGAGAGAACAATAAATTGTGTAGGCAGTGGCAGGGCTGTAACCACCAACATCAGGAATAAAGAAAGAGCCCTGTGCTATGGCATTTGGTGCCATTTGTTTCCTGGTTTCTTGGACATGGCAATGGGATTCTTTAGGCAAGGTTTGAAGATGAAAGTTGTCCACACAGGTTTCTTTCTACATCTGTAGTTTCTTCCATCATGTAAAGTAAAATGTTATTCTCAACATGACAGAGCACAAGGGGTCATGGAATAAGGACGATGGGATCCAAGTGAGCACAAGCCTGTCTGCATTTCCCACACTCAGCCTCAGCACCCAGGAGTACAGGTGTCTCTTGGACAGCTGGGTCTACAAGTGGCCTGCAGGTCTCAGTACCTTGCAAGAGATACCTTGAAACCTGGAAAGGGAGAAAGAGACACACCGACAACTAATCCTGTTTTTATGTTCCTGCTCAGAATTCCTTGGGTGCAAGTGAGTTATCACCTCAAAACCTTGGTTTCTCCACACATAGAGTGGAAACTGTGAAGTAATGTATCTTGGAGCATGACTAAGCAAGCTGGATGGAACAGTACTGAACTGTCAACACAGAACCAGGCTTCTAAGGAACGACCAAGTATTATTGCCCCTTTTTATGAGTATTACCATGGCCATGTACGGGTGACCAGAAAGCACAATGAGAGAAGAGAGAAGAGAGGGGAATGAATGAAAGAGAGAGGGAGAGAGAATCTGCTATTCCCATAGCCTGTCCATGATACTCTTTACAGGAGTGCAGAATATGTCTCCAAACAGCACCAGAAAGTCCGGCCCTCACAAGATGGGCACCATGCCTGGCTATGCCTGGTCCTGAGGAGACATCGCTAAAGCATTTCAACAGGGCTCCTCTGAGCCAGCTCCTGGGGCACACACAAAGACCCATTCAGGGTGGCTGCAGTTTTGAAAGCCAGCAGATGCTCTGAGGGGCCTGGGAAGGGGTGGAGAAGCCACACAGCGCCTGGCACCAACCCTTTGGGCCCCGCCCACCCTGGGCAAGTGGGCCTGGAGGGCTTGGGTCTGCAGCCACTCCACAATCTTTGTTTCTCCCTGGATTTCTTTTACTGACCATGGGTCCAGGGCAACAAGGACACCAGCTGCCATAGTGTAGATTGAATAACTCCCTGAGGAGGCTGGGAGAACCACCCTTCTAATGCCAATCCAGTTGGCAGGGTATTCAAGTGAAACAGGCCAATTCCAACTGGCCTACTATTTCCAATTGCCTCTTTTTAAAGTGTGTGTGTGTGTGTGTGTGTGTGTGTGTGTGTGTGTGTGTGTGTGTGTTCATCTGTCTGTGTAAGGGTGTATGTACACAGGAGGATGCTGGTGTATAGCCTCAGAAGTCATCCTTGGGAATTTAGTGCACTCCCTTTGAGACAGGATCTCTCATTAGGCCAAATGGGCCAATAAACTTTGGGGATTCTCCTGTCTCTGCCTCCCTTGAGTTGAGATTAAGCATCCACCACCATGCCTAACATTTTTACATAGATCCTGGGGATCAAACTCAGAACCTTAAGTTAGCAAGGCTAGCATTTTACTCACTGAGCCACTGCCACCACCAGGCTACCAAGTCTTACTGCAAAACACGCCTCTCAGAGGTTCCCAGTCTTGTCAGATATAAGCCAGAGGATAGATGTGAATTATCCCAAAGATTATAGGTGGTTCCTTGCTCTTTAGCCTCAGCCTTCCTACCTGTCAGATGATCTGTTAGAACTCTGATTAGCTACATATATTTCATCTGAGTCTTGATCTTCTCCATGCCACACTGGCTTGCATGGAGAATTCCTGGGCTAGGTCCCCAGCCATATGACATCAGGAACATCAAGTCTTCTTCAAGCATGTCCCTCAGATGCAGAGAAAAGGTTCCTTGCCTCACCCTTTCCCTTCTAACATACAGAGAGCTATTATGCCAATGTCACAAGCCAACCAAGAAGCAGAAAACTGAGCCTCTTGAAGTCATCATTGTTTATGAGACAACATCTCCTTCTAGAAAAAGAACTGAAAGGACTTCCCAGTATCTGAAGGTGTTTGTAGATCAACCACCCACTGCAATTCCCTGGCTGTGTGTGTTCATCGTAATATCACCCTCTAAAGCTGGACAGCCTGAATCAGGGATCTTCCACGCCATCTAGGCCATGCCCTCTCTTAGCCATTAGAAAATTGTACTGAAATTGTCCACTTGTCTCTGTGTTCTCAGAGACAAATGCTCTCTGTGTCAAATGCTACATTTAACACCAGCATCCCCCAGTGCTAACACAGAGCAAGTGTAAAGTAAGTGCTTACTGATCAAAATGAATGATTTACAGTAGGTATTAGCATAGACGCTCCTCTTTCTCAAGTAACCTTTGCTCTCAGGAAGTTCAAACTTGTGTTTAATCTCAATTCTTTTTCATATGCATATATTTCTGTTTTTTTCCACCTGATTTCAAGAAACAGTTGCTGGTCACATGCTCCCCCTCTTATCAGACAAACAGCAGAAGTCACTCTCCCCCTCCCCCAGAGACAGCTTTATTTAAAGAATTAAATCAGGAACGAGCATTCAAGATCTCAACGTTGGCTTTCCCTTTTGATGGACAACTCGGGAAGGAGTCTGGAGGTGATGAATTTCGAAACAGACCCAGTGGTTCAGACCTGTAACCTCATCACTTTACAGGCTGAGGTGGGAAGTCATCAGTTGATGGTCAGCCTGGGCTGCATAGTGAGACTTGCCTCAAGAAAATGATTTTGATCAACTAGAGTCTCCATATGGATATGGATATTGGATATGGGCCTCCAATATGCCAGGCTGCTCATGTATAAGAATATGTATAAAGGGCTGATCAACCTACAATAGGGAACCATGGGAAGGCAACAAAAACAGCCCTTCTCTCTCCATGGTCCCTTAGCTAAAATCACTAACTCACTGGGAAGCATGCAGAAAAGTCCCAAGTACCAAAACAAAACAATGAACCAAAAACCCAACTTCAGAGAACTCGGGAATGGTGTGTGGGGTTGGGGTGGGGGGTGAGCTCAGTTGGGATAAGTTGGAGAGATGATGGAAGTCCACTAAAGGACAAATGCCATATTCCTGTCGCCATTTCAAAAGAAGTGTGTGTGCATTTTCACTGCTAAAGAGACAGTCTTCTCTGATCACACATTCAGAAAGCCCTCAAGAACTGCACTCCAGCAGTCCTGAAACTGGCAGACCCCTTGCTTCTGGCCAGTGAGCTCAGGACCTGCGTGAATGCAGGCAAGTCATTTGGGGACACTGGAATTCTGAGCTAGGAGCCAGCCAAGGCAACACAGATAAGGTCTGGACAGAAACCTGGCAGTCTAAGCAACATCTGCTGGGACTAAGGGTTTGGCTCTGGCTTCTGCTGCAAGCCTGGGGCTGGGGATGGGAAGCCGGTCTGTGGTGCTACTTACAGCAGGTGGCGCAGGAGAGCAGAAACCTACCCTCAGAGGACCCAAGAGGAAGCAGGAAGCCCTGTGTTCATCCGGCCTTTCCAAGTAAGCACCATTGTCAAGGAAGGCCAAGAAGTCCAGGCACTCCTCATAGTCCTGAGAAAGATACATTTCCCAGGTGGAGTACAGAGTCAGACATGGGTCTTTCTCAGCAAAAGAAAACCCAAGACCAGACCGGAGATAAAACTTTCAAGAAATGCACCAAGAAAATAAAAAAAAAAAAAAAAAAATCAACATAAACTGCTTATGTCGGGAACAGAGTAGACGCTGCTGGAGCCGAAAGGTGCAAACCTCTGTGAACTCTGAGACAGGGCTTGAACGAAGTTCACTTTCCCATGTTCTCCAGCCACAAAACAAAACCAGAGCAGTAACAAGGAAAATGCCCACCTATGATGACTGGCTACAGTCTAGAAGCCGCAGCAACAAAGAAAACATGACTATGTCTTAAAGTGACTAGAAGAAGCTACCTTGATGCTTCTATGACTTCCTAAGCTTGTCTCCGACCACACACTTAGTGGGAGAGGGCAGTGTGGAGGCTCCCTTCCCAAATAAATACCCAGAATTCTTCATAGTCTGTGTTCCACAGGAAAGACAGAATGGTCCTTATTGGGTTGGTTACACAGCATCATAAATTTAAAGACCTGAAGCAGTGAAGGATTCCAAACGCTGGTAGTGAGGGTACACCTGACATACAGGGTGTAAAAGAGCTGCTCTTCTCAAAAACATAACATCTCCAAACCCCGAAGCAGCAGGGAGCTAAGATGTGCTTCAGCTGTGTGGGTTGGCTTGGGAATAAACCATGGGGAAATGCAAGGAATTTTCCTTATTTTTTCCATTTGCTTTCCTTTCGTGTTGGGATTTCTCTCATAGGCGAGGAGCTCTCAAAGCGTGTATTATATAAAACAGTACTCAGAGTTTATATAAGCACAGAGAACAAAACTCTGCGTGGCTCAGAGAACTGTTGAAACATTTAGTGCATTTGTCTTCCGTTGTCCACCGGGAGCATCTGGATTCTTTGTTGGACCGGTAGCTGTGTTCTGTGTTCTCCAGAATTGGTCCACGCTGTAACTGTAGTCCTCCCTGACCAGCACCTTGACCCTCAGAAATCTGGAGTAAATCTCCCACAGGAATGATACTCACATCTTCATCTTTCTATTACACTCTTCACTAACCACCTGGGGCACTATTTGGATTGTTTCTTAACACTTTTCTAGAACCTTCACCTACAATTGTCCCCTAAGCAGAGTTGCTAGATAAAAACAGAAGGAACAAATTTGCATTTCCAGCAGACAACAGTTTTTTAGAGTGTCACCAATATTGCATGCTTTGCATTTTCAATATTTTTCTAATTGTAGCAGTCTTAACGCCTGAGACCACAGAGGTCCCGCCTTAAACTTTCCTTGCCCTGTAAGTAGCCATTAAAGGCTACAGGTTCATCTCCTCTACAGTGGGTCTCCCCACCCTATCAAAAGAAAAGGAGTAGTCCTTCCACCCATTCCTAGCAGTCGAAAAGAGTAAACTAAGGACAGTTTGGAACCCATTCTGTGTGGTTGTTTTTCCTCCTACATTTAGTATGTTTATTCAATAAAAATGAGGTATGAATGTTTCACTTGTGCATGATAGCACTTGTTCATTTAATTTTAAAATAAATAAGGACATCATTTGCCTTTTATTTCAATGTAGCTTGATGAATTGTAGGACTGTGGCACTTAGCAGTCTGTTAAATCTATGCTTAATTTCAAAGACTGCTAATGCTGCATGTGGTTCCATTTACCTTTTGGAGATCTGCTAGCTTGTTCCACCCATACTCTTCTGAAGGAAGCTGGGAGATCCAGGTGGCGAGGAAGGACTCTGCAAGACATAAACAGACCCATGAGAATGTTCCCACTGTTAGAAACACCTTTCCCTTTATTTTCCTGTGTAGCAAATGGAGACTTAATACATGGACTACAACTGAAATTTCAACAATCAATGGGTTATAGAGAGCCCAGATCCAGTGGACACATCCACAGCATGCATTGCTTTTACTTCTGTGGTTCAGGGAACATCAAGGAAGAGGGGGATGGAAAGATTCTAAAAACCGGAATACCAGGAAGTCTGCTATGAGATTGCATCTCTTAGAAGTGGCTCCATAAACATGACCTGAACAATGACAATATCAATAGACATGCTAACACAGAGGGGGGAAATCTCATGAAGGTCTCACACCTAAACAAAGAACTACAGGCAATAATGACTGCTGGGAGAAGGAGAATTAGTGTCTCCCACGAATGAGCCCCAGATAGATTACCCAGTACAACATGGTCAACCCTAAAACTATATACACACAAACAACAAATCTAGACTCAACAGGTTGTATTTATGTTTATGTCTACATGTGTAACAATAGTCATCAAAGGAAAAGAGACTATCAATTTGAATAGGGAGCAGGACAGGGGTTTGGGGGTGGAATGGGAGGAACTGGAGGGAAGAAAGGGAAGGTGAAGTGATGTAATAATATTTTAATTAAAAATGAAAATCTTTAAAGGAAGTGTATGTAAAAAATAATGTATAATAATGTAGCTATAAAGTCCTAAATTCAGATTTTAGTTAACTCTAGAAATAAGTCCCCTAACATAGGTCATCTACCACTACAAAAAATTTTTTCAACCATCAGGATCTCAATTCTTAAGACCTGGAAGTTCCTCCGGATATCCCAAAACCACCCCAAATCCCTGGTACCTCAACCTTATAGCAAGACATCCTATCATGCTTACGTCCTGGTTTTGGTGCTGTGAGAACGTCAAAGATGAATGGATATCAAATAAGAGAAATGCTTTACCAAAGGAACATCTTTGAATGTGAAGGACTTTAAGGTAAAACACCCATGTGATGCTGGCTCTTTGACCACCTGGCTGTGTGGACAGAGCCAGGCAGTCATTGCCTTGTATCACACATACTGAGTGATCATGGAGTGCCAGGCACTGGGTAAGCCCTGGAGAGATAAGAAGTTCAACCCTTAGTGGTCTCTACGAGAAACTCACTATTCAGGGTGAATTATGGGAAATTTTATCTGCATCAAGTTCATCACCAAGTTCCATGATTCTTTATCCAGAGAGGGTCTCAATTTGTAGCCCAGGATGGTCAGCACAAATTATGTAGCCCAGGCTGGATCTGAACTTCAGGCACTGCTCCTACTTGAGTCTCCCAAGTGCTGGAGCTACAGGCAGGCCAACAAGTTCTATGACTGTTAAGATCCAATGATTCTTAAGCTATCCCGAGTTTATGCTCCAGCCAGGCACACGTCTCTTAATAGAACATCTTGCTGCCATTCTCCTCAGTAACTGTCTTTCCCAGAGAAGCTCCTCTGCAACTGACTCTGAAAGTTTTTCTCCATGAGAAAACAGGCTACTTTCCTCCTTCTCACTTTTAGCTAGGCCAGATGGTTGCTAAGCTTGAAGGGAAGTGGGACAGCAGCACCAGATACCCTTCTCTTACTCTAGTTTATTCCTATTGTACCTGGAACACAGATGCAGGCAGCTTAAGAGAAGGGTTGAAAATAAACCCAACAGTCCTCTTGCTCTGCTTCTAGGTTTCTGAAGGGTTTAGTGAGCAGGTATCCTTGAAATTGTCCCCCAGACCTATGCCTCTCATAATCCTGTTAGAAAGGCTCACAATGACTGAGCCATGTGTTTCTTAGCTGTCATGAATGGCACATCCATCAGGGAGTCCCATCTGACTGCCCAGCAAACCAGCCTAACTAATGCACATAAATTAGCACATCTAATCTGGAGAAATGCCCAAACTCTCCTTACCCCCCACCAATACTTGACCATTCCCCAGGTTTCTGTCAGCCTGTTTCCAACAAGGATCTTTGAGCTCTTTTTGACCATAGTGTTAGTTTATCTAATACCCTTTATACTTGACCTCTGACATTTCGGAGTCAGACAATGTAGAGGTTTTATTGCCTTTAGGTTAAATGAGGAAAATAGGGTACAGAGTTCAATGTCGAGCCCAAGTCACACAGCTCAATCTTGAAGGGCCAGAGATGGAGCCAAGATCTTCTGATGTGAGTCCAGTGTTCTTGGCATTGAACCACTTATATTTGGCCAGGGTTGAGAGAACAGTTTGAGAAGACTAACACAGAAGGGTCTACTAACTTCCTTCCTTGTCTTTTGAATCTCCAATTCACAGTTCACTAGAAATGGCTGACAAATGCCCCCTAAGGATCTGAATCATCTTCAATGCCTGATGATTCTGAGAAAAGCTATACCCTAATGTGACACTGGTATGCATGCCCATGAATTCATTTATCTATATGCAAAATCTATAATCCCACCATTGAAAACTCCTTACCATACTCCATGCTGCTCTTTTTAGTGGTACAGCAGATAACTATATTAATTTATCCATTCAGCAGCAGCTGTTGGCTGAGTGATTAAGTGAATTGTTCTCTTGCCTATGTCTAAATCTTTCGCTACACCCTGGAATTGCTCTTCTGTTTCAGTCAGTCCCACCTCATAGCCGCCCTGAACAATCTTACTGATTCACCACAGATAATGGGATAACCCATACATCTGAATAGCTTAGACCCAGAGAGAAATAAATCAGCAGGCTCTCCTGCTTGTCCTGATGAAACACAACCTACAAGGTCCAACTTCAGAGGCACCTGGGATTGGCAGATGTTTCCAACCTTTGGGACAGAGATCTTTTGAATTATAGACTCACACCCCATTTTGTAGATGAAGAGGCCTGAAATGGCTACTCAAGCATCATGTAAACAGGCAGGTGACGGAGGCAGGGCTTCAGTTCATTTCTCATTGCTCCACTTAGTGTTATACACCTGGGTCTGGCCTGGCCACCATCTCCCTGGTGCTCCATGAAGCTCTATAGAACATTCTAGAAGATTCCAGTTGGGAGCCTGCATGCTGTTTACTAAGCTGTGCCTCAGGCTTTTGCTAGACAATGCTTCTTTCACTTCCTACTCAGAAGTCCTTTCCTCTGCACCCTGCCAGCAATCTACCCATTCCTCTCCCCACAAGTCCAGAGGCCTCCTATCTCACTTGGTACCTTTTCCACCGGACACATGACTGTAACATCACATAAAATTCAGTTCTTTATTGTTGGCAGGTATTGCCCAGATGCTTTGTTATGGTGTGGTTTTATTGGCTTTTGTTTAATGCAGGTTTTCATAGAGTATTTGCTAAATTGAGGGAATGGCAGGCAATCAGTCAATACCTACAAGGGTGTGGAAGGGAAGGAGTCAGGACTTAAGCAGTCCTCTAACTAGATCCCATCCATTAAGCATCTTCTGTATGCAAAAACACATTGACATCTATCAGATCTCATTTACTCAACCTGCCAATGAGACTGAGACTCACGCAGTCTCAGTAGAGGCAAAGAAACACAAACTCCATGAAATTATCCTAGATTCAGAAGCCAAACTTGGTTCTCTTTTTACCCTGAGCTCAACATCAACCACCCTGTAACAGAACTTCTTAACTTCTTAAGATGCTGCCCCATAAAGGGAATTTTGTCCCATGTGAAAGGTGAGTTCTGGACCATCGTAGTGAGCATTCCTTTCTCCTTCAACTCAGGTAAACTTGAGAGCTTCTTGGTCCCTGAGATGATGTCCTTGCCTCCTCCTGGTGGTGATTCTGGAGCCAGGCAGCAAGGCCTGTTGCTGAGGCATCTGACAGTTTGCATTTCTAATCATTCAAGAATTTAATTGGTATCGTGGCCTCCATCAGGTGTGCTGCAAATAAGGCTGATGTCAGAGCTTGCTTAATTAGTTTGAAGAAAAGAAAGGCTTTTTTACATCCAGAATCTGCTTCCACTGATATAAAGGTGAAGGCCCTTGGGGCTCCAAGGAAAAGCCAACTTAAAAATCTGAAATCTGTGATTAAAGACCTTTCTTTTACATTACCTGGGAAGGAGTCATAAAATTAAAATATCACTGAAATATGACTATGAAATTACCAAGTGGCAATTTCAACCATGTTTCATAAATTTACTGATGTGTAATTTTCCCAGCATCATATTTGCCTATTGTGAGGGTGCCAGTCAATGATTAGCTGTAAGTTTATAAAGCCAAGTGAATCACAATCTAGTTTTAGAACATGTTCTTTAACCTCTAGAATTCCCCAAGCCTATTTCTAAGTCACTTCTATCTTCTGCCCTACTTTTGTCCAGTTCTAAGCCCCTTTCTCTGTCTCTGAATTTGTCTTTGGGCAATTTTATGTAAATCTAATAGTATTGTATGTACCCATTCCTCTCCCCACAAGTCCAGAGGCCTCCTATCTCACTTGGTACCTTTTCCACCGGACACATGACTGTAACATCACATAAAATTCAGTTCTTTATTGTTGGCAGGTATTGCCCAGATGCTTTGTTATGGTGTGGTTTTATTGGCTTTTGTTTAATGCAGGTTTTCATAGAGTATTTGCTGAATTGAGGGAATGGCAGGCAATCAGTCAATACCTACAATACCGAGCTTCTTTCATTTAGTATGTTTTGTTTTCTATGAGATTTATTGTGTTTTTAAGTATGTGTATGTATGTGGAAGACAGCATAGGTATAGATGTGAACATGTGTGAGTGTCTGTGTGGATAGACACCATTTTGTCTCAGTAGATGAATATTTGAGTGTTCCCACTTTGAGGGTCATGAAGAATCAAGCCACTATGGGCATTGGGCAACACCTCTTTGTCGACTTCCATTTTCATTTCTATCCAGTAGATTCTTAGGAATGAAAATAATAGCACATATTCTATATTTCAGCTTAACTTTTTAAAGAAACTGCCAATCCATTTTCCCAAAGTGGCTCTTCCATTTTACATTCATACCAGCAATCTATGAGGGCTACTATTAATTTATAAACTGCTTTAGATGGTAGAGTTTTTGTATTCAGAAAGGAAAAGCAAGTGTGAAGTATTCAGATTGCACTCTATGCTGCTAAGAGAAGAAATGGTGGGAAATTAATTTAAATAAATGAGGTTTAGCTAAGAGAAGGGATTTGTAGCAAATGAGTGTTCTCGAGGATTATATGTTCAGTGTTCATTTGCTAGGAAATTAAATCAACCAATTAAGTAAGAGCACTTTAAGGAAGGATCAGTTCAATTTGGCCTACAGTTTGCTCATTTACCCATATTCTCTGTGAGGCTGAAACAACAAAGACACTGGTTTCATTTCTTCTGTTCTCCTTTTTGTAATCTGTGCATCTTGGCATCAGGGAAGGGACAAATTTTATGGGCTTCATCTGCTTTTAACATCATTTAGTAAAGCTGAGTAGAGCCTGCTCACATATGGGAAGATACAGTTAATTCAGTTTGTCTGTGGTCTTCATTTTCTTTGTATTTTCGTGTGTGTGTGTGTGTGTGTGTGTGTGTGTGTGTGTGTGTGTGTGTGTGTACGAGCACGTGTGCGTGTGAGTGCCTTTGGGGGCCAGAAGAGGGCATCAGAGCCACTAGAGCCGTAGTTCCAGGCAGTTAAAAGTTACCTTATATAGGTTCTGGGAATTCAACTGAGGTCCTCTAGAAGAGCAGTGAGTATTCATAACTACTAAACCAGCTTGCCAGCTCTTGTCTATGATCATCAGACAAAACTCGTAACATGTCTGCAATATCCAAAGAACAGTGGTACTACCAGGTCTAAGGCTGAAATTTTACTTTGCAAATACATTTGAACTCTCCATTGCATAATTCATGGGTACATTCATTTACTTGGGAAGCAGAATTATGTTTACTCCGGGGAACACGATTAGGTTCTTTGAGATACTAAGAGCAGAAATACATGGGTTTTGCCTTCAAGGGAGAAGAAGAGTACTGTGGTCAGCTGTTATAAGTTCTACCATCAGTCGGCATAACTGGATGCTGGCATGTAGAAGACTGCAGATAGATCCATATCTATCACTGTTCATGAAACTTAAGTCCAAATGGATAAAAGACCTCAACATAAATCCAGCCACACTGAACTTAGAAGAGAAAGTGGGAAGTACCCTTGAGCGAATTGGTACAGGAGACTGCTTCCTGAACATTACCCCAGTAGCACAGACACTGAGATTGACAATTAATAAATGGGACCTCCTGAAACTGAGAAAATTCTGTAAGGCAAAGGACACAGTCAACAAGACAAAATGGCAGTCCACAGAATGGGAAAAGATATTCACCAGCCCCAAATCTGACAGAGGGCTGATTTCCAAAATATACAATGAACTCAAGAAGCTAGTCACCAAAACACCAAATAATCTAATTAAAAAGTGGGATACAGAGCTAAATAAAGAATTCTCAATAGAGGAATCTAAAATGGCTGAAAACACATAAGAAAGTGCTCAACATCCTTAGCCATCCGGGAAATGCAAATCAAAACAACTCTGAGATACCATCTTACTCCTGTCATAATGGCTAAAATCAAAAACACCAATGACACTTTATGCTGCAGAGGATATGGAAAAAGAGGAACACTTCTACTCTGCTGGTGGGAGTGCAACCTCGTACAGCCACTTTGGAAATCTGTATGGTGACTCCTCAGGAAAATGGGAATCAGTCTACCACAAGATCCAGCAATTCCACTCTTAGGCATATGCCCAAAGGATGCACATTCATACAACAAGGACATCTGTTCAACTATGTTCATAGCAGCATTATTTGTAATAGCCAGAACCTGGAAGCAACCTAGATGCCCCTCAACTGAAAAATGTGGTACATTTATACAATGGAGTACTACTCAGTAGGGAAAAAAAAAGAAACAATGGAATCTTGCAATTCACAGGGAATGGATGGAACAAAAAGAAACCATCCTGAGTGAGGTAACCCAGTCACAAAAAAAGACAAACATGATATGTACTCACTCATAGGTGAATTTTAGACATAGAGTAAAGGATTATCAGCCTACATTCCACACTGCCAGAGAAGCTAGTAAACAAGGAGGACCCTAAGAGACATACTCGGTCCCCCCCGAAAAGGAGAAAGGCACAAAATCTCCTGAGCTAATTGGGAGCATGGGGGAGGGGAGAGGGAGTTAGGAGAAAGAGAAGGGGAGAAGAGAAGGGGAGAGGAGGACATGAGAGAGCATGAAGATTGAGTTAGGGGAAGAATAGAGGAGAGCAAGAAAAGAGATACCATAATAGAGGGAGCCATTATAAGTTTAAAGATAAATCTGGCACTAGGGAAATGTCCAGAAATCTATAAGGATGACTCCAAGTAGCAATCTAAGCAATAGTGGAGAGGCTTCCATAAATGCCCTTCCCTGATATGAGATTGATGACTACCTTATATGCCATCCTAGAGCCTTCATCCAGTAGCTGATGGAAGCAGAAGCAGACACCCACAGCTAAACACTGAGCTGAACTCCTGGAATCCAGTTGCAGAGAGGGAGGAGTGATGAGCAAAGAGGTCAAGACCAGGCTGGAGAAACCCACAGAAACAGCTGACCTGAACAAGGGGGAGCTCATGGGCCCCAGACTGATAGCTTGGAAACCAGCATAGGACCCAGTCAGAACCCTTGAATGTGGGTGTCAGTTAGGAGGCCTGGGCAATCTATGGGGCCTCTTGTAGTAGATCAGTACTTATCCCTTGTATAGGAATGGACTTTGGGAACCCATTCCACATAGAGGGATACTCCCTGAGCCTAGACACACAGGGGAGAATCTAGGCCCTGCTCTAAATGATATGACAGACTTTGAAGATCTCCCATGGAAGCCCTCACCCTCCCTGGGAGCAGAAAGGGGATGGGATAGGGGGCTAGTGGGGGGGAAATGGAGGAGGGGAGGGAGAGGGAAGTGGGATTGACATGTAAAGCAAGATTGTTTCTAGTTTAAATTTTAATAAAAGAAACAAAATAAGTTTTACCATCAAAGTAAATGTGTACCAGGGGGCTGGAGAGAAATCTCAGTGGTTAAGTGCACTAACTGCCCTTTGTAGAAGACCTGAGTTCAGTTCCCAACACCCACATGGCTGCTCACTCCACCTGAAATTCCAACGCTAAGGGATCTGATGCCTTCTACTGGCTTCCATGGGTTCCTACACGTGTGTGGCGAACTTATATACAGTCAGGCACATACCTACACAATAAATAAATTTTTAAGTAAATGCAGATCATTCTGAGTAAAGTGGACACAATGATGGAACTGTGTTAGGAAAGACAAGGGGATTCTGGAACTGCTGTGTCAAAGGTTGATAGATATTTCCCAGGGACTCCCAACTGGTGTAAAGATGAGGCAGTCACTAGCCAGAGCTGTAGCAGGAGCCAAGGCTTGGGTCTGAAGTAGGAGAGCACTTCAAAGGGCTTCTGTGTGGTCATAGCATCCAGGGGACAGTTGAGGGGTTGGAGAAAGACAGGAAGGCTGGCCAGGCCTTAATGGTCTTAATGAAGAATTGAAGTTATCCTAAGCTTTTGAGATGAGCCTCAGCAGACATTTCACATCCAAGTCATGGCAATAGGCCTGGATTTTGGCAGGAATTGTCATTTCAACAGCTATCCCAGGAGACTCTGAGCACCTTCCCTGCAGATGCTCAGATGGAAAATGAAAAGACTCACAACTCAGAGGAGCCCACTGATGTCAGAGTTCTCATGGGAACCAGCAGAGCAAGGAAGACCTCAGATAAGTAGACTGCAAAACACCAAGTGAGCTCCACCATGGGAAAATGCTAAACTGGCCCTTTAACTGCTGTCTGAGCTGACCCTGAGAATGACAATGGCTTGTCAAAGAAAAACCAAAATTGATTAACACAGGCAATTAAATCTATCTGAAGTCTCTACCCATGTATGAGATTCCAAAGTACATAACCTTTAGTCATATGGAGTGAGTCAACATATCAGGTCAATAACTGCATAGTGCTGGGAATTAGCCTGGTATAAAAATGTTGTGGCAGGGTCAGTGAGATGGCTCAGTGGGTAAAGGCATTTGGTACCAAGGCTGATGACCTGAGTTCCGTCCCCACGACTCACATGGTGGAGGGAGGGAACTTCCACAAAGAACTGTCCTCTGACCTTCACGTGCATGCTGTAGTTTCTCTCTCTCCCTCCCTCCCTCCTCTCTCCTCTCTCTCTCTCTCTCTCTCTCTCTCTCTCTCTCTCTCTCCTCTCCCTCCCTCTCTCTCTTCCCTCCCACTCTCTCTTACATGAGTGTGTGTGTGTGTGTGTGTGTGTGCACGCGTGTGTGCGCGCGCACGCGCGCGCGCGCACACACACACACACACACACACACACAGATGTAAAAGAATAGAATGTTGTGCTGGTTTTAAAACTGTTTTCTTATCTACTGTAAGAGACATTACAATATTGTCCTTTTTATGTCATAAAGTCCAAAAAGATAAGAACTGTGTTTATCAAAAAACATTTTCCTCTGGTTTGCCTGTGGATAATAAGTGCAAAATAAATGATATATGATTGTGAATCTGCAAATATGTTGATGTTTTATTTGCATATCACCATCTATGCTGAATATATAATTTGCATTATGTCAATTTAAGAGAGTGGGGACTGTGTTGTTTTGTTTTGCATAATGTTTTTAAATGTAAAAATACCAGAGTAATAAATTATGCATTTTAATTAAGCTTCCTAGCACATATTAGCATATTTTGCTGTTTCACTGTGCCATGTTCAGATAACTGTATGTCAAATAATGTCCTTATTGAATATCTACATTCATCACAAGACTGATAGAATATAACTAGTTGTACCCAGTAGATTTTTATAATACCTTGTATTAGTCAGGGTTCTCTAGAGAGACAGAACTTATAGAATGAATAGATAGATAGATAGATAGATAGATAGATAGATAGATAGATAGATAGATAGATTACATAGGGGATTATTTAGAATGGCTTATAGGTTGTGGTCTATCTAGTCCAACAATTACTGTCTATAAACAGAAGTACCAAGAACAGTAGTTTTTCAGTACACAAGGCTAGATATCTCAGCTGGTCTTCAGTATATGCCAGAATCCTGAAGAAGTAGGCTACTGCCAGTGAAGGAATGGATTTTCTGGCAAGAGTGAGAGCAGGCAGGTAGAAAGAGAGCAAGCTTCCTTCTTCCATGCCCTTTATATAAGATGACAGCAGGAGGTGCAGGCCAGAATAAAGATGGATCTTCCCACCTTAAAGATCTGAATTAGAAGAGGGTCTTCCAATTTCTAATGGTTTAATTAGGAAAAAAAAATCTCTCACAGGTGTGCCCAGCCATTTGGGTTTTAGTTAATTCTAGATGTAATCAAGTTGACAACCAAGAATAGCCATCACATACCCTCTAGCTAGAGTCATAAACACTGACTAATGAAATTGCCTGTATTTGCTGCGTAATTATTTCACACCTGGTACAAATTGCTTTACATGGAAGATCCATTGGATGGTCCCAGTGATCTTAAGTCACCAGTGTTGTTATTGTGCCCACACTATAAATGAGAAAGTCAAGACTTAAGCTAAGAAGACATGGCCAAAGGCATGTGAGAAGCAGTTAAAGACAGAGGTTTGAACTTAGGCCAAGCAGGGTGGGTTTTAAAACCATCCCATATTGCTTCTCAAGTTCTAGTCTCTATAAGCAAAGCAGAAAGGGGAGAAGACAATTGGATTCCTTAAAATTCTGTTTCACAGTGGTTATGTGTGGAATTTATCCCACCTCTCTTACAATATCTAACTTACTGATCCCCAAAGGAGAAGATGAAGGGAAAAAAAACATGATAGGTAACCATAACCCATTAGTTGCCAGTTCTAAAGGTGGAAGTAGGAAAAGAGGACTACACAAGTTAGCTGCTCAGAGCTGGACCCGGGATACCAATATGCACATTTCCCTACCTCAGAGGGCAAGTTTCTCTCAGTGTTTGGACAAGACCCAAGAGATCTTGGACCAAGGAGAAGGTACCCTCTTCTGGGGCAGGGAATTGTGCATAAGAAAAGGATGATACGTCCCCAACCTCAGTAGAGTGCTGGAATGTGTGTGCCGCCAAGCTATTTTTAATTAAAAAGTGATGACAGCTGAATATATTCCCCGAGTCTGCAGCTAATAACTTCCTGACCTAGACCTCACTTGTGAGACCCACTCCTGAAACCAGAACGCGTTAGCCCCGTGGGGCTTCTATTATTGGCTAGTCATCTCAACAGATGCAGGTCTAACCAAATCCATGTCTAATATAAGCATGCAAGTGGGAAGATGAAAGGGAAAAATTTATGTGCTAAATCACCATTGCAGACGGAGAAGTGAACACAGGCAGCTGTCTGGGAGAGAGAGCACCAAAGGTCATTGTCATAGGGGTCCTAAAAGACACCAGCACTAACTGCCCAGATATTGTCTACAGCTGGGCCTTTATCTATCCATTTTTCATATTAAAACTATTTGTCTGACTGCACTATCCTCTCTCTCTCTCTCTCTCTCTCTCTCTCTCTCTCTCTCTGCGTGTGTGTGTGTGTGTGTGTGTGTGTGTGTGTGTGTGTGTTGGTTAAGGCATGGCTTTGGTTTTGTTGTTGAATTTTCTGAGACAGTCTCATTGAAACTTAGTTTTCTGCATGAGACAGCTTTTTCTCCTAGTCCAATATCACTTAATGAAGTGATATCCATTTTACAGCTAAGGAAACTGAGTCAAGAAGACAATAATAGTAGTTCTGAGTTGAAAGCAAGGGCCTGAGATTTTACAGTCCATTATCTAGTAAGTAACTCTCTTCCTAGGTAGCAACTCTCGTC
Source organism: Cricetulus griseus (assembly GCF_003668045.3). Classification (NCBI taxonomy): domain Eukaryota; kingdom Metazoa; phylum Chordata; class Mammalia; order Rodentia; family Cricetidae; genus Cricetulus; species Cricetulus griseus. The sequence continues at coordinate 153,109,410 of NC_048597.1, read as the reverse complement.
CCTATGTATTTCAACGGCCACACTCATTTCTTCTAATAGTCTGTCAGTATTTTTACTTCAGCCTTGAAGGCTGCCTCCTTCTTCCTGGGCCATTTACCAACCTGTGCAAGCTCTATCTTTGTTGTTGTTGTTAGTTCTAACCAAGGCAGATCTACCTATTAGCCTATTAGTCCTGTCTTCAATTTCCCTTATTCTCCACCCCTCCTTCTCTCTCTGGACACTCCCAACAGGTCTCAAGTATCCCAATCTAGCTTTGATGGTCTTGAACTTCTGGTCTTCCTGCTTCTATCTCCTCAGATTACTGGTGTGAGCCACCATGTCTGGTTTTTGTGGGGCTGGGCATAGAACCCAGGACTTCCTTCATGCTAGACAAGCACTCTCCCAACCTAGCTGCATCCCTAGCCTCACAATTGCTCTTAACTTTTGCCTTGCCTCAGTTGCCTCTTGTTTTGTAATTTGCTTGCTTTCTTTTCTGTCCTAAAATACAAAGTATTATGTCTCATTCTTGTAGATGTTCAGAATGGTTTCAATTAACTTGCACTACTGTGTTCATATGTCTGGTGAGTGAATGAAGCTGAGGGAATTCAAGAATTGGAAGATTTAACCAGATTGTCTGTTGCTTGACTGTCTCCAACTCTTTCTCTTTCATTATGTCCTCCTTTTTCTTTCCTTCCTTCTTTCAAATAGGGTTTTGTGTGTATATACCAGGTTGATGTGGAACTCACTTTTCCCTAGCCTAAGCCCCCAAAGTGCTAGGATTACAGGCTTACACCTCGACATCCAGCAAGGTTGAATATTTTTTAATGTAAGCATACATGCTAAGCCCTCAGCTGAGCATTTTATACATATGATGTTACTTAAAACTACATGGTAGTGTAATGTCCATTGTGCAGATGCTTTTTAAAGGCCTAGGGGAGCTGTAAGTTTGTTTACATCCCCTCATTAGACAGCTTCAAATCACGACTTAAATCTAGGCCAGTCTGACTGCAGCATCCATGATGCTGTCACAGCATGCCCAAGTTCACTGTCCATCTATTTACTGCAGTGTTGGGATTGGAATTCAGGGTTTCATGCATTCCAGGCAAGATCTCCATCTCAGAGCTACATCCCAGCCTCTCATCACATCTACTCCCTTGCATTGATGGGAGCACAGTTTGTCAAAACCTGAGTGGGTGGGGATCAGTTGCCTCAATAGGAAGACCCAAATGGCCACTTGTAAAGGAATCTAGGTCCTCTTTACCCTGACATAAAAAAAAAAAAAAAAAAAAAAAAAAAAAAAAAAAAAAAAAACTGGGCTTCATGTCTGTTTTCTTCCTTTCTGTTTCCATTTCATGCCGTTCCCCTCTGCTTTGTAGTCAGGAAGATGGAAAACAGCTGGTTTCCTAGCAGATAATCCTTCTTGGACTGGAAAAAATGCCTATGACATCGTCTCAACTTCCTTCCCTCTGGCATAGGACATGGCTGCATGCCTCCTAGAGTGAAGGCCGTCCTCCCTGATAGGCTCTTCTACCCAGACAAAATTACAGCTGTCAGCAGGGAGTGCTGGTAAGAACACCAGCAGGACTGGCTAATCCATGGCCAGATGCTCCTGGACCAAGGCTGAAATCCAGCACCCGGGCAAAGAAACCAAGAGTATGGCAGAATAAATGATGTTGGAAATAATGTGCCCTCCAGTCACCTGCCATCCCCACTGTCCTCCAAATAGCCTCTAAGCCCTACAAAGAGCTTGGGGGATAAAAATGAGGCAAGAGGTCATGTCAGCTGCTAGTTGGGGGGGGGGGGACACAGACCAGGGACTGGCAAGCAGCCTCCTTCTCCTGGTATCTGGGGAACAAGGGAGCTGCTGGGGAAACATAAAACACAGAGGCAGGGAGCCTTTCAAAGGAGCCTGGTAGCTGAGAAAGATCTTGCCAAATGTTACGGGAAAACAGGAAAGCTTTTGAGACTCTGCCTTCGGAGGTCATAGAACAATGAAAAAGGAAGCTTATGAGGAAAATAACAAGCACTCGGGAGCCTGCTCCAGCCCCGCAAAATTCATCTGCCATTCTTACAGAAAGCGCGGGGCGGGGAGGGGGGGGACCCACCTCCAGCCCGTGGGCTCAGTCCCACACCACAGCCCCTTCCCCATGGCATGCTGGGCAGGAAGGGCAATGATGTGGCCCTGCTCCCTGGAGACCAGAGCAGTCCATTTCCAGAACAAAGCCTGTGCAGTTTACCTGCAGATCAAAGTTCATTCTTAATAAGGGGACTGTTGGAGGGGGCTGGGAGCGCAATCAATGTTGCCCTGCATTCCATTAAAAAGGGATTATGGACTGTCTGACCAGGTAGGCAGTGTGCTGTGTGAACTGAAATTTGTCCTTTGGAGGGGGGTGTGGCAAGACAAAAGCCTGAGGAGACACAATCGGCCACTGTTCACAGCAGCAGGGTGGTGGCACGCTGTCTGTGTTTGTGCGTGTGTGTAGGGCGTGTGCAATATTTTCTGCTGTTGCTAAGATGGTTTCCCCCTTCACTGGCCTCTCATCCAATCAGAAGGTAGCTGCTTCTTATTGGTTGCCTGGCTTTATCGAATGACCATGACGAGCTGGAGTCAAGCCCATCTCATTGGTTTATTCCGATGGCCCATTGTCAGGGGACAGCAAATCAGACACCTAATCAATATTTTGTGAAGTGGCACTAGACTCCTGATGAAATTTGCATTAAATTTCTCCCTGTCTGTGCCTTTGCTCACAGATAAGCATCATATTAACTTCAGGGACAGAGAGAGAGGCAAGCAATCAAACCCTGTCATCCTTCAGCCATTTTGGATTTATTTCTCAGTCTAGGCAGGCATTGTAGAATGCTTAATATGTGACAGAGGAATTAGTTACAAACGAGATGCAAATCGCCTGAGCAGAAACATATTTAACCAGTCTAGAATGGTGATCATCTTTCTAGATTAAAAAAAATATGAATCTTTTCTTCTTCCCGCTCTCCCTCCATCCTTTTGTGCCTCACCTTGTTCATTCCTTTCTTCTAAAATTATGAGTCAGGTATATAGTTACCCTGGATAGACACCATTGTGCCAGGTGAAAAACATTTCCTTCCTGAGCTGTCCAATAGCAAAGTGGTGTCTCTGAGGGCCAGGGTTCAACATATTTTAAGCTGTCTTTCTCTGAAGTCCCTAGAAAGAGACAGAATTGCAACTCCCCACATGGTGTCTTCTTGTGAGAGAACCAGATTCTGAGCCAAACCTTGGTTTAGTGGCCTGTCTTCTCCAGAATCCTACATATGTCACAGTTAAAACATGGAGCAGGTAGAGTGAACAGGAGTCTTAATGAAGGGATGGGAAGTGGGTAGATGCCCTGTGTTGCATAGAGAACACAGCCACAAGCAGAAAAGAATTCCCATGTGCCCTGCACCTACTATGGAGAAGCTAAAATGTCTGTATCTCTGCCCTCAGTCCTCTGTGCCTCCTGCCTGTTGTAAACAACAGAGGCTGTATGTCCATCAAACTTCCTCTTCCATCACCTATGTGATCCCTCCAGCCACATTTCCCCACTCAAAGATCTCTAGAAATCCATGCTTTATTATGACATCAAATTTTCAATTCTTTTCTGTTTTCTAATCATGTCAACATTACTAAAATACACTGTAAATTTGTCACAAAACACACACACACACACACACACACACACACACACACACACACACCCCACAAAGTTAAAAGAAAACCCCTACACCGGTACCACTATGTTGATTATTAAAGCAGAGAGCATTCTGGATGTGTTACTCTGGATGTGTTACTCTGAGTTCCTTGCTCACACATTTCTCAACCTAGCTTCTCCCCTGGAATCACCTAGGTAGCCCATAATAAAGCAACGCAAAGGTCATTGTAGGGTCACCATAACACTTGGTCAGTACTACAGCCAGCATTTTATCCCACCATTATTCTAACATCCCTGTGTAAGTTCTAAATCATCTTTGGGCCTCTCTGCTCTCCAGTGCTTTTCCTACACCTACAGTAGGACTCTTGAAAGAGCTGTGTTCTAGATTTATTTCTGATGATATAGTAAATGAATGCACAGGACAAAGTAACTTAAAGGAGGAAGGCATTTTATTTCACCTTACAGTTCTAGTTTCAGTTCATCATTGTAGGGGAGGTCATGGTAGGAACTCAAGCAACTGGTTACATTCAGTCACAGTCAAGTGTAGAGAGAAAAGAATGTACCCAAGATGCCTAGATGTCTTTCTTCCTATACAGTTCGGTGCTCCTTGCCCATGGAATGATGCTACCCATGGTGCTTGCTTGCATGCCAAGCTGATCTAGATAACTCTTCAGTTAAGGTCTGTTTCCTCCTAGGTAGATCTAGCTTGTGTCAAGGTGATCTTTAGTGCCAACAGCACAAGCTGTCTGTTTTTACCATCTCCATTCCTCATCTGATGCTCTTCTGAACCCATTCCAGTCTGCTCAGCAGCACAGCTTCTGTCAGGGTTGCCATCAGTGGCCTCTGCTATGGCCAAGGACAAGTCCCAACCTTTGTTTTGTTTGGTATATTAGCAGCATTTGACAATCCTTGCAATTTCTTACTTTCTCATCTCAGTGGTACCACTGCCTCACTCTCCATCTGTCTGCCCTTTGTCCTCCTTTGCTGGCTGAAAAATCATCCTGACCTCTCCCACTGAAGTGTTCTGAGGCTCCATCAAAATACCTGGCCTTCATTTCCTCCTCTGTGTGCTCTAAGTCTCTTGACTTTGAATTCTAACTGTGTGTCAATTCCCAGATTTCTCCTTCCTGCTCTAATATTGCAGCTGAGATCCTGACTTATATGCCCAGTTGTCACTCTGACTGTACTTGGGCAGCTAACACACATCCAAAACTTAACTGAATGAAAGTGAAGCTCCTTACCCCACTGTCCCTCATCTTAACAAGTACCAACTTCAGTCTTCCTGGGACTGAGATCCAAATGCTTGGCATCAGCCTTAACTCCAATCTTTCCCTCTCATCACACTGGAACCTGTCAGCAAATATATCCAAAGTCCAAGCTCTTACTGCCACCTTCCACCACAGCTCAAAACACTTTTGAAGGTCTTCGTTGCATTGCAATGATCAGCCAAAGATCTCCCTGCCTTCTTCCTATTCCATCAACCTTTTCTTCTTCACATGGAAGCCACATAGAATTCAAACATAATCACTTCGTGATATCCTACTCACATTTTCAAACAGCTTCCATATCATCAAGAAGAAAACCAAATTTGCTGTATTTAGGCAAAGGTGCCACATGCTTTGCTTTTGTCTGTTTGAGCTTTAGATTTACAAAGCAAAATACTGTCACCCAATGGCTTTAGAGTTACACCATAAGACACTACCACCCAATGTTCCTTGTGCACCACAGTATAAAGTTATCCCTTAGTATATACACTTTGAACACATTCCAGAAACCCTGCAGACACCAAAACTCATGGAGGCTCAAGTCCTTATATGAACTAGTATAATGTTTGTCTGAGGACAGATTAATTTGGAACCTAACTAATAAGCTCATTTTATTTATGTGTAGCCATTGCACATTCTCCTCCATACACTGAACCATCTCTGCATCACATATGATTCCCAATGTAATGTGCATGCTATGCACACAGTTGTTGTTAGACTTCACTATTTGGGAAACTGGGACCAACAGAAATGTCAATAATGATTCATTTCCAACCCAAACTTTCAACCCATACTTGGCTGAATTCTCAGGTTCCACCTCTGGAAGGTCAGCTGTCTTTGCAAGACTGGATCTCCTGGAACTAGAGTGTCAGACCATTTTTAACTTTCATATGGGTGTGGGGATCAAACCCCATTCCTCTGCAAGAACAAGTGCTCTTAAGCACTGAGCCATCTCTCCAGCTGGAGTTTTAGATCCCAACAGTAGTCTGCATGGTCTCCGTGCTAAACCCTCAATGTGGCAATCTGATGGTGAGCCATCATGTATCTGTGACACTTTAAACTTGTGAACACTTTCATCTTTATCACAGCAACAAACTCCAAAGATCACATAGAAGCAAGAGGATGGTGCTATAGTCCTTCTGAGGGTGGGCTTGAAACCCCCAAAGAGACTCAAGGTCAAATCCTGGCTTCTTCTCTTCTCTCCACCAGTTTCTCATGAGTCCTTACCTATAGTTTGCTTAGCTAGACAGACAGAGGTCTATTTATACTTGGAACTCCTGAAAAGGTTTCTTAGAATCCATAGCCTCAGGTTTGGATTCTAAGTTTACAAAGCACCTTTCTCTTCTGCTGTTTCAAAATGCCAGTCCCCCCCCCCCATATCCTAGAAAATATAAACATATGGCACTTTCTGGAGATGCTTTGGGGCCTATTGGATGCTGAACCCAATTTGATCATCATTTCCCACATCAGTTTGTGTGTGTGTGTGTGTGTGTGTGTGTGTGTGTGTGTGTGTGTGTGTGTGTGTGTGTGTGTGTGTGTGTGTGTGTGTGTGTGTGTGTGTGTGAGAGAGAGAGAGAGAGAGAGAGAGAGAGAGAGAGAGAGAGAGAGAGAGAGATGTTTCTGGATGATACACATTTGTGTGCATAGCTGTAGCTGCATGTGAGCCAGGACATGTGTGCAGAGGTCAGAGGAAAAACTCAGCTGTCAGTCTTTGCCTTTGATTGAAGTATGGTCTCTGTTATTTTCTCCACTGTGCACACCAAGCTAACTGGCAAGCTTCTAGGGATTCTTCTGCCTCTACTTCACTAGAGATTTGGGGTTAGAGATGATTATGCTATGCATTTGGCTTTTTAAGTGGGTTCTTGGGATCTGAACTGAGTTTTTACATTTGGGCAGTGAATGCTTCTACCCACTGAGCCATCTCTCCAGTCCATCAATATTACTAATAGTAAATGCCAAACTTCAATAATAGATACACTTGTAATAAAAAAACACCCAAACATACTCAAACTGTGAGCATCTATTTTATATTCTGATGTAGTTCAATAATGAATAATATTTCGTGCATGGAAAAATCCATCTATATTTCATGGTATCTTTGTGAATCATTTAAACTAATCATACTTTATGTTTATTTTCAAAGAATGCACCTTTTTGTCAGAAGCCACCAAGTTTTATCAATTTTCTGTGGTAAGAAGTGAGTTCTATAAAGAGAACAATGAACTAATGAGAGTAGCCTCCTCTCTATTTGTGATAGCTCTCATATATATATATATATATATATATATATATATATATATATTAAATCTCCCATTCTCCCACACCAGCTAATAATGCAGCACAAAATTGCCAAATGACTCAAGATAGAAGCTTAGCTATTAAGAAAATATATAGTTTCATCTCAGTTGCCCAATGCAGTAATTCATGAGCTCTGCAATGGGGTCAGCAAACAAATGACTTCTTCAGTCAGTCATTCAGCAACCCTGTCTGTGGCTTTCAGTTCACAGCTGTCAGTATGGCAAAGGCACTTCCTTTGCAAAGCTCAGCATTTCCCATGCAGGTGTACACAAACAGTCATATAGTTGGACTTTGCTCTGAAGCATTTCAGCCATTATAAACCTACATACACTGTGGAGACAGTCCTCCACAGAGTGATCAGTGATGTGAGGTAATAACATGGTGGCTGTCCTGGTGGGATAATAATGCAGTGACTGTCCTATTAATGCAGTCCTCAGAGAGAATTTTACTATGTAGAAATACACAATGATGACTAATGAAGCCAGGTGTGAATTAATTGCTAAGGTTGCAGGCTACTCAGAGGAAAGACTTTGAGATATACATAAGCCCCATAGATTCATAAGTTAAATATGCCCAGTTCATGAGCAGGAAGTCACATAAATGTACTTTTCTTAAAATGAAAAGTATGTTAGGTAGGGCCAAACCAAGCCCCCAAATGTGGGTGTCAGTTGGGAGGCCTGAGCAGTCTATGGGGTCTCTGGCTCTGGAACCAGTATTTATCCCTAGTACATGAATGGGCTTTGGGAGCACATTGCCTATGGGAGGATAGTCTCTCAGCCTAGATACATGGAGGAGGGCCTAGGTCCTGCCCCAAATGATGTAACAGACTTTGACTATCCCCCATGGGAGGCCTCACCCTCCCTGGGGAGTGGATGGGGGTGTGGGAAGGGAAGTTGTTGGGGGGCATGGGAGCACATGAGGGTAAAATAAGATTACTTTTAATTTAAATAAAAATTTATTTAAAAACAAAAAGTATATTACGCCCGGTTTAGATTACTGAAATTAATCTTACTGCTGATTTTTCAGAAATCAATTTTTGAAATTTTTAATTTTGTAGAAATTATGTTTTTATATGTGTATCTTAGTGTGGGTTTATACAGTGCATGTAATGTCCACAGAGGCTGGAGAGGGCATTAGACACCCTAAAGGTAGAGTCGCAGGCACTTGGAGCTACCCCACATGTGTTCTGGGAATCAAACTTGGGTCCTCTATAATAGCAGTGTGTGCTCTAGAACCATCTCTCTAAGCCTAGGAATTAAATTTTCTTAAGATGACATGAAGCCTAGAGACATTATAACTGGATGCTGCCATGTTTCCATAATTTACGAACTTCCTTCTGTTTTTTTTTGTGTGTGTGTGTATGTATGAGTTACAATCATATGGTTCCCAGGTGTAACTTTGGGGTTACTCTTTTGGTGGGACTTCATCCTTGAGCATTTTGAGAGTCCTGAGTATAAAGGGGACTCATGGAGAAATCACAAAGCTTCTCACTAGTAGGGATGTTTCCACCTCATGGAGCTGCGTGTCACTGAAGAAAATTGTTTGAGGACAAGCGACACAGCTCATCTTTCCATTTCTCAGGTAGAAACTGAAACCAAAAAACACAAAATGGTTTATCCAGAATCCATAGAAGTAGGTATCACCAAGTTGGATCTAGTTTCTTGATTTCCAAGAGAGCACTTTCCCTCCTGCCAGACTTCTCTCAGCTCCAATCCCCGTGCTATCGCCCTAAAGCCAACGTTCCTGTCTATTTCAGGCACCAGAGCAGGCCAAACTGGGTCTGAGCCACCCAGAGCCATTTGTCAGTGCTACTCTCCCACTGCACAGTGCCAAGCTGGCATCTGGTCCTGGGCCCTAGTACTTATGCTCATGTAATTAAAGAGCTGACGTATCCAAACAGCAATAACTTAAATGCTTCATGGTCAAGGAGTAGAGGCCAAATGTGGAAGAGTGTGTTGACTCATAAGGTTAGAAGGATCCAGTTTATAAATTTCCAGCCTTGTTTTTCTCTGGTGACAAGTACATAAATACCAAAATCGGTACAGATGGCTTCTTATAAAATTGAGCTCCAAATAGTCCTCAACCTTAGGCGAGGTGAACAAAACTCACTCTATTCCACCCTGGCTAGATGGTACTGTTTGCAGGCCAGTGAGTTGGAGTCAGTTTCAGACTTGAGTCTGGGCTTGCTTACTCAGTGGCGATGTGCCAGGGCCAGTGTGGTGAGAAAAACCCTTTGTGGTTCTTCACGAGGCACCATAACAACCTTAATGGTGTTACAGAGTATAGATGGCTCTCTGAACTCTCTTCTCAGAACAGCCACCCATCCCAAGGGACCACACTCAGACCAGATTTGCAAGCAAAAGCTACAAGATTTCCCGTAGCTTCAGCTAAGACTCACTGGTTTTCTCTACTGCACAGTCTGGTTATGGTGATTTTCTTGGGCTAACAAATTTTACTTCTCCCTGCAAAACAATGGAGAATCTTGCTATTTAAAGTATGGTCAAGTGTGTTAGCAACAGCCAGGAATTCCTTTGACACATGCAATCCCTCCCTTCATGCAATCAGACCAACTTAACAAGAATATGCATTTTGACCAGATCCTCAGATGATCCTGAGTGTACTTGAAAATCACTGATCAAAACTTTTCAGATTGTTGTGTTGTTGTTTTTATCTATAGCTCCATCTATACGCACCACCCCAGTCTGAGATATGCACAGAAAGAAAAGAGTCCAGTGCAATCCAGAGCTCCCTTTAAGTGCATTCTATTTTTTTTTTTACTTCTGCAGGTTTATTCCTTTTATTATCCTCTCTAGTATCTTTTGTAGCAGAATTTGTTTTTGATCATCAGTGGAGATCTCAAGGCAGATGATGGGGGACATCCTTCTGTGTATATGTTTGTCTTATTGGTCGATAAATAAAGCACTGTTGGTCAATAGGAAAGCAAGATAGGTGGGGCTAGGAGATGAGAAAGATTCTGGGAAATGTAGTAAGGAGAAGTTGCCATGTGATCATCAGGAAGATTGGACACTAAGGTCTACGTCCTCGATAAGATAAGTCTTTATAAAATATATAGATTAATAATTATGGTTGATAATTAAGACAGAGATAGCATATAAGAAATCATAGTCATTGGCCAGCAGCATTGTACCTAATATAAGTCTCTGTGTATTATTTTGGACACCCACGTGGTAGCGGGGCTTGGGTGGTTGGTGGAAAGAGTTATCGTTACAGGCAGAGGGTAAATATTTCAGACTATGATAACTGCTAGTCGCTAGGCTGGACACTAAGGAATCAGTCCTTCAACTGAACATGTGATTGGTCAGCAAGTCCTTCTGGGTTTACTTTCTGAATTTTCTTGTACTGGTTCATATTCTTGTCATCTACAGAATAAACATTGAAATGTTCTTTCATCTTTATTAATAGACATTCTGTGTGGCAGTGTTTGAACTGCCTTTAGGAAGAACATTCTGAAAAGCAAATCAGATCTTAATGCATGTTTCTTAAGCCATTAACATCCTACACAGTCAGTCCTTTGAGTAAGTGTGCCCTGCAAGCTTTTCAAAAATAGTGCATTTTCCTACATGCTTAATCCAATTTCTTCCACTTTCCCATTTTCTCTCCAGCCTCTTAACACATGTTTCATGCCTCCCCTTTAGCCCTAGCCTCCTCCATAATGAGCAATCATTTTTAACCTCTCCTCTCTCAGACAATTTTTTTCTAAGACTATGTGACTCTTTCTACCACTTTTGTAATCCTTTCCTTTGTCATCATTCTCTAACACTAAAGTACAGTAAGCATCCTTAGTGCCTAAGGGCACCTCGACTTTGCTCTACTTGTGGTGCTTTTCATACATGTGAACACAGTGTTTTGAATATACCACTGCCCTTGCAACAGGAACCCTGTTATCTTGTATCTTGAGAATCAATAACTATTATTGTTAACATGCAGATAAATATTGATTGGATTATAACATTAAGCATAAATAGTTACCATGCAAAATAGCTACCATATTATACTTGGAAACTGAAAAATAATAACAGAACCTCAGAAGTAGTGACTGGTTTTAAAGGATTAATCTTTGAGCTTTGAGCAAGGTATAGTGGTCTGTACATACCTGTCATCTAAGCACTTGGGGGTCTAAGGAAGATGGGCTGTCATGAGTTTGAGGCCACTCTAAAGATAGAAAATTTCAAGCTATCCTGCACAACAATGTAAAACCCTATCTCAAAAAAAAGAAACTCTTTTAATTTCTCCTTAGAAGTCAAGTTACACTCACATTCTGTGTCCCATCCATCTCTACTCATCATTTGTAAGGTCTAAAACCCACCTTATACTCAAGTTTATGTCAGAAATAATAAACGTAGCTTTATTTTACATAAATATAACCTTATCATATGGTAGGTGACATTCTGGAAACTCTGCATGTACTTACAAGCTTAAACTTCTCAATTTCTCTCTTAGGTACTGGATGTAGTTCGTAGATGAGGAAAACAACAGCACAGAAAGCTTCAGGAGGTTGTCTTGCTTTCTGTCATTGCAATTACCGACTTTAGAATCCATACCTTGACTGTGTTGGCTGCCTTGTCCTTCAGATGTTATACCCTTACCTTTTTTCAGCAAAATCTGAACACCTGTCCCTAAGTTCCCCTGTCTCTTGTCTAATGCTATCTGCTTGTTTAGCCACATACTTATCTGGCCACCTGCCTATTCAACCAACCTTTTGCAGATTCACCTGCTCATTGTTCTCTCTTCTGAAAAGGAAAGAGAAAACTAATCATAAGATCATTTACTCTGATTTAAATAGGTATGGATATTTAATTAATGCTGATATCAAGAATTACACTAAAGAATGCATAGAATACCTTGTGGTAACAACCACTCATAATGTATAAATATAAATTAAAGTCTGAAGATAGGGAGTGATTTAAAAAGGATTGATTGTAGACTTCTCCTAGATATCCCTGTCCCATAAATGCTCTGTGAAATATGATACAATATGCCCATTAATAAGCTGAAACAACTACACAGAGCAAGAGCCATCACTGCTGCATTGCCTAGAAGAGGAAATTCCTGGAAACACCAGATTTAGGGTTTTTTTCTTCTCCTAAAGGCCCTTTCCTACAAACAGCTTACTGTCTCATATTCACCAAGTTCAGATATTAACCCTCTAGATTTCAGTCTTGGTTCTGAGATCATTGTAAGGAGATCATCTCCTGGAAATATGGCTCAGCAAATAAGAGCACTTCCTGCTCCCAGAAGGAGACTGAAGCTCACTTTCCAGAACACACATCAGACAAATCACAACTGCCTGTAACTCCACCTCCAGGGGATTCCACAGCCTCGTCCAGCCTCCTCAGGAACCCACATGCCCACATGCACATGCATACACACACACACACACACACACACACACACACACACACACACACACACACAGGAATTATGCATGCACACATGTACCTGCATAGGCACATACACATGGGGGAATAAATATACTAAAAATAATTCTCTTTTTTAAAGAAAAAAGAAGACGTTGTTCAGTATGGATTGTATTCTCTTGTCAGTTCTATTATCAGGCAGGATAGAAGAAGACTTGGAGAAATGGGGACAGAAGCCATCCTATTCTGTCACAGACTGTATCCACATACCCGAAGATTCTGAAATGGGAGTGATAGCACTGTCTTCTGGGAGACTTGAGAATTGGAGACTAAATATCAATGCCCTCAGATCTGACCCAGGAATCCACAAATCCAAAACCTTTGGACTTACAAGGCTGAATCCGATTAAGAGCTGCAGGTAAATCTGATGTGAAAAATGGGAGTAAAATGGGAGTTCTAATTAGGGAGCAGGGAGGCAGAAGAAGAAGGTAAAATAACATTAAGATGTCTGAAAGAGTCACAGGAATCATACTAGTAATTATTTACCTTAAAACCCCTATAATACATGGAAATGGGTGCATAAACATGGAGTTTAAGTAAATTTTTATTATCTGGGCTGACAATGCTCTCTCTGATAGCCAAAGACCACCTGACAAAAACCCCAACACCAGGCATGAGAAGCCCTCTTCAGGATCCTCAAAACATCACAGGCAGTTGTTGTTACCTTGGTTGCCCTCAGTGGTGAAAGCTAGGTTGTTATTGTTGAAGACATCATAAACTTCAGACATAGGGCCCAGAAGTCTCTGGACAGGGACTGACATGAATGCCTCCTCTTGAGGACTAGATTTCATGGTATCAAGGAGGTGCCATGCAAGCTTCCAAAGAAGGGAAGCAATCAACAGTTCTACCCAGATATGATGCCTCTGAACCACAACAAGGACCAACATGGTGTTATAGCCCTAAGAGTGCAATGGTGGCAAGCATGCCTTGGTAGGAAACAACCATTCTCTAGTAGGTTTTAAGAGCCATTCAACAAGACAAAGTCATGCCTGATGCTGGAAACATAGCCAACTGGGCATGACTACTGAAACTGGATTTTAGCAGAAATATAACCACCACTTTATTAAACCAGCATAACCTCTAGCTACATTATAAATATTTTCCTTATATTCACAAATAAGTGTAGTCCTCATCTCTCACTAAGGAATCTTCTCTTTACAACACAGACCACTATAGAAAATCACAACCAATCAAAATGCAGAGTTGTAGAGCTCAGTCCCAGTGGCCACATCTACAAAACAATTTCTACTCCTAAGGCTCAGGGAATATGGCAGAAGACGTGGGCAAAAGACTGTAAGAGCCAAAGGATCAGAGAGTTTTCTGTGAGATTGTGTCTACTAGTAATGCCAGGAGCTGTATACTTAAAGTCTCTTCAACATGACTGCCTAAACATGAGCTGCACAAGGACAGCAACATCAGACATGCCAAAGTAGACAGAGAAAAGCCCACAAGGCCTCAACTAAGCAACTAGGGAATGCTGAAAATGAGTGAAATAGTCTTCCTCAGCAAGAACACACCAATTGGATATCAGACACCAAATGGTCATCCCTGAAAACATATGTACAAGTAACATGACACAGACTAAGCAGGTTGTATTTAGGAATATATACCTTTATACATATGCATATACATATATGCATACAACAACAACTAATGAAAAAAGAGGCCATGAGTTTGAAAGAGAGTAAGAAGAGTTGTATGGAAGAATTTGGGAGGAAGAAAGGTAAAGGGTAAATGATTTAATCATAATATAATCTCAATAATAAAAAATGTTCCTATAGTTATCACTTCTGAAGAGCAAGAATTCTATCAGCCCATAGATTCTGTTCCAATACTATTAGGAAATGTAAATGAGATTCTGAGAATTCAAATGAAAAGATTAGGATCTGAGCCTGAGGTGTAGACATAATCTCAGCTACTTGGTAGGCTAAAGCAGAAGGGTCACAAAGTTCAAGGCCTCCCTGTGCTCCCCAAAGTGGGTTTGGGGCTAGATTGGGTAATTTGATGGGATTCTTTCTCAAAGCTTAAAGAAAGTGGAAAAAAAGGAGTAGATGTGTAGTTTAGTGGTAACACAGTTACCTGTAGCTCAGTGATAGCACAGTTACATGGACATGGATTCAGTTTGCAGTAACACCAAAAGAGAAAGGAAGGGAGGGAGGGAGGGGGGAGGGAGGGAGGGGGGAGGAAGGGAGGGAGGGAGGAGAAGAAGAAGAAGAAGAAGAAGAAGAAGAAGAAGAAGAAGAAGAAGAAGAAGAAGAAGAAGAAGAAGAAGAAGAAGAAGAAGTTAACCTCTAGACTGTCCAAATTTCTTCCCCCTGCCTGCCAAATTCAAATTCTAATTCATTGTTGGGGAGTATATGTGCCTGATGCTAGAGCATTGTCTCAGGCAGAGCTATGGTCTCACAGAAGCAAGGCCCACACAGAGCGAGCGGCAGGTGCTCAAGGTCTTTTTAACCAAGACAGGTCATTAAGAGAAATGAAAAGATGTCTTCTAGAGGCTTAATTAAGGAAGTTAATTTGAGGCCCCATCACAGGCCTATTAACCTTTCTCTGTTCCTAAAATATCTTCTACAGTGTGAGAAAGAAGCAAGGATGGGAGAAGGAGCTGTGTAATTAAACCTACTTAACCTTAAATGGCAAAGTGTCAGGGGACAGGAGGGATGGTGTGAAGTTTCTAACCTGTATCTATAATCCTAGAACCCAAGACTCATGAGCCTTACTTGGTTTTGCTCCACTCAGCTATGCTGTATTCTGGTTTTAGACAGCATGGCTAGTTAAATGACTGCACATAGCTAACCTGAACCATGAGGAGCTGGTTCTAACTGGAAAGGCATTCATGGGCATCCACATGGGTGCTTGTGAGGGGTAGGGGGAGTTCTGTGTGTGAGCACATATGTGTGTCACACCACACACACACACACACACACACACACACACATACATACATAACCTTGGATGTCAGTCCTTACCTTCCTCTTTGCTTGGAGGAAGGTCTCTTGTTGCCCAATGCTGAATATGTCAGACTAGCTGGCCTTTGAATGCTACAGATTCTCCTACCCCCCAACCCCCATGTTGTAATGAGTCTGGGATTGAAGACACACTACCACAACTTGCATATGTGTGTCCTGGGTCCACAGACTCAGGTCCTCACACTTCGGCAGCAAGAACTTTGCCCACTGAGCCATGTCCCCAGCCAGACACCTGTGGTTTTATTTGCTAATTCTGGAAATCCTATCTACTGTTCAACTGGTAAAATTCACTGTAAAATACAAATTGGAACCAGACTTGATTCATCCTTTTATGTATAAAGAGCCAATATCCAGGGCTTTTCTTTTTCTTTTTCTTTTTTTCCTGAAAAGGGAGCAACTGATTGTGAGTCTCACACGTAGTTGCAGACACCACAGAGATAAGAAAACAGCCAAGTTTGTACCACAGCCTCACTATCCATGTTATTTCTCTAGTAAATATGTCAAGGCCAATGAGGTGACCCATTGGGCACCCCCATGTGTCATCAAGGCTGATGACCTGAGTATTTTTCCTCAGGATCCACTTGGTAGAAGGAGAGGACCAACTCCTGAAAGTTGTCCTCTGACTACTAAATGTGGCACAGCACTAAATGTCACACACACATAATAAATACAGTGATAAATGTCTTTAAATATGAAACATTTCTTGTGTTTTTACATTTTCAGGCTGTCCAAGTATCTTCTCAGCAACCTACCACTTCTTGAGCATTACTCTATTTGAGCTGCTATACTAAATGCTGTGCATAAATAAGAAGAAATCCCTGTCCTGACCTTTCTCATAGCATCTCACCTTAACTGATTTTTAACATGCTAAAGAAATATCTAAATTATTTTTTTGCATACTGGCAAAGGGACAAACAGCCATTTTTTAGGCATGGGTTCAGTTTCTGGGACCCACATAGTAAAAGAGAGAATTGACTCCCATAAGTTGTCTTTTGATCTACATACCACACCACACACTCACACACATTTATACATATACACATTCACAGAAATACACACACATACACATATACACGCTATGACATGTGTACACACACACATACATATAAAATAAATAAATACTTAAAGCAATTCACTAGAAAGTATTTGGGCCCTTGCATCCACCCCTCCATCAGTGTTTATAATCCATGGTGCTACCCCACCCAAAGAAGCACAGATCAGTACAGACATTGAAAGACTGTTCAGCCTTTCCATCTGAGTTCATCTAGACTAGCCTCATACCCCCAGTACCTTAGCATTGCACTTAAAATGGCAAAGATTTACATACAAAAATTGACAGGCAAAGCTCAGGCTTTTCCATCAGATTCCTACTCTAGACCTAGGATTTTGTGTGTCTCTGTGTGAAATGAAGCCTCTGTGTGTTTATTTTGAAGTCATTCCCCTATATAACCAAATTATATAGACTCACTCTGAAGATGAAACACCAGAAAAAAGGCATCTCCCAAGGCTATGAGGATGAGAGAGTACCCAATGACCAAAATTTGGAGAGTCTGCTCCTTGAATGGACCTCAATTTTTAAAATTATTTTTGGCTGTCTGTACTTTATTCCACCTTCTGTGTCTCCCCTCTTTCCCATCTCCTTCATGCCAAGTCATACGACTTCCATTGGCTGAATTTAGTGTGACACTGAGAGTCATGACCATTGTCAGTATTAAGTTTCAATGTACTTGAATACCACAGGCTGAAGCTGGGGCTCATGACAGCTTGTAGATGATGATAAAAGAGAGAGGGAGGAAGGGAGGGAGGGAGGGAGGGAGGGAGGGAGGGAGGGAGGAGGGAGGGAGGGAGGGAGAGAAGGAGGGAAGGAGGGAAGGAGGGAGGGAGAGAAGGAGGGAAGGAGGGAAGGAGGGAAGGAGGGAAGGAGGGAAGGAGGGAAGGAATGGAATCCAGGATATTTGGGTTCCAGTTTTCATTCCCAACAAATTCAGTTGCTCAGACTGGGAAGCTCATTAAATTTCTCTGACCTCATCTCATCTCTATTTATGTCTCTCCTATAATCCTGTGGTCCTGAGATGCTACTCTTGTATCCAAGGGCATCCAACCTTACAAAACTGGTGAGTCACTTGTTAGACTGAATGGAAATTATGAAAATCTATTAAAATGATATCCAAGATCTTAGGTATTTTAAGGGCTACACAAAACCCAACAACAACAAAATAACTCATTCATTTTATTTTGAACCTTTAGTATTGAAAAATAATGACATTTTTTTCCAGAGGTAATGATGAGAAAAATCTAGTCCTCTGTCTGGTTAACTTGATACTCTCCTGTGGTGTTCAGATACGAAACATGTTATAGAAGAAATGCCAAAGGAAAAGTAATAGGTCTGAGGAAGTCAGGACAGGCCCAGAGGGCATGCAAACCAGAGTCTGAAGCCTGCTGTAGTCACAGTACCCTCTCATCTCTGACAAAGAGCCCACATAACCTGGAACATGCAGAAGCTGTGTGGCCAGACTAGTGATGGAAGCTGGAGGTCTTTGCTCCTGAGTTCTCTGGTTTACAGCATCAGGTGGGACTCCGAGTTCACTCTCCAGATCTAATGTGATTAGGCATCAAGTCTCCACGTGGAGAATGATGCATTCTCCCCCATCCTTCAACAGCAATGATTAAGTTCCATCCGAAATGCCTGACAGAAAAGCCCTGTCGTGGCTTCAGTCTAAATTGTTGAAGCATCAGAATTATATGGTGCCTTTGTTATCTTGTGGAATGCATGTCCCTGGGGTACTCCTTTGAGTTCAACTAAAATGACAGTTTAATTCTCAGTAAATGAGTGCTAATTAAAATGCTGGGGGAAAGACTGTCATAATTGAATAATGAGAATAATGCAGCATGCATTTGTTTAAAAGTTCCTGTAAGCTGAATTTAGGGATCAAAAAATGGTCTCTAGGAGCTCACAGGCAAAAGCCAGCTCTCTGAAAAAAAGCCTTTAATACCCAGCATGCCTGAGCGCTCAGCTAAGTCCCGAGCAGGAATTGTTCTCAAACTCGCTTGAGAGTCTAATTCTCACCTCCCCATTGATTTCTTGCATGATGCTTGTGAGCATATCCTTCATTCCTAGATTTTGTGGATATGAGATTGGAGTAGAACACACAGTAGTGAAATCCATTTCTGACTTGCTCTTGAGCAGGGTAGCTGGGATGGTCTCTGTGGACTCCCATTTCTAGAATTCAATAGTCTCTGCCATAACAATGTGTTTAGAAAACAGAGCCAGACAATGCCAAGATTAGAAGTCATGTGAATGTGTGGAAAGAGTTTGGAATCCAATCTTTAGCCCTGCTACTTATTCTAAGACCCGATGTAAATAATTCATCCCATATTCTCATCACTTTGTTAGATTCATTGGAGGATAAATTCTACAATACATTTCACTTTAAAAGGATAAGAAAATAAGACAGATAAAACAAAATGCAGCCTGGGACAATTGGCTGACTTTGTATGAATGACACAAACCTGGGCTTTGTTTCCTGATGCCCTCAATGTGTCCACACATTTTAAACTAGGTAGGCCTGGGGTGGGCAAGCTCCTTATAGGTCCATATTAGGAAATCTATATTGTCCTAAAATACAAAAATGTAACCATCACCCCAGAAGGCCAGGTTTATACATGGGGACCCCACCTCAGCTGCTGGGATCATTGGATTGATTTTCATGCTTCTTGATTTCTGCATTTGCTTTATGTCTTCCATCCCAGTCATAGCTCATTTCAAAGACTTCACAACTGTATTCAATTCAATCTATTCAGCAAGTTTCTGTCCTGTCCTTAAAGAACTATGGGAAAAATAAATTCTACAACCTCCTTCTATGCCTAACAACTTTTACAGTGAGTAAATTCTGTGCAATCTGAATTCGTTGATTGTGAAAAATGTCCCCCAGGGCCACCCATTGGGAGGCCTCCCATACACTTCCTAATCCAACCCAGTTTAGAGCCCTGACAGCTCCAGCAGAGACGCTTAGACACCCCTTATGAATATGCAAAGACAATCTTTCACTTACAAAAGAAACTGATATAGCCATTATGGCCTGTGGTTAATCAAACCTCCATTCACTTCCCTCTGCTTTGAGAACCTTCATCAAGAAAATGTGTTGCTAAGCAAACTTAGCACTAAGGACCTTGTTTCCTTACAAAATGATTGCCTAGGGGCCAGCTCTCTTGGAAGTAAAGACCCAAGCTGGGTTTTTTTTGTTTGTTTGTTTGTGGTGGTGTTTTGTTTTTTATTTTTGTTTTGTTTTGTTTTTTAACTTCTTATTTGATTTCCTATAATATCCAAGCTCATCATTCAATTGAAGGAAGATTGGAAAGTTGTTCACAAGAGTTACTCATTTATTTGTTCACTAGTTACTCATTTAAGCAAGTTGGAGTTTACACACCACATCACACACACACACAAATTCACTCACACCAGATCCTTGTACTTGCTTCTGCAACCGCTTCTTGGAAAATATCCAATCTTTTAGGCCACGGAAATGCATAATAGAGCGGCTGACTTTCCAAGCATCTGGTGAATTCACAACCTTCATTGAGCCTTGCATAATGTGTCATCAATATTCATTCTGTATAGACATCTATCTTAGTCATTCCCACCTCCCCCAGGAAACACGATCAAGGATCAAGAGAAAACATGAAGTACATTATATTGTAAATTCCTATTGAGAAACACAGGACAAGAAAGGCCCCTCCTAGGTTTGCTACTCATTTTCAATGAGACCTTATGGATTCCATGATCCCAAAACAGGGAAAAACACATTCTGTAGCACTAAGGTGAGGTCTTAAGCCTATGCACACAAACATAGTGCCTCTCCTAAAGTACCTAGACCATTAAATTGCATCTATATTAGTCAAACTATCTCCTTGCAGGTTTTAGGTGCCACTTTCCTCCGGGGAATGGGAGGTCAATAACTTTCATCTCCAGTTCCCAGCAACAACTTATTGTTTTGCTCAGAAAGATTTTTAAGGAGATGTGGAGCACCCAGGCATTTGGAAACCAGACTTTGGTATAAATAATTAAATACATAAACCCCTGATCTGCCAGATTTGGTTTTGGAGAAATGTCATCCTAGATGAAAGATGTATATATTCCAGGCTATATCATACACTGCTCTTGTTTAGTTGTTTTTACTCTCTTTAGCTATTTTCATGTAATTAACTTCATCAGAGGGTGGTGGCTCTATAATTTCTTAGTTTCTGTATTTTCATGGGGACATTTATATTTACTGTTTCCTATTTTCATCAGTCTCTGTATTTGTGCATTTGAGGGTCTTCAGCACTCGGGTGATACTATCCCTCCCAGGCCTGGCTAATTCCTAAAGCACTAAATGACTTAGTTGAAAACATGCCTCTCACAGGCAAGCCAACCAACACCTCATCTAACCCATATACTGTGTCAATTTTGTCCTGTGTGCAGTCATCCTGGGGATGAGAGCCAGGTTCCTGACCACAATCCTCTTAGCCCAAAGGACTCCAAAATTCTTCAAACACACCAATCCACACTGTTACTACACCCTGTCTTTATTTTTTTCTACACCCCGGTCTAAGTCCTTCCTTACCCCTGTATGCTTCCTAACCAACATGGATGTTCCCTCACATGGCCCTGTGTGACATGGTGCACCTATGTGAAACATAGATATACAAACCATCTTTCCATGACATTGATCTCCCCCTGTGATTATCCCAATCATCTCCAAGACATTTATCTCTCTGGTACAGATGTAACTTGTATCTCTCCTGCATCTATTTTGTATAGTGCTGATACTGTCTGAGATAAGATCCTAAATTGCAACAATGAAATTGCCTCTGAGACCTTCAAGGCCCTCTCAGCTCTAAACTTCATGTGGGTAGGGACTGGGCATAATTTCCTTCTGTATTCCTAGTGTAGCATTGAACTTGGGAGGTTCTAGCAATCCCTTTTGATTGGGTGTGATGAAAGGAGAATGACTGAATACCCCTAAATCGGTGTTTCCATTAATGTGATGGCAGCTAAAGAATAGTCCAGGATCCTTGGGAAATGGTCCTTGTCTAGAGACAAGAGACAAGATTCCCAAACTCTTCTCAAGGCTTACAAAAACGCAGTCTCAGGAATAGGCTCTGGAAACTGCAACGCATCCCCAGGCTGTTGTTGGACACATTTGGACAGGAAAACCTATGCTTTGCTTTTGTTTCAAAAGCACTGTTCTCTGATGGAATTCCAGTCAACAAGATGCACAGGATGGCTCTGAGCTATGATAAAAAATTGTATCCCAAGTGTTTATATTCATAGTGATTAAGAGCCTACAGCTTTTGTTTTCCCCAAGCCTATCAGCAATGCTGCAATCTGACTGTTTGGTACTCAATCCTTCGCTCTGTCAGATGGCTGAGGTCAAGTGCTCCTCTAGCTGTTTTGCCACTGACATGTGTAATGGTCAGTTTGAACTGTCCACTTGACACAGCCAAGAAAAGGATATCAAGGATTGCCTAGATCAGGTGAACCTGTGGTCATGTCTATGGGGGTTTTCTTGATTGTCTTAAACCATATAGAAAGACTCAGCCTGAAAGGGTGTGGTCCTAGTCCCTTATTTAGGAGTCCTGGACTGTATAGGAGTATAAAAAGCTATCTGAACACTAAGCACGTGTGCATTTATTCCTTTGTATTCGTGAATATGGCTGTGATGTGACCAATTGCTTCAAGCACCCATACCTATAACTTCCCCATAATGATGGACTGTGGCCTGGAATCATGAGTTAAAACTAAATGCTTTCTTTCTTGTGTTGCTTTTTGTTGGGGTATGCTATCATAGCAACATAAATAAAACTAGGACAACATCAAGATTCTCCAAAAAGGAGACTAGTGAAATCTTTGGATCAAGAGGCATGTGTGTACATTTGGGTACTCTCATGAACACATATGCTTAAATACCCTTCTTTATGCAGCCCATTCATCAGTTTGCAGCTTGTCAAGTGTGACTTCTTAGTGTGGGTTATACACACTCCTTCAATCAACCCTTGCCCTTGCGCCCTTATCTTCTTCTCAGAACACTTGTACATGACCTCCTGTTCTAGACGCACATTACAGAAAGAGTCAATTGGAAGCACTTGTGGATTTTTATATTCACCCAGGAAAATATACTCTAATGAATATTCAGGTCTAGGCTTCTGAAAGATCTACTCCTCGGGGCACCATGAAATAGCTTTGTGAATGAGCCCTTCTCTAATAACAGTTGATATGAGCCAAGGTCTCGTCCAAAAGCTTTCAGTGGAGTTTTCCATCTAATCTATTTTTTTTCTTAGAGCTGACATTTCTGGCACTTCTGTCAACATTGTCCCTATGGTGTCTTTGACAGGACTGAAAACCCTCAAGGGAAATGAGTGACGGCATGTTTTTTTCTTTCCCTTTCATCTCACCCACTGTTTTTCCTACAAGCATCGGAAAAAATCCAAGATAGATACTTCTATGCAGGTGGCAAGACAGTCCATGAATAAGTAATTAAGTTTCACTTTATTTCTCTGAACCCCCAAAGCCAGAGAATTAACTGAGAACTCCTGACAAATTCCATGCAATTCTAGATTCTTCAGGGCTATCTCTAGGTTGCTAGGAAACATGCTCTCCTTGAAGAGATGACAGACCCTCAGATGGTGCTGATGGTATCTCTCCTCTACCTTATGGCTGGAATTCTGCCTACTTTGGGATTCATTGCTCTCATTGGATGATCACCATTGCCAAGGACCATCAGGACTTCTGTGAGGCCCCTGATCTGACAAATATGCTCATGTGATAAAAGACTTGGTCCCCAGCTTGTGGTAATATTGAGAGGTGATTCAATCATGAAAGCACTAACTCCATCAAAGGATCCATCCATTGGTGAGTTCACAGCTGAATGTGCTCTTAGGAGATTGGAAGATTCCCCTTAAAGTGTGTGTCTTGTGCTGGTCCCTTCTATGAACTCTCTGCTTCCTGGCTTCCAGTGGGTAAATAGGTTTCCTCTATGTACATTTCTGTGCTCTTGATCTGCCTCACCAAAGCCCAGAAAGAATAGAGCCAGTCAGCCACAGACCAAAGCCTCTAAAATCATGGTCCCAAAAGCATCTTCTCTTCTGTAAATCAATTGTCTCGGGTATATTGTCACAGTAATAAAGGCTAGCTATCATGCATCAGTCCATGTGGTACAAGACTCAAGACTAAATTTTCCCATTTAGAATTAGAGTGGTTTCATGGAGTGCAAGCAACTTCACTATTCTTTTTACATTATGCCCTGATCTGAACAGCATTTCATTATATGTGTGTTTGTGTGTGCATGTGTGTGTGTATGTGTGTGTGTGTATTCTATTACTGTCATGAAATCATGTATCTCAAAGAAAAATGTAAGTAAAAGCTCTCACTAGTAGATCTAATTCTACTAGTCAAACAATGAGGTGACTGAGGCAGCATCCAAACACAGTGTGCTCTCCTTAGGAATGCAGTGACTACCACTATCCTGGTTGTCCAAGGGCAAAGGCCGGATGTCATTGCTATGATCCCAGTTGTTTATTCATTGCTGTTCCTTGTCTGATACCCCAAGGAATTAAGAGTCCAGCAGACTGTCAGCTAAGCCCAAGTGCTACAAGGCAAGTGCATATTTGACCTTGGCCACGTTACACTTAGCCAGATTTTACCTAAAAAATGAAGTTGAGTTCTCTCTCCAGCTCTCCAGAAAAAAAAATTGACAATTACATAAGAGAAATCAAATTAGGTCTAGTTGATGTTTGCAATTCAGCCAACCCTAGGGTAACAGCAAATGCCAGCAGTTGGTTCTAAGCAACACTTTGTGGTGTTCATGTCATGTTGCTTAAAGATGTGAAGCATCCAGGTCTACCAGCTTCTAGTGTTTGACAAACCAGATTGCTGTTGGATCATATTTGAACAGACAGCTCCATCTGAGTGTTCCAGGGAAAGCCTTCACAAGCAATCAGGTAAGGTCAGAAAATATTCCCCAGACTAGCTAAAAACTGGTGTACACCTACTTCTGAAAAAAAAAAAGTCCCAGTGATGAGTTCTGCACAGTGAATGAGTTTGCTCATTCACCCTTCATTCATTTGACAGACATCCAGCAATTATTTATGAAGCCTTTATCTGTGCCATTCTCTGTGCTTGGGGGCTGAGCATGCACTGCCCTGCCTAACACACAGCCTCTAGGCAGGCAGTCGATAGTGGCCATGCTAGAAAGTTCTTATGTGTCAGCTAAAACCCTTCCTGGAATGCCATTCTTATTAAAAAAAAAAAATTCAAGACTTCCAGCAATATTTAAGTTTTTAGTCAAAGATAACCAACAGCACCAAAATAGCAGAATGAATGAAGTCTTAGAATCTACCAAAGCAAAGAATATCACAAAGTTGCCCAATATCTCAACTGCATTTCTCACCCGGCATTACTTCATACCTTTGTAGGAAGGACTCTGTCAAAGGCGTAAGGCACCATACCACATGGTTGAGAACCTACTAAGTGTCTAAGAAATATCTCAAAAAAAAAAGTTCATTATCCCTAGAAATTAAGAAAATGCAAATCAAAAGAACTTTGAGACTTCATCTTACTCCAGTCAGAATTGCAAAGATCAACCAAATAACCAACAATAAATGATGGAGAGGACATAGGGAAAGGGAACCCTCGTTCATTATTGGGGAGGTTGAAAACACATCCAGTCACTCTGGAAATCAGTGAGGCGAATACTTAAAATACTAATAGTATATCTACCACAGGAACCAGGTATACCACTCCTCAGTGTATGCCCAAAGGACACAATGTCCTACTCCAAAGATATTTGCTTGCAAAGTCCATTGCTGCTCTAGTCATAATAGGTAGAAAATCTATTCACAATGGCTAGAAAAATCAAACCTACGAAATCAATCAACTAAAGGATAATGGAAGTGTGGTACATATACACTGTGGAATACTACCCAGCTGTAAGAAAAATGAAATTACGAAATTTTCAATTACATGGATAGAACTAAGAAAGATGTTATTGAGTAACCCATACTCAAAGAACAAATCACAATTTCTTTCTCATCTGAGGTTCCTAGTTCCAAATCCTCAGATATGAATATATAACATGGAGTAACTGGATATAGCAGCATATGAGTGATTTGAAGGGGAAGATGGCAAAATGGAGAGGTTTTAATTAGGTGGGGTAGGAGTTAAAAACCGAAGAAAGGCAAAATAAAAGTAGGGATTCTGAAAATGGTGTAAGGAATCATATTATTACCTATTTATCTAAAATTATACATAGTACAGGTAAGTATATATAATTGAAATGTTATTTTCCCACCTGGGCTAACAATGCCCACCCCCCCAAGATCCATAACTACCCAATAAAAATCTTAATACCACACATGGGAAGCCCTCTTTTGAGTTGCTGATCACATGGGAAGCCCCCCTTTTGAGTTGTTCATTGGGCTTATCTAAGAGACTCCCAAAATATCATAGGCTATTATCTCCTAGAGGCTGATGTAAGTCCCTATTGCTGAAGATACCATGAACTTCAGACATATTACACAGAGGATCCAAGCTGGAATTTATTTTAAAGTCTGCTTCCTGTGGACTAGCTGTTATAAGTACCCAAAGGATCCAAGATGTTGACCTGAAAGTCTCCTTCCTGTAGACTAGCTGTCATGGATGGTACCAGAAAGGAGGAAAGCAGCCAATAGTACAACGAAGCTATGATACAACTCTGAACAACTCCATCAGCAAAATAGTGACACACACCTTCGTGGTGACCAACAGCTCTTCATTGGACTTAAGTCTCACTCAACAAGAGGGGAATCATGTCTGGCACTTGAGACCTAGCCAACAATCAGGGGCTGGTAAAGTCATGGATCTCAGAGGAGAATCTATAACTACCTTTTTACTAAACCAGCATAATTATTAACTATAATTATAAATATGCATCAATATACCCACAAATAGGTGCAGGTGTCACTCCTCATCCAATAATCTTCTCTTTGCAACAGACAGAGAGCGTTACAGAGAACCACAATAGATCAAAATGCAGAGAACATGTGAATGTGTGAGACCCAGCCTCAATGGATAACATTTACAGCATAATTCAGACATCTAGAGTTCAGGAATCATAGTGGAAGACACAGGAAGATTGTGAGAGCCCGAGAATGAAGGAGTTTTGCTATGGGATTGTTTCTCCTAGAAATGTCAAAGAAGCTATACCCGTGAAGTCTCATCAGCATGGCTGCTTAAACAACAGCTGAAAAAGGACCACACAGATAGAAATGCTAATGTGAAAAGGGGAAAGCTCACTGGGCCTCAACCCCAGACAAAGAACTACAGGCTACTAATGAACACAGAGAGCAGGAGAAATGGTCTTCCCTAGGGAAGAGCCTCCATTTGCTATCCAATACCAAGTGGTCAGTCCTGAAATACATACTGGTATATTATTTAAATATATATTACTAGCATACATATAATAAGCAGGTTGTATTTATGTATTTAGGAATATATATACACACATAAAACAAAGAAATAGAAGCCATGAGTTTGAGACAGAGCAAATGGGTGGATAAGAAGGGTTGGAGGGGGGAAAAGGAAGGGAGGAAATTATGTAATTATATTTTAATTTCAAATTTTTTAATTTAAAGGGTAAGAGTCCCAAGGTAGAAAGACAGTGACTTAATTATGCTCAGTCAAACCAATAAACAAAACAATAAGAACACAATCATAGAAAAGGTCATAGGTTGCCTTATGGATCATGCCTTGGTCCAGTCAGAAGGGCAAACTTAAGTCCCTTCCTTATCCTGTCCTTGTGCTCCCATTGGATGCACAACCCACAACTCCATTTCCTCCCGGGTAGTTAGCTGAAGCCTCTCTACTAACATAGTCGTTGACTTCTTCCTTAAAGCACATCACACCTTAAGTAGCTGACTGCCAGAAAAGGGAGGATAAGAAATATTCACATGGTGCCAGAAGAAATGCCAACTAATGCATATGGCAAGAAGCACCGACAGGGACACACAGGTACCCTCAGCCGTGAACAGTCTTAGGACATATAAAGCATATGCTACTTCAGCTCTCATGCTTGACTAATGAATAACAAAATACCCCAAATCAAAAGAAGTTAAGTTTTATGATAACAAAATTTAAATTGTATCTTTGAAGTGCCTTCCATCCACAAATAATTTACGTATGCATGGATTTTCAAACTGTACCTTGTTTCCCGGTAGCACATGAATCTAGAATGGCAGTTTTCAGTTGGCTCAAGTCTATGGGTAGGTTAAGTCCATGACCCTCATGGCATCCTTATGAGCAAAGAGGTAACTAGCAATGCAGTTACCACTTTATTGATTTTTTTGTTCTTGTCATTGGTTAGGGTTTGTTTTTGTTTTTGTTATTGTTTTGTTTTGTTTTTGTTTTGTTTTGTTTTGGGCCTTATGTAGCTCAGACTGATCTCAAGCCCACTATATAGTTGAAGCTGGCCTTCACATCCTGATCCTCCTGCCTCAGCCTCTAAAATTCTGGGCTTATAAATAACAGCCAGCAAACCTGGCTTATTTTGTTTTCTTTGGTCATTTTCCATGGCATTTTATTCTGTCAGTCAATGAATAATTGTCAGTCTCTTCCCTGTTTTAAATACTGAACTGTACTGTTGACTTAAATAGAGCAAAACAGTAGCTCCTAGCTAGGGATGGATATTAAAATTAGTTAAAATGAAATAAAAGTTAAAATTTAGTGGCTGTACACACCAGGCTAGGGGCTCTCTCCCAGGGACTGACTGGCAACTTGACTTCACCCACATGCCCACAGTCAGGCGAGTTAAATACCTCCTGGTACTAGTGGATACTTTCTCAGGGTGGGTAGAGGCGTTTCCTACTACTAACAAGAAAGCTCAGACCGTCTCTGATACCCTTCTCAGGGAAATTATTCCCCAGTTTTGGATTCCAGCCTCTCTTCAGTCAGACAATGGTCCTGAGTTTATCTCTCAGATCTCTCAAACCCTGTCTAAAGCTCTCAATATTCCTTGGCATTTTCTTATTCCATACCACCCCCAGTCCTCAGAGAAGGTAGAGCAAACTAACCGTTCTTTAAAGACTGTTCTGGTTAAAATGTCACAGGAACTTCACCTTGACTGGGTAAAGCTTCTGCCTCTGGCCCTTTTCAGGCTTAGGCCTCTCCCTAAACAACTGCTTTTCATTTCACCCTTTGAACTCATGTATGGGCGACCGGCTCTAACACCAGGCCTCTCACCTAAACTCTCACCTCTCCCTGACCACTTGCTTACACCTTTACTTCATCATCTCCGTTCCCTCCTATGGGAATTTGCTGACCACTCTCTACCTCGACCATGTCTCCTGTACCTCTCCAATTAACATAGGGGATCAAGTACTTCTTTCTCCTCCAGACCAGAGCCCCTCCCCCCTGTCTCCTAAGTGGAAGGGCCCTTTCAAAGTAATTCTTGTCACCCCAACAGCAGCTAAACTTGAGGGCCTTCCCCACTGGATTCACTTATCCCACCTCAAGCCCTTTACTTCTCCACCTGAGACTCACCCTTCATACACAGTTTCTACAACAGGACCCTGTTCCCTTAGGTTTCAGAGGACACTGAAATCATCTACTTTGCCTCCCATTTCAGAAGAATAAGGCTCAATTTCTACAAGGCTGATTTAAACTCTCCTGCTTCTAATTACACTCTGCTCATCAATTTCCAAAGTATCCCACAATAACTTAAAACTCTTAATCCAACCAATTAGCTGTTGTTACAGGAATGCCAGCCTAAAAGCCATGGG
Organism: Cricetulus griseus; assembly: GCF_003668045.3. Taxonomy (NCBI): domain Eukaryota; kingdom Metazoa; phylum Chordata; class Mammalia; order Rodentia; family Cricetidae; genus Cricetulus; species Cricetulus griseus. Next base: position 153,080,005 of record NC_048597.1, on the reverse strand, counting down.
TCTAAAGACACAAGGACCAACAAGTGTTTGTGCCTTCTGGGTAAAGGTAACCAGAAAGATTTCATACCACCTAGATATGATCTAGTATGTCTAATCTTTATGTTTTCACAAACTTTAAGGACTCTTATAAGTTCCAGGGAGCCGAATCAGATCCAAACAGGTCAGATTCACTCCAGGTAATATCCAACCTTTCCCCAGTCCCAATTTCCCTTCCCTCATCTTGGGACACCTCGGGAACCCCTCCCTTGCCTTACAATCTCCCCTCAAATACCAGGACCTAAGAAAAAAATTTTTTTCTTCTAAACTTAACCTCGTCCTCTGCTCTGCGAACATTTTGCCAGGTCTAAAAGGCACCAGAGAGTACCATACAGCCTGGACTGCAATGAAACAACAATCAACCCCAGGACATGGCAACACCCTAACCCCCCAAAGACGGTCAACGCCCCAGGTCAGCAGGAAGCAGCCTTGAGACTTCTTCGCCCCTACTTCCCTAACCTGCCACGCCCAATTCTCCAACTTTTATAATAAACAACAGCTGGGATTTTAAGAACGATACACCTGGATGACCCCACCCCCTAATGACGGGGCAAGCACCCGCCATGCATTTCGACCTGTGAGGACTCTTGTGCAGGTGCAAAACCCCAGTGCACCTATGCAACCTCCTCTTTAAAAGGTCCTGCCGCCCATCTCTCCTCCCTTCTTTTTGGCTCCTCTTGGGTTGGCTGACTACCCATTCCCCCTCTACCCCCCTTTCTGGTAAATAAACTCCACGTGGGTTGTTCAAAAAAAAAATTCAATGGCTGCATTACAATAGCCACATTTTACTACTCAATACACTCATTGAAAAGGGCTACCTTAGTGTAATAGGGCTTGGGTTTTAAAATGTCCATCTTTGTAGAAAATTCTATTGGTCAGCAATGTACATCACCCTCATTGTTGAGCAATAGTGTCACTACAAATTGCCAAAGGATACAAGATGTTTCTTTCCTCCTCACAACTTTCTACCCTTCACCCCAAAGTCACTATCCTACTTCTTCATCCTCAAAAAGTGTTCTGCCAAGTCTTTGCATAGTGAATACAGGACAAGAAAGATGAGGGGGGATGAGGGTGTCTGTTTACATTGGTCCAGAGGGTGCTCAGTGCAGCTATGATTCAGAATGCACATGGGTTTCTGTACAGTTTGCCTCCTCCTGTTAGGCACTTCTGTTTTAGCTTAAGTGAAGCCTATCCACCTACACTGCTGGCACCAGTTAGTCAGGTGACTCTCGTTCCTGTCTCTCAATAATTTCCAAGGAGGCCACATCTTAACTTACAACCTTCACCAAAGTCAAATTGTTGCTTTAAATTTTCTGTATTTATTATTGACAGCTGAAAAGCTACCCTGTCTTGCCCTTGTTTGTCTTTGCTTTCATTTGATCAGAAAAGAGAGCTAACAAAAGTTGGAGCCTTCTTCCCACAAGGCAATAAAACTTCCAATTTTCTATGATGAGCTGCCCTTCTCTCCCTTCTCTCGCCTTCCACTATCCCCAAGTCTGATGTCAGACTCCATGACAATAGAATGTCTCTTGAAGGACATCCAACATACCTTCCCAAGAAATTCTCACGTCTTTCTCTGCAGTAGGAAATAAAGTGATGAAAAGCAATCATCATTGATCCTTTAGAGGGTATCTGTTTGTTGGTTTGTTTGACAGTTTAATTTCTTTTTAAGCCAAAAGTAGGGAATCAAAATGTAGAGGAAACATATCTGTATCCCAGGCCAAAAGAGGAAAAAATGATAAAGAAACTAGATTTGATTTAAAAGGGTACAAAGGTCAAATTCTAAAGACAACCATAAAATTACTGTTACTTCTGAAAGTGAAAAGAGGGAGATTCTACAGATGAAGTGGAGGAAGCTCAGAAAAGGGTGGGGTGACACTCTAAGCCCACGTGAATGCCAAACCTTAACCCAAAAGAAAATTAAATGCCATAAAAGAACAAAAACAAAATTGAAGATCTTCCCCAACACAATGAGTGAACAACATAGCTGTAATTAAACATAGCATTTAATTTTAAAGAAATCTTAGCAGGTGAGTTTCTCTTCCTTTGCACTATTAGTATTGGCTGAAACCCTGGCAACACAGTCTAAAGTGAAGAGGACACGAGAAGTAATTGGGCTCCCAAACAGAGAAAACAAGGATAGATGACCCAAGCTTCCTAACAGACCCTGGATCCAGGAGGCCCCAACTGCCTAGCCTTGCCCCAGCACAGGTGCCAAAAATCATCAAGTATAAGACAAGGTTTTGTTGAATGCATCCCTTAGTGTATGTGAGCCAAAAACTTACATGGATCCAGTAGCCTGGGGAGTACTCTTACTGTTTAACAATCTTCTATAACCTCCTCCCAGATGATCCTCTGAGGACATGGACAAGACATTGGATGCAATCTGCCTTGTGATGCTGAGATTTGATTGTGTTCCCAAGATGAGCTATTGTCCTCTTCCTAGCCCATCTTCTTTGGGCCATCTGATCACTGAGATTCTAGCAAGCTTCCAAGCATTAGGTGGGTCTCAGGAGACCCAAGATGGTGGCTTATAATCAAACTATGAGTGCTGTGAAGTTTTGTAGACCAAAACAAAGAACTCACTTTTTTTGTTTTGTTTTGTTTTTTGAGACAGGGTTTCTCTGTGTAGCTTTGGAGCCTATCCTGGCACTCACTCTCGAGACCAGGCTGGCCTCGTACTCACAGAGATCAGCCTGTCTCTGCCTCCCGAGTGCTGGGATTAAAGGCATGTGCCACTAATGCCAGGCAGAACTCACATTTTACCCTCAATATGAATGAAGAGTTTTTAGCAGAAGAGTAACATGATGTAATAATCCTTGAGAAAAGCAGCTTTGGCCATGATGTGAAAAATGGTTTTCTAACTGGCAAGTAAAAAAAAAAAAAAATGCCAGTTAGCAAGTCAGGAGGCCACCTAGTAGAGAAGTCCACCCCTAGTACCCACAAAGTAGATCAGTAGATCAGGTGAAAGTTAGTGATGATATAAACCTGGCATGGGGTGGGTATTGTTACAGCTAGGGAGAATGGAAAGACTGGAGATATGTTTTTATGGCAGAGTTGGTTAAAATTTACATATGTATAAATGGTCATGGATACCCTTATCTATTTCAGGAACAGGAGAAATTAAAATACAATGCACAAAGACGATTTCAGTAAGTCATAAGTAGGAAATTCATGTTAATCTGGAACTAATTAATACCTACATAATTCCTCATACAGGTGTTGGATATTTTCAAAAGGAGGTTCCTTTACAGTAATAGTAATATCCAATTGTCTAGATTAATTTAAATAAAGTTAATTTTAACAATAATTCTTACTAGGACATAGTAATTTCTCACATTAAACAATATTCTGTTGATTAAATGGCAAAAAAATTGAAAGAAAATACACTACCTCAATGCTGTGACTCTTTTTAAAATCCTATTTTTTAAAATAGGAACCAATGGCCAAGTGTTGGTGGTGCACACCTTTAATCCCAGCACTTGGGAGGCAGAGACAGGTTGATCTCTGTGATTTTGAGGCCAGCCTGGTCTACAGAGCAAGTTCCAGGATAGGCTCCAAAGCTACACAGAGAAACCCTGTCTCGAAAAACCAATAAAAAAGAAAGAAAATAGGAACCAATGCAATCAACAAATTTTTGCTCATGAGAAATAGATCTGTTTATTCTGAAGCATAAAAATCCATATGGCAGGATTTGATGAAATTTTGGAAAGCATTTTCTATGTCCTTGTGGAAGTATTTGCCTACAAAATATTGTGAAAATGCTTAAGTAGCAGTTGGTTGGTGAGAATATTGTGAATGAGGCCAAACCTTATTACTTAATTTGTTCCACCTTGATTTTTTAACTGCCTAATGTCCTTGCAATCAATTTTTTCTTGCTTTTAAATTGACTAACTTTGATATTTAAAATCCCATATGTGCATATAATGTACTCTTAGTTCTTTCTCCCTCATACTCTCTCTATCCTCCTCTCCTCCCTGTCAAGCCCCACCGGTCACTTTCCCAGGTTTGTGACTTAAGGTTTATGCTTGTAACATGTTCTAATTAACCAGGACCATCTGTGTGACCACTGGATTTAGAGTGACACTGGAGCCTGGTGGGGCATCAGAGGGCACACAGATGAAGATAATTTCCCTGCTCCCCAGATATGTTAGTAGCAAACAGTTTGGCACTGTTCATTTTCAGTGATATTCTAGCATAGAACTGAACATCTTAAAATGTTTTTGACAGACTACTAAAGCTTGGTCTGGAAGATGCCTTGAGTGTCTCTTGTACTTTATTTATTTAGTTAGTTGTTTATTTATTGCACACATGTACAATGAACATTTGCATGTACATGTATGTGGGAGCCAGAGAACAACTTTGAGGTGTCATTCTTCCAGTGCCACCCACATTCTTTTAAGACAGGGTCTCTCACTGGCCTGGAACTCATCAAGTATGTTGGAGTAGATGGCCACAAGTCCTAGGGATCCAGCTTTGCCTTTCTTGGTATTTTTTGAAGTCTTCAAATTATATCTATTAAGATTTTTGTTCCCTTCACAAGAGGGAAAAAAGATCCTTTAGTAAATAAGTTCAGTATCACAACTATGTTTTGTCCATTGAGAGTTATTTTTTCAAAGTCATAACCCTCATACCCAGCAGACATGGCAGCAGTGAGTATTCCCTTTGAATGCATTCAGTTGCAGGAATAAGGCACAGCCAAGGGAGAGACTGATGCTGACAGAACTGTACAATTTCTCCTCCAACCCTTGTGCACAGAAAAGCCATTCTTACTGCCTGTGAGGAACTTCTGCCTTAAATTGTCCTCTGATTGACCTTTATCTCTAAGACCCCAATTTTCATTTTAAGCCATAAACTTACCCTCTGGCCTTTAAGATGTGTTACACAAATCTATGAACTTTAAAAAGATAAGTCAGAGAAGTCCAGTGATAGCAAACTTTACAGCATACCATCAATCTATGTACTACATGTGTTCTCTAAAGACCGCCCAATAAGGTCCGGGGGCACTTCGTGGTGACCCAGAGCCTTAGGATTGGATCAAGTTCCCCAGGATACATCATCAAGTATATAAACAGATGCATTATCAGCCTTCAAACATGAAGTTGACCACTTGGAAACATCATCAAATGAGATTCCAAAAGAACACTGTAATGGGAACAAATTGTGCAGGCACAGAGTGTGGGGTGTGTGTGTGTGTGTGTGTGTGTGTGTGTGTGTGTGTGTGTGTGTGTGGTATTTCTTAAACCCTGTAAGGAGGGTTCTGGTTCCACTTGGAGAGTGATTCTGTAGCATACCTTCTTCAGCAGAAAGCTACCACATTCTCAGTGATCTCTATCCTGTGTGATCCTTCCCAATTCTAACATTCTGTTTTCCTATTACCTTGGACCACGTGTTTTGAAGAGATATACAAAAAACAAAAAATCCAAGAAAGCCAGCATCATCCTCATAACAAAACAGAATAGCAATTCTGAGTTGTAGTTTGAGATCAATGGAGTGTACATAATGTAAGCAGAAAATAGTCTCACTAGAGACTGTAGATTTCAGATCATTTTTGAAATCTTTTTCTGAACAATAGCTGATGGTTGGGGGTTTTTACAAAAGTGGCTTAGATAATCCTTCTAGTGTTAAGGATTATAAACATCTTGGGCCCAGATAAAGCGAACACAATGGCAGGTGCACTTTTTACACATTTCCGTGCCTCAGAGATCATTGGGAGCTGAGCACGCTTGAGCTTTTCGTCTTTCCCTGTATTTGCTTCAAGACAGAGTAAAAGTGCATCATTGCCTGAATTCCTAAGTGGGACTGGAAAGTTTCCACAGTAACTCTGAATGTGAGCTGTACTCAGTTCCCAAGTTGGAATCAGAGCTCCTTTATAAGAAAGGATGGTTGCCACCAGGCGTGGTCCTTTAAAGAGTCCCTTCTGGTTGCCTGAAGACTTCTTGCTCAAGTCAGTGGGCAGGCAAGGCTTTGGCTGGAATCGCTCCGTGGAGCAAAACAATCTGAACTAGGAGCTACTTTTACAGAGATGATCACTGAATAGTGAATCTAGCAAATTACAGATTTTTACCTATGGCTGCTGACCCCACTACACAGCTGAGACGGCATTCAAATCCAGTCACTTCTGGGTAGAAAAACCATGACCTCCCCCAGAACAGCTAATTCATCAACTAGCACCTCTGTCTTTGTCAGATGGCCCAAAGTCAATGGCCACTTCCAGGTTAGGACTTAACATTTGTTCTCTAATGGTTTCCTTGGCTTCACCATGTGCTTTGAACCTTACATGGTTCAGTAATAATCTTGTGTTAAGCACATGGTCTTCTACTAATGCTCCATCCACTTCATACTTGTCACTCTCCATTGCTACATTGATTGGACGATCTTGTCTTACATGTGTCCTCTTGCTTGTTTCTCCTATGAGGGCACAGATCATGTAATCTCTCTCTCTCTCTCTCTCTCTCTCTCTCTCTCTCTCTCTCTACCTCTCTCCCTCTCTTGGCCTAAGACAACCTTAACTATGCTTATCAACAATTTCACTAGTCCCACTCCAGTGCGCATGGGCTTTTCCCTTCTGATGCTGTCTCAAGGTGAATGTCCCACACAGATGGTGTGTTCTTTGTTATTTATCAGTAAGAGCCCCTTGAGAAACATGCTTAGATTTTCAGGACAGATAGATTGTTTTAGGCTAAGAGAAACACTAGGCCTCAGAGGTACAATGCAGCAGCAGCTACTGGAGTCTGTGGGACCCCAGGAAGATGGTGTGGCAAGTTTCACTTAGGCTATAGACTTCAGGATTGTCTGGTGATTAAAAAAAAAAATAGTTGATGAAGTCACTGAGTGTGTCAGTTCCCAGGATGCTTGGGTTGTCCACTCCACTCTGAGCAGATGTTTCAATTCCTCCAGTCTACTGATAGAAACAGTGTGGCTGGGGTACATTAATTTACTCAAAGTAACTAAGGAAGCAAGAGAAATGAGATTCAAGCCCTGAAGGACCAGATTTGAGAGACTATGCTTTTAACTAGTATACCATCTTTCCCCTGAGTTGAGTTAGTTACTGGGGGGAATCTGGATTCGGGAGGAGATAGGTTTGAGGAGAAGACCAGGTTTGCAGGAAGGTCACAAGAATTCAAGTGGCGAATGAGTCAGTTCCAGGTGGGCCTGGCTACCCCACGTGAATATTTAGCTATTTCCTTACTAGGAAGCAGGATAGTGACTAGGCATTGCCCCTGCAGAGAGGCTGGAGGGTTACTGAAGAGGCCTTTGCTATTTGAGGCCCCAAGAAACCATGATGTGCTGTCCCTGGAGATAAATAAAGTTTAGTCCACATACCATCCCAGTGGGATCTGGGTCTTAAGAGACCTCTTCCTAGAAGAGAACAGGACAAAATCATTCTTCCCTTTGCTTCCCAAAGTGTTTCCTATACTGACAGACCCCTAAAAAGATCCCACTGAGCACTCTTAGCCTCTCATCTCAGGGTCAAGAGAATCTCAAGACAATCTTAAGTAGGGTCTGAAGAGAATCTCTAATGCTTAAAAATGAGCTCAAGCCCTGGCTCTGTTCAAATGGTGAGTGGAATGGAGACCCTGGCCCTGTCACCTGTGAGTTCTGATTCCTCAACACTTGAGTCAGTGCAGTTCTCATGTATAAAGGAACATGACAGGGCTTGCACATGAGGCCACCTGGGGTTTAAACACAGACAAGAGCTTGGCTCATACAGCACTTATTAAATTTTAGCTTAAGAAAGAAAAGGTCTGACTTGGTTTGTATCTTGAATAATCTGAAGGATTTAGGAACTAGTGAATAAATCTATTCAACTTTTTTCTTGGGGAGAAAAAAATCCAAATGCTAGAACTAAGTAATTACACTTTAATCCCACTCCCCCCACCTCCGGGCAGAATAGACCATCCATTTTTAACTGAAAGTTACACATCAGCTAGAAAAGTGTTAAATCAGAGAAGACCAAGCAAAAAGGAGAGGCATGAGCCATCTTCTTGTTGCCATGACAACAAGGCATGTTACCTGGACAAAGATTTTGGTAATCTCTTAAAAGAATGGCCAGAGAACTTTCCATCTATTTCCCCCGGTAAAGATCCATACTTGTCTGCAGACTGTCCCCCAGTGGTCACAGGCAAGATGGGAGAGGAAAGGGATGATCTATGGGGCAGAGATGGTCTTGCCTGGGAGTGTCAAGGGAGAGGCAAATTATTAGTGGAAAATACAGGGTCTCACTCCTCAGGGTCTCTATTGCTGCATCTAGGAAACCCAAAGGTCACTGATTCAAAAGCTTCCTCATGCGTGAAGACCCCCAACTGTCACAGATGGAGCTTACAAGAAACAAATGCTACACTAATCAGGTTTCCATTTTATTAGCAGTGGTGAGACTAAGCACCTGATTTGAAAATGCAGCAGGTCAACATTGTCTCCAAGTCACATTCCCAAATAAAGGCATTGAGAGTTTAGGTTTCAGAAAAGGTGTCCTTTGCTCCATCTCTGCATGTTGCACTGAGAGGGTGGGGTGGGGGCAGTTCTTCATCCAATGTACACTTTAGACTTCCCATAATAATCTTGCACACCTCTCGTTTTTTCTGCTAATTGATAGTATCTTCAGAGCAACAAATAGAGAATATTTGTGGTAGTATTCCCTCTAATTGAATATTTTCCAAACTTGAGACCTTTTAGCGCAACTGGCCATGAAAGCAGAGCTCTGTTCTGAGTTCTTCTTTACTTTAAAAGGGTTTCCCTTACCCTGTTCAATAACATCTCTTGGCCTGAGAGCAAGCACTAGAGGACAAAGGAGAGAGAAGGGGGAGGAAGAGAGAGAGAGCGCGCACAAGAGAGAGGCAGAGAGGGAGAGAGGAAATCTATTTTCCAGATCAAAGTAATCTGTCATCCATTGCCATGGCTTAGACGTCGTTTTCTGTTGTTCTTTTTATTGACCAGACAAGATGTCTCTCAGCTCTCTGATTCTTTTTTTCCCCCTGAATTTGTTTTCTCATTGGGAAAAGTGGTCATTAAAGTATTAGTTTAGGTTGATTGGCTCTTCAGCAATAGGAGAGGCTCTGAGGTTTTATTATGTTTGACATGGTCTCAGAAACAGTGGCTGGATTGTTACACAATGTGGAAATCATACATTAAGGTTGTGGGCCTCTTCCTTGGGACCTACCCAAGCTGTGAGATAGATGACTTCACGACAAGCTTATCAGGACTCTCCTGTGTGCTTTGAGGGCCTGGGTGTCTGGCTTTGTCCTTAGACACTGCTTGGACCTCAGCTCCCTGCCTTGGCCATGGAGCCAGCCTCCTCTGTAGGACCTACCTTCCTCCCAATGACAGAAGCCGCCCAGCATTCTCTTTCTTTTATATCAACCAGGGGTACATTCAATAGGAAAGGGGAGGGAGAGGGGGCACTTTGATGTTTCTGGGGGCCAGAAATCACTTGGATGTTCTTCCAGGGCCTCTTGGCAGCAGGTAGAGGGTGTAACAGCTGGTGGAGAGCTTGGCAGCTGGGATGTGACTGATCAACCATAGCTGGGAATTGCTCTGCCCTTATGAACCAAAAGTTTGTTCCTATAGTCCAGTGGGAAGGATAAGAATAAGGAAGAAAGATCAGAGGGCCAGGCACATATAACCTGGGACAAAGACCTCAAAAATTATCAAACACCTTGCCATCATATTTCATTATGTTCAAAGTCCAATTGACAAAGTCTTTATGTCTAATCCAATACAAAGGCATGACTTCCAATACCGGGAAATGCTGCAAAGAGTGGCTAGCTGCATGCACACAGATGTTAAGTCTCTCTTTGACTTCTGTTAAGGTACAACTAGCAACAGGCTTACTTTAAAAATTCATAATACAATGGAGATTCTGTTTGCTAGTAGACACTCTGTGCCAGTCACATTTGTACATATCGTCTAACTCTGGGCTTACCACCACCCTTTGTAATAGGTACTGCTGAGATGTCTTTCTTTCCTGAAAAGGGAAAATGCATCAAGAGTTGAAATGAGCTATCCAAACTCAGACCTGTCAGCTCTTATGTGCAGCCAGGATTCAAGTGCAATCAGCTCAATAGTGCCTGCCCTATTGGTCAGTACTTTGGAATAAAATGAAATAATGTATGAATGTATTGACTCTGGGAGCAGACATACAGCAACATGGCCAGTCATTAATTTTGCAGTGTTAACATTATGACACTCCTCCTTGGCCAAATGAATCAGAGTATGTGACAGTGTCTCAACAGGGAGAGAACTTCAAGAAAGCAAACACATTGAATGTAGAGATCGACCAGAGCCAATACACAGAAAAATAAATAATATTTTTATCTCCAATATGCCATGAACATAAACATACCAAACAAGATTTGCTGCAGGAAATGGTGAAGAGAAAGGTAGTGAGGAGTTGGGGTCCCAGAAAGAGCTGCTCATTTCTAGAGGTTGCCTAGCCTTGCCTAGGCAAAAGGGAGGTCTGAGTGGAGGTAGAAATATAGACCAATGTCTTGTGGCTAGACAAAGAGAAGGGGGAGGTACAGATGACTAGTGAAACCTACTTAGAATTCATGAGCAGGGGGCAATGGCTTGGCAGTTAAATGTGCTCGCTGTTCTTGCAGGTGGTTGAGTTTGGCTCTTAGAACCCACATTAAGAGAAACACAGTCTCCTACAATTCTAGTTGCAGGGCATCTGACAGCCTGTTCTGGACTCCTTAGGTATCTTCACTCACCTGTGCACACAGACACATGCATGTATAACTAAAAAAAAAATAGATTTTTTGAGTTTATTTATATATTTTCATGTGTATGTCGTACGCCTGTGCTCACATGTTTTTGTGGGGTGCCACATGCATGCGGATCCTCTGTCACTGGAGTTACAGGTGGTTTTAAGGCACCATGTGGGTGCTGGAAAAGGAACCTAGGCCTCCTGCAAAGAACAAGTGCTCTTGACCACATAATTTTAAAATAAAATAAACCTTTAAGGCAGAACTAAACACCTTCTCAGATGTTCGTATCTCTTCATATTAGAACATGCACACACAGAACACTAAATCTCTTGTTACCCAGAATATCTTGTTATCTGCCACCAACTGCAGATTCTTCAGGAGTCTCCCAAATCATTATAAGGCCTCATTTCCTTATTAATCGGATGAATGTTTACTGAGGACTTCCTGTGTGTCTGGTACTCAGAGGTACAAAGACTATAAGAAGGGTTAAATAGAGCCCTCCCCACCCTAAAGTCTGCTATATCACCTAATTTGGGGGGAGTTTTGTAGAGAATACTCTAGAAGGGATGGCCAAGGCCATGGGAACCAGTCATGAACAAGTAAGAGGAATAGGATGGTGGTTAACTCAGAGGAGTTTGTTTCTCCCTATTAGAAACCAAGTTCACTTTTAAAAATTGAAACCATCACAAAGCCAAAGGAAGACTGTCCCAGTCAGTTTTGCTGCCAGCCTGATGCACTTGGGAAGAAAGAACCTTGATTGAAGAATCATCATGATCAAACTTGCCTGTGGACATTTTCTTGATTGCTAATTGGTGAAGGAGGGCCCAGGCAACTATAGGTAATACCACCCCTGAGTGGATGGGTCTGGATTGTGTAACAAAGGTAGCTAACCCTGAGCTGATAGCAAGCCACTATGTGGTGTTCTTTCATGGCCACTGCTTCAGTTCCTGCCACTGGGTTCCTGTTTGGGGATCTCACCTTATCTTCCCTAGGTGATGAGCTGTAACCTGTCAGCTGAAATCACCCTTTCCTTCCCAAAGATGCTTTCAGCTGTGCTGTTTATCACACCAACGGACAGCAATCTAGAAGAAGGATGTTTTCTGAAAGTAAAGGAGGGGTGGGGAGCATGCCTGGTGCTGCTACAGTGGAAACTGTTTGGATAAGAGGTAGTTGGGAGAAAAAAACAGGCGTTCACATGGTGGAAGTTGCAGTAGTGTTAGATGGTCCTAACCTTCTCAGCCAGGAGGGCTCATTTGGAGAGCATGTCAGGAAAGGAGAGGAGACATCACAAGAGATTATGAGCCATCACCATAGAAAATGTCATTTCTCTTTCTTGTCTTTTTGGAAACCCCCAACTAAGCCTTAAGACGTAAAATCAAGCATTGATTCTATAGCTGTTTAAGACCCTAGGCAGAACTGGAGAACCAACCCCTGTATTTGATTACATCTCTGCTACCCTTGTAAACATCTCTTATTATGATTCTCTCTCTCTCTCTCTCTCTCTCTCTCTCTCTCTCTCTCTCTCTCTCTCTCTTTCTCTATCTATCTCTCTATCTCAGATTCTTGATGGATTTTCTCATCTTAATTTCTCTAAGCTCTAACCTGGTACAAAATCGTGTTCATAAGTGTGTGCTAATTGAATAAATAACATTTTCCATAAGACACAGCTAAAAGAATTGCAACTTAGATCCAGAAAAGTGAGGGAATAAACATTTAGAACTGATGTTTGAAATGTCTAGGTCCATTTCAGATCAAAGCAGTCTGCTCTGGGGCAATTACCTTGACCTCTTTGCAGCTAATAAACCAGGTTCTGAAAAACAGGGACCACAATTCACAGAGTCATGAGCTTCATTAATGAATGTCAGTAAAGGGCTTTTTAAGTGGCAAAGCAGATAATTATGGAAAATGTCTCTGACAAAGACATGTCTCGGGGACAATGAAGGGCCTTCCCTCCAGAAGTTAAATTATGTTTTACCCCAATGCAAGCTGCTATAGATGATCCAGGAACCTCTCAAAAAGCCTGTCCCCAAAAGGTCCCAATATGATGTGTTCACCACGTTCACAGAACAGTGAGAAATAGTCAACAGTCACAGGGAAGTGTCCTGCTATTCGGCACCTGCCTGCTCAAGGTCACTGTGCTCCCAACTGAACTTTCAGCTTTCCTGTTGTTTGCCTTGCCTTGCCTACTAGTTCCCACCTTTCCAGATCATCAACAGAGCACTCAAATGTACTTGACCTTTAGAAAGCCCCTTGTGCTCCCAGGAAGTACATGATCATTTATCACTGCCATTTACCAAGTGTTAGCTACATAAATAGATACCTGGGTAAGCTGGCAAGCAGCTGCTAGCCCATTTGCACTGAAGTGATACAGTTTAGTCCAGATGAGACACAAAGACATTAAGACACTGAACAGTCAAACAGTAAATACACAGGAGTCAACAAATGCATGACAGACATGATTCATACCTGCATAGACTTCCAACTACAAGATATATTCTATTCTACATTGCTTGGCTAATGTTGAATATTGGAATAGATAAAATAAAAAAGATAATAATCTTAGAAAATTTGTGTCTAATTTGTATACTCTCTCTCTCTCTCTCTCTCTCTCTCTCTCTCTCTCTCTCACACACACACACAACACACACACACACACACACACACACACACACACACACTCCTGTCTCTCAAACTGGATTTGGTGAGGATAAATTAGTTTGTTCCCCATTGTGCACACTCCAAGTTCAGCAATATGTATGAAAATAGTGAGCAAAGCTTGCCTGGGTTGTTTTAATTGTCATGGTTAATCAAAAGGCCAGCAATGGAAAGCATAAGAGGAAGAAATAAAATTAAAGCTTAAATGAAAGAAAGAACATAAAATTTAAAAGAAAACAATCATAAAATAGGCGTGTGCTTTATCCAGCATGTCAATCTTTTCTATGCCAGACATCAACACTCATTCCAATGTGGCATTTCAAGCTTGGGTGTTGGGGGCGGGGGAGAGGGGCTTCACTCCCTACCTATAGAATAGTAAAGAAACTTATAGTCTCTGCAACTGCAGGCTGCTTTCTCATCACCAAAGCAGCTCAAAGCCTGTCATTACTCATCAACATTAACTGTAGAAAATTGGCTGCAGCTATAATTAAAACTCTGGTTCGTATCCATATTAGCGGGTTGATCTTCACTTCAGCCCCTCAAAGCTCTTTTGAAACTTATAATTACTCGAGACATAGATAAAATGGCAAGATTTTCTTATTATGGCTTTAACAGAAGGGACCCCCCAGAGCCTGACTATCATATAGAAAAGTCCTTCAACTGCTGGGAAGTGGAACTGGATGACTTTCTAAGATTACTTATAACCGTAAATTATGATTCTAAGGTCCTTTGGGGGAACAGAAAGATCATTCCATAACATGGGCTTCTCTACGAAGTCCCGTCCCTGGTGGAGAAGCTGTCAGTTCATGACATGGAAGGAATTGCTAAAGCAATGGTCAATTTTCTTCTCACTGTTCAGACACTTCCCCTGGTGCCTGGACCTGGGGACCTGACTCCGCCTTGATAGTTAGATACCCTGATCCCGGTTCATCCTTCACAGACTGCTGTCTCTAATGGGATCTTACCTTGAGTCCACTTCAGGGAAAACAAACTCAAGGTGAGTATCTAGACCCACAGACATAAGAAGTTTTAGGTTACTTATTCTAGTAAACAGTCAAGACAGAGAAAAAAATGACTTTTTTAAAAAGAATGACTCAGGTGGGTGAACTGGTTCAGCTGGGAACAGGCACTTGCTGCCAAGCCTAAAGATCACACACACACACACACACACACACACACACACACACACACACACACACTTTAAAACAAATAACAAAAGAAAAAAAGAATAACTTATTTAACAAGTATTGTGTCACTGTGACAAAAATAAATTGGTAAGTGTGGGAAACACTGTCTACTTAGCAACTTGGAACTTCAAATTTACCTCCAATAGGTCAATTCACTTTTATCCCTTTGTGGCACAGGAACTTTGAACCCCAGGCCTTGTATACGCCAGGCAAGTGCTTGGCCACTTATCTACATCCTTAGCCCAGCGGGTCACCTAAAAAAATCCAAGTGTTAGACCTGAAAATACTTAAGTGGAGAAGAAAAAAGAAGGGCAGAAACGGAGGTAGGAGATGAGTTTTCCAGTCGAGGTTAGATTCCTACGTCCTGAAACAAATACAGCATGAGAAGGGCATCATCTTGATATGGTGGTGCATACCTGAAGTCCTGGCATTTGGGAGGATGAGGCTGGAAGATTATTAAAAGTTCAAGGCCATATATGTGGATTTTAGACATAGAGTAAAGGATTACCAGCCTACAATCCACACTGCCAGAGAAACTAGTAAACAAGGAGGACCCTAAGAGACAAACATTGTCCCCTGGAGAAGGGGAAAGGGTCAGGATCCCCTGAGCAAATTGAGAGCACGGGAAGAGGGGGGAGGGAGCTATGAGAATGAGAAGGGAAGAAGAAGAAGGATGTAGAGGTCATGAGGGAGCAGAAAGTTTGAGACAGGTGAAGAATAGAAGAAAGGGTATGTGATAAGTAGGGTTTTAGTTTGGGGGGGTGGTAGGGGAGGACTGGAGGGAGAAAGAAACTGGGATTGTCATGCAAATCAATCTTGTTTCAAATTCAAATAAAAAATGATAATAAAAAGAAAGTTCAAGGCCAGCCTAGACTGTATAATAAGGTCCAAGCTGGCCAGCCTGACAGTAAAAACAGAGGCCCAGCTTTAAAAAAAAAAAGAAAGAAAGAAAGAAAGAAAGAAAGAAAGAAAGAAAGAAAGAAAGAAAGGAAATTATCACAAGAAGTAATGATGACTCCCAGTACAGATATTTAGAGTTTAAGAACCATTAAAAACAATACAAGATGTATGGTGCCATTTCAACTATTGCCACATAAATCTATAGAAACTAAGGGTCTAGGTTTCAAATAAAGAATTACCAGATAGAAGGAAAAAGAAAAGCCACAACCAAAACTAAGACAAAGATCTGGAAACCACATCAAACTACAGATTTTTTTTCTTAAAAAACATTGGCAGATAAATTATCAATTTTATTGTAAAAGTGTGTACATATATATAATAACTCATTGATAAGGAGTTTTGAGCCAATTATCTGAGTAACTGTGTGTTTCTTCTACCCATTTACTCTGCTTTAAGATTCATGCTTTGGGGAATTACTCTTTTGTGGAATCCATCTTGCAAACTCCAAGTGTTTGAGAGTGATGTCTTCCTTTTATCCAGCTCAGTGTCTGTCTTTCTGCTTATGGCTGAGTATCAGCCCATGCTCACTGAAATCACTGACATTCTAACTTCTGTTTCTCCTCAGAAAGGGTTAGTTAGGCACGTCATGTAAATGTCTACAGAGAAATTCTTCTCATGTTCTCACTATGCTATCTATATAACTGTTAATAATTGCTATCAATACAAATATGGATGACCACTATAAGCACAAATAATAATTCCTAAGTAAGAACTTATTTATTTACATAAATGTATAGAGCAAAGCTGTACTTTCTGATTTGTGTTGAAGTCCTTCTAGCCTGGCAGAGCACTTTTATGAATACTGTTTCAATTTGTTTATTGGATAAGCACATTAAATTATCATACATTTACTCATCACCCTGCCTAACAATAAAAGCCACATCCTAGGTCTTGGTACCTTTTGGTAGACTGGTAATTAGTCGTTCCCACTGCAAATGGAGAGACCTCCACATGGTCTGGCAGGAATAATACAGCACCTATCAGTATCGGAAAGCAATAGTGCACAAGCTGTACTGACTCAACCAAAGAAAGATCCAGAGGCCATAGCATAGACACTCTTAGTCCATGTAGTAAGAGAAGGGATCTCAGTGGTTTTCCATGCCCCCCTGAGTAATGTGTCCACAGCGTTTAGGGCTTCCTCTCATCCTGACATTTCCTCTACTTTAGCATTCCTGGTAAGGCTGAATGACATGTGATTTGTTCACTGGAGGTGGGTCACATGACAGTGAGAATAACTGATGGGTGATTAAAAGGAGCTGATAACAAAGTTCTGAAGGGGAAATCTCACCGAGCTCACTAACTCATGACAAGTGGAGAGTGAGAGGAAAATACGGACTTATTGCTCAGGAACTGGGAAGGACACCCACGTTATCTGATTAACCCTCTCTGGGTCATCTCCTGCAGATGCCTACCCCTACAAACATGTAAACAGTTTTGTTACTTTACAATGACTGTGCAAGAATTCTCCTTAATCAGTCTAGAGTGCAGCTCCCTTTAAATGTGTTGTCTAATGTACCCCCAACCTGGCCAAGCACAGAAGCCATTGCTCCTCATGGTTATCAGCTTAGCCATGCACTACGGCATACGCATTTAGATAAATTATCCACACCCCCTCCCACACTGTATCCTTCAGGTGATGTGATTGCACCTTATTTGTGGTCTACTTCCTGGGCCAACAGATAAGAACACATTCATGAGACACATCTTTTAATACAGTGTTGTCAGTTGGGACTTCCTACCCATCTAGTGACTACATTTTCAGCTCCATTTACTCTAGACGTGGCTGCAAAATGTCAGTCAACAGGATATCAAGTACCTGAGATAATCAACTGACAAAGTGAAAAATTGTGGTTGGTTAATGGTTTTAGAAGATCTAGCAGGGCAACAGAACATGAGTAGAGGTGGCATCTTGCTTTGAAGCTTTTACAGTGTGTCATACACCCATGCTGCTGCACTGTCTGATGCAGCTTGGATCTCGAGCATCCTGGAAAGACCCATGTGGTAAGAGTTTTGGTCCTCAGTATGGGGCTGCTGGGAGAAATGGAACCTTTTAAGAATGGAGGCTAAGTGGGATGTCATTAGTTCATGAGGCAGATGACACTGAAAGGACTAGCATGACCCCAAACTCTTCCTTCACTCTTTTTGCTTCCTAACCACAAGTTTTCCTGTTCAGGTTCCTCATCACTTCTGCCCTGTGCCCCTACCAGAGGCCTAAAGCAAATGAGTTTGCCCTGAACATGAGCTGGGTCATTTAAACGTGTGCATCCAATTAAACCTCCTCTTTTTAGCTATTGCTTGTTGAACTCTGACTAACAGCCCCCATCATTTGCCTGCTCCTAATTATATGGGTATCTAGGCTCATGGGTGCTGAAGACTTGGTTGAACCCTGTGATGAAAGGAGCCAGGGTCTCCCAAATCAGTACATTAAGGAAAGCCACTCTATAGCAGAGCAACACACAGGACAGCCTTAAGAGAATATTACAAATGATTATAATTACTTCTGTTTTATGGATCTTTAGATACTTTGGGACCTTTTGGCACTGCAATATATACCAACTAATACATGAACTTGACAAAGTGGCATATATAGACATTTGAAGGATAATGACTCCACAAGCAGAATGTTTTCTTACTTGCTTAGAGAAGAGTTTGAATACCTTGTACTGTCCCAGGAAGTAATAAATATGGACAGAAATCCTTGAAATTATATGGAGCAACCATGATTATACAGCCTGATGTGGCAATGGTATTTGAATCTCATAGTTTTTCCTTTCAAATTCATATACACATATTTGAATTTTTGATACTATGAGAGAATATTGAGGTTGTCATAGAAACAAAGTTAAAGCAACACAGCACATGTGATGTGCTGGACTACTTAGCACTAGGAGTGCCAGCAATAAAGCAAAGTGATGATATCACACAGGGAAAACTACTTGGGGTCGTGATGTGATAGCCAACCATTTCTCTTTGCCCTTGTAGGAACTGTAACTTAATACACTAGTTAGTTAACAATTTTATAGTATTGCCAGTTCTGAAGAGAAATGAATTTCAGAATTTAGATGAGAGTACTGTAGAGTTGTTGCCCTAACCATGCTAATCTTGCTTCCATTGAAGAGAAACACACAGTCATATAGAAAGAGAAACAGAGAGGCTGGTATTGGGCCTGCAGAATTAGAACTGGGGGACTGGAGAGATGACTCTGTGTAAAGTGCTTGCTGCACCAGCATGAAGACCTGAGTTCAGATCCCCAACAGCCATATAAAATTTTGCCATGGTATTGTGTGCCTGTTGTCCCATCACATGAGGGGCAAAGACAGGAATATTTCAAGCAGCTCACCAGCCTTTTGGTCTATGAGCCAACCAGTGAGCACCCAGCTCAGGGAGAGATCCTGTTTCAAAAAAATAAGGTGGAACACATAGAGAAAGACACTGACATTGACCTTCAGCTACTCCATGTGCACTGATGGGAGCAGAGTGCATACCAAAAATAATTAACATAAAATGTGATGGACTGATGAACAGAATGGACAACATATATAAAGAAAGCAATTGAACCCCTTCTGAGGTGGGTCTGGGAGCACATTTCTCACCCCACCTCTGGTTTGGTTTACAATGCAGACTTTGCCTGGACCTTCTCCCTGGGCCAGATGCCTAGCTGTTGTTCATTCAAGTCACCATGTTCTTTTGTGGAACATTAGATATTCTAAGCAGGACTCTCCTACCTTTGCCAAGGACATTATTTTTCTCTCCAAATAGCCTTAGGGTTTCAAAGTGTCTATGGTAGTCTGCCCTTGTCTAGAGACAACACAGTGGCAGGTGGAAGGAATGGTTTGGTGGCATCCAGAATGAGAGATGTAGTCATCTGGAGGAGAAGGATTGTCCATGAGAATGGTTTAAGGAGACTAATTTTCAAAGCTATTCTTCAAATGAGTAAAATGAAGGGATTTTAAAAATAAAAGTCTTCAGATTGTGTAAGGCAATTCTGGGGACATTTCAACTCCAAGGAGAAACAAAAATTAAATCTTGAAAACCTTCACATCCCTTCTCTTAGTCTAGTGTCCTTTCTTCTCCTTCAGGTTATTCTCTCATTTCTGTTTATATTCACAAATTAATTTCCTCTCTAACTCTTCTATGCTTCATTCAGAAACTGCATTGATCGACTTTCCTGGAAAAGATGCTGTGAGCATGTTTTCATCACTGAGATGGTAGGAGCCTTGAAAGACTAAAAATGGCTGCCCCGGAGTGATGTTAATACATGGAGAAATGTCTGCATGGGATGGAGACTCTGAACCCCTCCTGCAATGGTCTCAATCATTTCAAGACAGAACAAAGAGGCATCTGCAGGCGTCAGGAGATACTGAATCAGTCACAATGCCAGACAGTCTCAGGCGGCCCTTTGACAGCTCCGGTGAAACCAGGTCAAAGGCATCTGACTGGCTCAGTAGACAGAGGAAATCAATAATGCTAAAGAGTGGTGTCTGGAGCAGGAAGCAATCATAGCAAACAGATAAAATGCTCTCTGTGCTTTGGGTTCCTGATAGAAGCCCTAACAACCACCATCTTGACATTAGCACTGTGATATCCATCCATGAGAGGAGAAAATGAAGAAGAGAGGTGGGGACAGAAACTTCAGGTGCCAAGAAAAGTCATGTAGGAGAAGTCCCTAATAGGTCAGTGCCCATCAGGACAATTCAAAAAGAAAATGCAGTGAGGCTTTATCAGTGGATTAAGCACTTACTATGCAAAGTGAGAAGATCTGAGTTCAGTTCCCCAGAATCCATGTAAAGCTGGGCACAATGGCCTGTGTCTGTAACCCATGAATAACTGGGCACCAGTGATCCTGGTACTTCTGTGGGGGAATGAGAGGCAGAAACAGATTCACTCAAAACTCCCAGGACAGCTATCCTGGTATACAATGTGGCAAACAATGAGAGATACTGTCTCAACCAAGGAAGAAGACAAGGACCTATACCTGAAGTTATCCTCTGACCTCCAACATACACAGATCACACACGCAAAGGAAAATAGGAATAAAAAGAAGAGGAGGAAGATGAAAGAGATTAGGAAGAGGAAGAAGAATGAAGAAGAGGAGGGGAAGGCAGAGGACACTGTAGGTCTTCAGAATCACTGGAAACAAACTATGGCTTAACCTCAAAGATTTTTTAAAGTAGGTAGGTGAAATTAACACTAAGAGTAATAGAAAGATAATTTAATTTAAAAGCACAGTTATTACATATTTATGACATGAGCCATATGTACTTTACTTAAAAGCAAACTGAAGCTTAGAAAAGTTGTCACTTTCCCAATGGAGATCATAAATGATAACTCCAAGGCTGAAGATCTGCGTCCAACACAAAGCCAGATAATCAAACTCCCCCAAGGCATGTTTCCATAGTCCTCCAGCCTTCCTCTGGAGATCACTGATGGGCCTCAGCATGCCTAGGTCCACAAAATAAGAACAGTTGTCTTCAAAGGCAACTGAGCTTTCTAGAAATAGGGTAGAGGCATTAAAATGGATGGTAGACAAATGCAAATGGTAGAGATTTGAGCTTAGTCATATGGTCTACCTCGCTTGGCTCATCCTTCTTAGGGAAAAGAAAGGTTGTTAAATTAAAGCAATAAACCAGTGACTACAGTAGAAATCACTTATGCCCTCTTACTACATAGAAATGTAAATGATATAGAAGACATACAGTTGCTTGCCAATGCATAAATTCCATGTGAGGATCCTGCTTGTAGGGTGGTTCTACTGTTGAAACAGGTAAAATGGCATGAGCCTGCACAATCCTCTTGACCCAGTTCACAACTGCTTTCCCAGTGGTAACAAAGGAAAATTTATAAGTGGTCAATATTTATCTTGTTTAATTCACGCTCCCAAATAAACCATGCACTCTATGAAAGAGGCTGAGATGTAGAGCAAGCACACAGACAAGGTGCTGCTTGCATCCCTTTAGCTGGCAGAGCTAGATCAGTTTCCAAGATCTCCCATCTGGCTATGCTTGGGTTAAAGGCCATGCAGATGGGACTTTCAAAGTTAGATACCTTTGCACTCTGCTTTGGTCCTCTTCAATGACTTATGCCCTGACAGCACCTCTTGTTCGACATTGTAAACTTCAGCAGCCATAATTTAATACAGTATAAGGGGTCAAGATTAAACTCTGCTAAAATAAAAGTATATTCTTGAACAGTGGTTCTCAATACTGCAGCCCTTTCATGCAGTTCCTCATGGTGTGGTGACCCCCAACCATAAAATTTTTTTTGTTGCTACTTTGTAACTATAATTTTGCTACTGTTATGAATCGTAATGTAAATATCTGTATTTTCCAATGGTCTTAGGTGACCCCTGTGAAAGGGTGATTCCACCCCCAAAGGGTTCGTGATCCACAGGGTGGGGATTGCTATTATAGTTAATGTTTTGCCCATACTCTTAAGCTAATTTGGCTCTCTTCTGTACCTTTCGATTAAAGTTAGAATAGAGAAGTGCTTTTCTGACTACACAAAAAACTTGAGTTGGTGAATTCCAGAGTTCTAGAGAAAGAGTTATGATTTAAGATTTCCAGAATCAAAGACAGAATTTTTTTTTGTCAACAGGAGATGGATAATTAGGAAGGGGTCTGAGATGAGACATTATGCATTGGCTGGTTCTTTCATCTTTGAGAAAGTAGGTGAAGGAGACAGAGAACATCGCTACAAGTTTTCCAAGATTAAATAGAATGCCAGCTCTGCCTCTTCGGAATGTTAGGGAAGTCATTTTTACTTCACTGGACCTTCTTTTATTCCTTCTGTACTTCTTTTCCATTCCCCTCCTTCCCTTCCTCCCTTCCTTCTTTCCTCCCCACCCCCTCTCTCTACTCTGCCTCTCTTTTTCTTTTTGTAATGCTAGGTGTCAAACTGAAGGCCTCACATATGCTAGGCAAGTGCTCTACCACTTAGCTGTACCCCCAGCCCTTTCTTTGCAGCTTTAAAATAAGGATGATGCTACCAACCTGAAAATGGTATGAGGACAACACAAGATGATGCTCACTATACTAAACATTACTCCCAGCATATCTACATTCTCAATGAGGCTTACTTTCTTCCTCAGCCCCTCTAATAGCACTCCATAGATGCTGTATTTATACTTGAATGGCATGGAGAATTTGCACAATGCTAAGTAGCCAAGGAAAGAGTCTATCAAGGTAGGAAAGGACATCAATTCTTTATATTCTTATTTCTTGTACCTTTAATTATCTGAAATAAGAGGCAATTTATAGCTTGGCTGTTTATAACCTTGGCTACTCTGGCATCTGTGTCTGGGTCGGTGTCATTTCAAACAAAGAGTATCTGAGAGCTGTAAGACTAGATGATTACTTTATTGCTGTGTATTGTGTTATATAACACATCTCTGTATTCTGTTTCTCAGAGCTGCACACAACTGCCCAGGTCCCACAGATGGCCTCTGCTTTCATACTGTCCTACTTTCCCAGAATTTCTGCATCTCCAGAGCCATTACAGCCTCCTGACTCTCACACTTATCCTATTATGCTATTATCTTGTACCCACCACTGGCTGTTTTTGTTTTCTACTTTATGCCACAATATTACAGCCCAGAGCTTAATCTCTCCACTGGTGTTGGTCTGCTCATTTTTTGTGTAGTTTACTGGGGAAAGGGAGGTGTGGAAATCTGTGTATGTGCATAGTGTCAGAGGAGACACAATGCAGAGCTTTTCAATGAGGACCAAGCCTCCTCATGAGAGGCTTCAAATGGAAGAGAAGGCAAAGCAACTAGGGTTTGATAAAAAAAAAACCTAGACCTTCCAGTCTCCTAAGAGCCAGCATCTGATGCAGTCCAAACAGAGATGGGAAATCAGCAATGAGCAGAGATATTAATACTATGTTCTTTCTCCTTAAAAAGTGAATTTTAGCCGGGCGGTGGTGGCGAACGCCTTTAATCCCAGCACTTGGGAGGCAGAGGCAGGTGGATCTCTATGAGTTCCAGGACAGCCTCCAAAGCCACAGAGAAACTCTGTCTTGAAATAAGAAAGAAAAAAAGAAAGAAAGAAAGAAAGAAAGAAAGAAAGAAAGAAAGAAAGAAAGAAAGAAAGGAAAAGAAAAAACTCACTTTGGGGGATGGGGAGATGGCTTGGTCTGAAAAGTACCTGCTATGCAAGAACAAGGTCCCAGTTCTAATCCCTAGAGTGTGCTCATGCACACACACACACACACACACACACACACACACACACACACAGACACACACACACACACACACACACACACACACACACACACACACACGCTTGCGCATGGTAACACACATCTAAAATCCAATTGCCAAGGAGTGAAAGACAGGGGGATCCCCAGCTTCCTAACTACCTAGTTTATCCAAATTGGTGAACTCTGGTTTTAGTGAGAGAAACTGTTTCGAAATATGGTGGAAAGCAATAAAATAAGACACCTGATATGCGTGTGCATGTGCATCTGTGACCTGCACATACATGCACATGTACACACACACACACACACACACACACACACACACACACACACGCACACACACACACAAGAGTGTCTTTGTAGTATGAAATATTTTCGGTAGAGCCAGACCCTCTACAGAACTGTCTGCTTGTACTCAGATTGAATAGTATGGAAATCAAGAGTGATTTAGATTTAGCTCCTGGCTTACAGTGCATCTTGATTTGCAAGCCCTGTGTCTCCAACACTGGAGTTATTCCACCAGATCACTCAATACCTTCAATTCTCCCTCCCTCATCTAAGAAAACAAACTAATCCTCCTGTTTTACACAGGTTTAGGGAAGAGAAACAAAATACACAAAAGCTTATAACATCATAGATGATCCATATCCTGGGCAACCAGTATTGCATATCCCCACTTCTTTCTTCAAGACTTAGCTTGGCCATCGACCTACCAATCACAGTGATTTATTTGATTGCGTGGTAAAGTCTGTGGCCTGTTTTTACAAGTAACTGAAGATTCCTCAGGACTGGATTTATACTGTCTTCACTCAGGAACCTAAGGTCAGCAAATAGTAGATTTAGGGGAAATTGGAATTTGAAAACTGCACCATGCTTAGAGCATTCAAAGTAGGCTCACTGTTGTTTTAATTAAAAATTAAAAGTAACACTCATACCAATTACCATCTATGTGTGAGTGCAATAACTGGGGGTCAGGGCATCAAGAGAAAGAGAAAAAGCAATGAGAAAGAAGACAAACTCCAAGATACCCCAGGCCAAACAGCAACCTCTTGCCTATCTTAACCAAAATGCTCACAGAAAACAAATCAACTTAGCTGCTAACTTCTCTGAGAGATAATGAGGGAAAAGTTGTGCTTTGGGGAAAGAGGGAGGACCATCCCTTGCACAGCTAGGCTGAGATGATTCAGAGTCCTCTGACATGTTCAGATGACCCTTGTCATGGTCTCACTGGAATGAGGGAACAGATGGGAGGTTGTGTGTGTCTCTTCTGGACTAGTTGTGTCTCTTCTGGATTGGTGAGCTGGTCTTAAGGAGCATCTTTGTTTCCTGAGCACCTATTACCTGTCCATAGCCCAGTAGCAGCCTAGAAACTAATTCAGATCAGCTTAGCCCCCGTGCCATCAAGTCTGAGCCATGCATGATAAAGTTTGAATCAGATGCCTGTTTAGAAGGATGCAACAAGCAAGCCGCCTTAAAAGGAAGAAAAAGGGCATTGGCCTCCATTCTGGGAGGGACAGTGTCTTGACCTCTCCTCAAAGGAAGTCTTATGTGCAGGCCCAGGTGCTGTTGGGGAGGGGGGCTAGAGGGGTAAGGGGAGATAAAAGGCTTTCTGGAGGCCCTCTGACCCCAGCCCTCCCACGGGAAATGAGCGAGGAGGCTGCTGGCTGTCAGACAAGCAGGTGTACCCTTAAGAAGCCATGGAGATTAGCTGGGGCTTATCCAAACCTCTGCAGGAGGCAAATCTCTCCTGGCTCCCCCGGGAGACTTGAGCACTCACTCTTCTGGCATCAAATAAACCAGATGCAGAATGGACGTCAACTTGGCCTTTTGTGAATCCAGAGACCCCCTGAGAAGGCATCTGGACACCATCACACTCACCAGGGCCCCAAGGAGAGTGAGCATTTGGAGAGATGTCAAGGGAAAGGAAAAGAGGGAGAAAGAAAAAGCCAAAAGGCAGGGGCACGAACAGATGAAGCCTTATTCATGTGTGTTTGTATCCTAGTCTCGGGAGTGATTGTTTGCTGCCCAAATCAGACCAAATGCAGTGTTGGAAAAAATATGGCTTCTACTGGAAGTGCCACCTGCTCTCCAGAAAGGGTAAAACTCAGTACTCAAAAGATGAGGACTCCTCTTTGTGGCAGGGGGAGGGGATGCTAAAAGAAGGAAGCAAATGAGCAATTGCAGCATCAAGAAGAAAGGAAAACTGGTCCCTGGCCACCGAGAACATATCAGCCTGACATAATGTTCAAGTCCATTGATATGCAGGAAAGAGTATTAGCCTTAGAATCAGCAGAGGTACACCAGCTCTGCTGTGTGCAGTATCAGCTGTGTGCCCTTAAGTGAGTCACATAATTTCTCTGAGAATCAAGCACCCCATCCTAATAATGACCCTCCAGAGAAGCATGTGAGCATTGACAATGTGTATAAGAATCCATTGTAGTATCTGTCACTTAGCAAGGGAAAGAAAGTCATTCCCCATTTTCCTCTCTCCCAAGAAAGAGGGAAAATGTAGTGTAAAAATGTTCTATTTGTTACACAAGAACACACGTAAAACAATACATGGAACCCTGTCTTTTCCCTGATGATGTTGTTTCTTGCTGTGTGATTGGGTATCATAAAAATGGCTTAGCTGTCACCTAAGAAAGCCTCAAGGCTGAAGAAATCTTGCACAGATATCTGGGGGATAACTCTAGTTGCCTTTTAAATCTGATTGAAAGTCACCATGGAAATACATGGGGTGTTGGGTTTGAGCATGAGCTGATACCCATGGTCTTGGATAACAGTGTAACTATGTTAGTAAAGCTACCATCACTAGGACAAAGTACCTGATACAAGCAATGTTTAGGGTAAAGAAAGAATTGTTTTGGCTCATGATTTCACTACTGCCAGTTCTGATTATTTGGCTGTTGCTTCAGAGTACATCATGGCAGAATGCTGTGGCAGAGATACTTATTCCCATCATCCTGTACAAAAGGCAAAAAGATGATCACAGTCTCAATATCTCTTCAAAAGACATGTCCCCAGTGACCCAACTTCCTTCCACTAGACCATAACTCCTAAAGGCTCCACCCCCTCCTAGCAGGACCACAGCCAAGCTGTCATCACACAGGCCTTTGGAGGATGCTCAAAACAGTAGTCAGTTCTCTTATTTTCAACTTTCTTTGTCACTCGCATGCCCATGTACAAGACAGTTTGCTCTGGAGTGGCTGAAAATTCAATGTCCTCTATTCAATAGTAACAGCTAATATAATAGTCATCATATTCTGCTTCCAACCCTTATGCAGATAGCAAGAATGTAATTCAACACTGAGTCATTAACTTCTTCCCATGTAGCTCTCCATCATTCCTTGAGGTAGGAAGGGTCCTTTGGTAAGCCAAATTGTGTTGAGTCTTAGCTTTGTTCTTCCCAGAGGTGGCTGAATGTCGATTCTTTTTAAACTTGATCTATTACCACCACCTAAGTTTCTGTGATTTTAGAACTGGATGGAAGTGCATACCCGAATCTGTGCCTTTCACTTTATATAGGAAATGAAGGGAAGTTCAAACAAGGGAATAACTTCTCCAAGGTCATGAAACTGGCAAGGCTGACACTCCACTTACTGCTTCCCTTCCCTAGTGGTGCAGGCAGGATTTTAGGCACATGTGCAGATGAAAGAAACAATCTTCCTGCACAGGCATTGTCATCACCACAGAACTGACTGCCTGGGCCCCAAGATGAAGGGACTCGAGCAAGGTGCAACAATTGTAGCGGGATCATCACAAATGCCCAAACAGCCCATTCAAACACCCCGAGGGAAACAAATAAATAATATACAGAAATTATCCTTTTAATTCAGAGATTTCTTTGGGGTCCTCAAAGGTGGTTAAATTTCATGAAACCATTGTAGTTATTATAAAAATGGGAAATTATCATTTGACTTATCCTCATAATAGTTTGCAAAGGAGTTCTATTCTGCTATAATTTGCTGAGTATGTGTCTCAGGTGTAAGATACATGTTCAACATAGGACCATAGCGTGTATCTGCAGACTCTAAGCTCAAGAAGTCATTGCCTGGGGCAGGGATGGAAGTTGAAAACAGGTGTGTCAGCGGGCAGATGGAAGACCTGAATCAAACTTTTAGACACTTTTAGACAAGGGGAAACTTCCTGATGATGCATTGGGAATGGTGTCTTATGTATAACTCCCAAAACACAACCAAGGAAACACTAAATAAATTGTACTACATCAAAGCTTCTCTGTGTGTAACAGGATGAGAGTAACAAAATGGGAAAGTCAACTTGCTAGATGGAAGACTAGATCATGGATCTGATAAAAGACCTGAAATATAGAAGGGATTCACACATTCATCTACAAATAAACAAGCCAATTCCAAGATAGATACAGGACTTGGCCAGAAAGTCCTCTAAAGATAACAAAAGACTGACACACATCAGAAATATTTAGCATCATGAGATATTAATGAAATGCAGATCACCCATATTTGGTGGTGAAATCCTGCAATCCCAGCTACTTTGGGAGGGCTGAGGCAGGAGAATCACAAGCCTCAGGCCTGCCTGTGTTACTCAATGAGATTGTCTCAAAAGAAAACAACCAAGAAGACTGAGTCTAGATCTCAGTAGTATAGGGCTTGCTTAGCATGTGTGAGGCTCTACATTCAATCACCATTAGGGGGAGAAGGAGGAAGAAAGGAAAGAAGGGAGGGAGGGAGGGAGGAACAAAAGAAGGATCAAATATACAATGGGATCCCACTCTACCCCATTAGGATATCTACATTCAAAATAAAATAAAACAAATAAGACTTGTTGATGAGATTATCAAAAAAGTGGAATCTCTAGTGAGTATGAAGTAGTACAGTTACTATGTAAATCAGGGGTGGAACCTCCACAAATTAAAAATACAAGAACTGCTTGTTCCCTCAATGCTATTTCTGGATATTATCCAAAAGAAGTGAAATTGGGAAGTCAAGGGAATAATTGTGTACCCATATTAACAGCAGAATTATTCTCAGCCAGTGAAAGAAGTGGAAGACACCACATGTCCAGGGGCAAGTGAGTGGAGATTTGAGACACGATATATAAACAAAATAAAATACTTCTCAGCCTTAACAAGTAGAAAAAAAAATCTGTGGCATGTGTTATGGCATGGATGGACCTGAAGGACATTATGCTGAATGACAATAATCAACAGATAAGTAATCCACTTAGATGAGGTATATAAGTCAGCTCAAACTCCTAGGCACAGGGAGTAGAAGAGTGGCTCCTGAGGCCTGGGAATAGGAAGCAGAGAAAGGGTTTATTGTGCAATAGCTTCAAGTCAGATTTGCAAATGAGAAAGGCTCAATGGATGGCTAGTGGTGACAGTAGTTCAGTGACATGGATGCATTTAACACGACTATAATTTTCACTTCAAAAATGGACAAGATGGTAACTTTTGTATTAACAAACACATACATTAGAATTGTCATCATCAGTAACCTCAATGGAAGGCAACACAGGTCTCCAGACACCAGCCAGAACTACAAGGATTCACACTAGAGCCACGGGAAAACTCTCTCAACAAAGAAATCTCAAGTCAATATAGATCTAGAAAGACAGCTCATAACCATGAGTACCTGAGCTCAAATCCTTAATGCCCACAAAAAAGATACATGTCTGTAATCCCAGCAGTGCAGTACAGATAGGTACAGTCCCCACAGAAGATTACTAAGTACCAGTGTAGCTAAATTAATGAACTCCAGGCTGAGCGAAGACACCCTATTTCAAAGAACGAGGAAAAGAGTATGGCCTCTAAGCATACACAAATATATAAACATGGGAGCATGCGTGTGCACATGTGTGCGCATGCGCGCGCGCGCGTGCGCGCGCACACACACACACACACGTGAACATGCACATGTGCACACGCATACACACATGAATGATTGCTCACATGCACGCATGCACACCAATGTGAAATTATGCTATACTACACAAAAAAAAAGAAGCCACACTGAAGAATGTTGACTGAGCTCCTGTGAGTCTCCTCTGAAGACAAAGGCTCTGTCGAGAGCTTGAGAAACCAAGAGTGTTAAATCCCCTCACTTGAAGAAGTCGTTTTAAATGCCCTTTCATATAAAAGAGATACATTAGGACAGACAAGCATGTTATCTATCATTGAGTTTTGTTTCTGGTTGCTGAGAAGTGATGCTTCCTGTGTCCTGGAAGAGCCGTGAGGAACAAGGTCAACCCTGAAGCTGTCTGGTTTTGAAAACAAATGTTAATTTGCTGGAAAAACACAACACTTACCAATCCATTTGCACCCAAGAACTACTGTGGGTCTCATTGCTCAGCAATAGCAAATATCTCCTCTTGAAGCACCAGTCTCCCCAAGATGAGGCCAGTCCCATGTGAGATTCACTAAGAGAGAGCACAAGAAGGCTGAGTTAACTGGAGTAGGGATACAATGACTTCACCAAGGTCCAAACATTCACACACGTCATCTCATACACTGGTGCCCTTAACAAAGCTGTTCATTGTCCCCAGTATTTAACAAACCCTCTTGTATATATTCCTTATGCCAAGTCCTGTTCTGGGCTTCCGGGGACCAGATGCAGCCCCTGAATTCCAGAATTCTGCATCCTGGAGTGTGAGAAAGTGGTAACAAAAACTTTTCAAGGCCACAACATAGGCTTCATTTTGGGTTGGTGTGCTTGCACTAATGGAAACACACAATTCTCCCTGTACACTGCTGTCAGGTGAGACAGTCAAAATCAACAGCAATGAGAAGGAATTCAAGCACCACCACCACCCACACTGTATGCACTTGGCTTGCTGAGGTGGCTGTTTTCAACCCATGTTCCCTGATGCTTGGTCTCTGGACTTGGTTGTAGCCCAAAGCTGAGGCTGAGATCACAGGCTCCCATTCCTGTTCATGCTGTGTGAGCCTCCCAAAGGAGCATTCCCCATCCCCTGCTTCAGAGGACACAACTCTTCCTTTGATCAGGAAGGCAAACATTCATGCAGTGTAAATGGCAAAGGCGGTCAACACCAGCATCCCGACTGCAAGGTTGGCTGTATTGTCTTCACGAATTAAAAATGACATATCACAATGATTACACAGCTCTGACAGACCTCATGGCCTGACATGCTGGTTCAGTCTAAATCACAGACTGATTCAGACACCCAAACAAATTAACACATGTTTCTTGATGATACAAAATTGTGTCTGTTTGTATGTGTGTGTTCATACCACTATACAACCGCATCACCAATTAAATATTTATCAGACTTCCACTGACCTATGAAAGTCATCATCCACCAGCCCTCAGAGCATCATGGCTGGCTGGTTTTAAAAGCTAGCTTGCAGCTTTGGTCAGCGGAACACATTAAACCTTCTCTGTGAAAAGCTCTTGCTATCTTTTGAACTGGATCCACACTCCGGCTGAATGAAGCTTTTAGAACCAGCGAGAACCAGATGGCCCTCCAAGATCATTTTTGAATGTTTGGATCTGAGTCATTTGTATGCAGAAGGCTTCACAAACTAGCAATCTGGGTGGCAGGCTCCAGGCTGAGTCCAGCTTTCCAGACAGCCCATCTTTGCCTACAATTGAGAAGACAATATTGCAAGGTTCCACAAAAATATTACAGCATTTATCTATATGTGTAGCATCAAATACATGAAGTGTCCCTGTCAGGCTGTCATTTCTATGGGCATTATCACAACTCCTCTTTCTCTCTCCTCCTCCCCCGTGCTGTTTCTTTTCCTTGTCTCCATTCCACCTATAATTTTTCTTTTAGCACAGGCAAGGAGCCAGCTTTGTGAACCAGCCAGCAGAGGGTACTACGTTACTGGTGCAATAATCCAAACCACAACAAATACTGAGCTGAGAAGATTTAGATTAATTAAAATGGGCTCCACTCGGGTTGTGTTCTGGGAGTTCCTCATTTGCAAAGGGAAGGCTGTGGGATGGAAGAGATGGAAATGAAACAGATCCACAAAGCCTGCTCATCTGAGAGGAAAGGCATGGGTCTTAGTCTGATAGCAGGAGGCCAAGGGGTGGAACAAACCCAGGTTCAAAAGTGGGAAATGATCCAAATTAAGAGGTGAGATTAAAAGCCTCTAGGTATTTACTGTAGATAAAAGCAAACTTATAATCACATGAATATCAACTCATGGATATTTATGGAAATCTTACTTACAGTCACTCTGAGCTGGAAGCAATCAAAATGTCCTGTAATTCATGAATGGAAGGCCGAGAACAATATTGTTACACAATGGAACATCACTGAGCTATAAAACGGAACTAATCCTGGCTGGTTGTTGTGTTTCAAGCCTGCTATCCAACGCTCAAGGTGCTGAGAAGGGGATCAATATGAGTTCAAGGCCAATGAGGGTAATGTAGTAATGATCTGCCCAAAAACTAATGAAACAACTTATTGACACATACAGCAACATGGATGAGTATAAAAGACATTGCATTGAGAGGAAAAAGCCATCTGCTACCTCTCCAAAATGTTATATCCTCAGGATTCCATTAATCTGCTATTCTCGAAAATCTGAGGCTGTGGGAACAGGTCATGGCAGAGGTATATGACACAAAGTAAGGGTGTGGGAAAACATTTTGGAATGACACATGTTCTGTAGCCTGCTCTGGGTGGCACATCTAAACATGAGTTAAAATCATCAAATCATACACCAGGGGATGTAAATTTCATTATATGCTAATTTTAGAACTAACATTTTTAAAGTAAAAATAATCTGTGTTGAAAATGACTGCTACAAGAATGAAGGGATATAACCTGAGGATAGGATGGATTAAGCAGGTACTTACTGAAGTCTGGGGACCGAGGGGAGGGAGCTGTTAACTCAGTGTAAAGTGCTTATCTGTGTGCCAGATGCAAGAACCTGTTTTGCACCCCTAGCATTGAAAGTGGAAAGGTGATGGTATGGATAAGGTGCACTTGTGGCCATCTCCAAGAGTGTGCAGACAAGCAAAACATGGAAGGCCAAGGTGGAATTGAACCCAAATAGAATAGGTTAGCAAGAACCAGGTAAGACAAGACTTCCCGTGGCCAACTGGTAGATATGCATAGTAGGATTTCACTGAATCTAGCAGCTCAGGCTCAAGGGACCAGATGAGCCATCTGGCCCCATATGGTGGTGACAGAGCAAGGAGGCCACTGTGGCCAACAGTCACTATTGGTGTAATGCCAGTGTCTGCCCAGCCTTAGAACCAACATCTATGAGAGCGTGGGACAGCCTTCAGAGATTTCTCTCCCTGGTTTGCTGGTAAGAAAGGCTCATTAGATTTGGGCAGGAACTCAGGTGAGAGGGCAAGTGCCAGAAAAAGCTAGAATAATCCCCTCACTGCCAGACAAGGAGCCTGTGGAAGCAGAAGAGTATAGAGCTTGTGAGATGAGTTTACGTCTCATTTCCAGACCCTTGTTGTTATGTCTTACAGCTGCTCTGTTATCTAGCTTGAGATAGCATTTCTTCTTACCTGCCCTAAGAGGAGGAGACTCCATTTCACATGTATAAAGAGTGGAACAGGTGATCCCCCTGTACCCGGAGACATCCACAGTAAATTCACCGTGTCCCTCAGCCTTTTAGTACTTGTTGGGATCAGTCTGAGATGACTTGTTTATCAATTCCTATATTGGCTTACTCCACAAAGCTTCACTTAGTCAATGGTTAGAAGGGTCTTGCCTAGAAAACTTCCTCCCATTCCTAGCTATGGTGTTTATTTCCATCTAAGTCTGAGGAGTTCAGAAGAGGGCGGACTGTCTCACACCTCATGTATGTAGATTTCTCATATCCTACAGTATGTGAGAACAGTCCTGCTTGAGGAGCTGAGATCTAGGTTTAGGTTCGGCTTTGCTTTAATGATATACAAGACATTCAGTCTCTTCCTTTTCTCTTCATTTCCTTTACAAAGGGAACTAGTTTGGTCAGATCTTCAATGGAACTTTCAAATCTGACATTTTTACACCTCTGTGTTTAATCCTAAGCGTGTGGGAAATCATTAAGTTGATGCACAAAAGAATTGATAATTTCAGTTTAATTCAAGAGTTCTAAGAGTCTACTCTTTTCACAATACACAATAGCCAGAAGGTAACTAAAATAATCAAGAAAAAAGAACAATCTTAAAGTTCATATGGCAACACAAAGAATCCCAGATAATCAGAGCAATACGTTGTCCTGAGAAAAAAGAATATTGTTGGTATCATCATACTTGATTTCAAACTATTCTATAAAACCACAACAAAAACAGCATATGCAGAGGTAGAGAGGGGGGACAGAATGAAGAACCCGAACATAAACCCATACAGCTGAAGCCACCTGATTTTTGAGAAAGATGCCACAACTATATGTTGAAGAACAGACAGCCTCTTCAACAAATGGTTCTGGAAAAACTGGATATCCACATATAGAAGAATTAAATTAGATTCCTCTCTCTTATAGCATACAAAACTCAAAATGGATCAAAGTTCTTAATGTAAGACCTGAAACTCTAAGAAAACACTTCAAAATACAGGCATAAGCAAAGACTTTCTGAATGAGACTCCAGTTGCTCAAAAAACAATGCCAACCATGACAAATGAGTCATCACAAAGCCACACTCTGTACAGCGAGGGAAACGGTTAAATGAGTGAAGAGACACAATATAAAATTGGAGAAGATCATTGCCACTATAGATGTGACAGAAGATTAATGTATATAAAGAACCCAGAAAAGCAAATACTAGGATATCATCAAGGTCAATAAACAGACTAATAAAATGAACAGACAGTTCTCAAAAAAAAGGAAAAAAAGTTCTATAATCATATGAAAAACTGTTCAGCCTCACTAACCACCAGAGAAATTCAAATAAAACGACACCAACATTCCATCTTACCCCAGTCATCACTCCAGTCATTAAGAAAGCAACTAACAACAAATGATGTTGATGAGGACCTGGACAACAGGAAACTACATGCTGTTGAACTAACAGCATGTATAAACTAAACCAATCCAGCCACTATGGAAATAAGTGTGGAAGTTTATTTTAAAAACCCTAAAAAATAAATCTGCTATTTGACCCAGCTATACCACTCCCGGGTGGTTACCCACACACCCCCTTAAAAAATCCTTCCCAAATCAATATATTACAGGGAGATTTCTATACCAATGCTAGTTGTTATACTACTTCCAACATATAAAATACAGGAAAACATAGGTATCCAACAACATAGGGATGGATAGAGAAAACGTGGTATATATACAAAGCAAAACTTGTTTTTAGCCATAAAGAAAAACAAATTCACATGCAGGAGAAGTGGAGGCAACTGATGATAATCACATTAGCTGAAGAAAGCAGTCTGCAAAGGACGAATAACGTATGTTTTCTCTCGTTTGTGGTTCCTAGACTTCATACAGTCACATAAAGTCATGAATGTGTATGCTAAATGAAAGAAGTGAAGTGGATGAGAAAAGAGAGGATGGTGGCATGGTCATATCTTCCACATACAATATGCTTGTATAAAAACATCCATGTGTAACATTGCCACATTCAATGAATAAGCACAGTGACCCTACCCTTAAAAACATATAACATGCCGGGCAGTGGTGGTGCTCATCTTTAATCCTAGCACTCGAGAGGCAGAGGCAGGCAGATCTCTGTTGAGTTCGTGGCCAGCCTGGTTTACAAAACAAATTCCAGGACAGCCAGGGCTATTACACAGAGAAATAAAAACAAAACAAAAAACATAACATAACATAACATAACCAACCAGAATATGACTCTGGGTGAAGGGTTTGGGTTAAATTCTAGTGTACTAACTGGAAGCACTTGAGACTTTTATTTAACCTCTGAGAGCCCATTTCTTCTTCTGCAAATTGGGGGTGATGATAATGACACTGGCTATAAATGAAGGATAAATGGCAAAGTACTTAGTTTTATTATTCAGTCACTTGTATCATTATCCTGCCCTATTGAAGTGCTCAAAATTTTTGTCATTTTTCCCATCTTAACTCTTCTCATCTCAGTTGAACATGCTGCCAGTGTTGTGAGATGCAAATCAAGTCTCCCCGACCCCATCCCCAAACACTTCTCTGCTCCCATCAACATGGATTCCCATTGTCTCTGGCTGCTTCTATTTGCTGCTTCTACTGCTTCTCATCTAACTTGTACATCTATGCTTTTAATCACTTCAAAACTCCAACTTTTTATACCATAGTCTACCTTTCAAGACCACAAATCCTACATGTATCAGATACAGCCTGATATTATGCAGACAACCTGATTCTTCTCTTGGATTCATCTTGGTCATGTCAATGGGATATTTAAGTATTTATAATGTTTTCTCTCCACCACAGCATCCTCCAACCCATCCTGCCTTTTCTGATTCTGGCCTATCTCTCACATCCATTTTTTCTTGCCTCCTACATCACAACCTGACTTAAGCATCTTTGCTGGTACTATTGCCACATCAGAAATGGAATGATGTCTTAGCAAGATTTTCCAAAATATCCTTGCTTACTTACTCATCACTTCCTCTCACATCTGAAACTTACATGGAGAGGACAGAAGCCAGAGGGCAAAAACAAGTTTGGATATTTTGCACACACTTCACCTAGTGTTCCAATACATTGCCAACCCTTGGTAAAAACCATTGCTTAATCTTTCTCTTCTCTAGCCCTTTCCCTGCTCTCTTGCCCAAGTTACTTTTCAAAGCCTCCATTTCCTTTCATTTAGCCCCAGCTTCAGCTAGACCAAGAGATCTTCCCCTAAACACTCCACAGGCTTTCACAAGCCCACACTTGGGATCTTGTTAGCCTGTATTCTCAAAATTCCCTCCATTTTGATCTCCTTCTTTCCTTGCCTGGGGACAGTATACTTAACCTCCAGTATTTAGATCCAATGCTACCTCCCCTTGAAGCCTTACCAACTCTTGAAAGAATAAAATGAAAAATTTAAAAATAAGACAATAGTCCATATTGTCTTTGTTGTTGTTGTTGAAGGGTTCATTTGCTTGCTTTTATTGAGACAAGGTTCCATTCTCAACCATGTCTGACCTTGAATTCACTCATAGCAATCCTCCTGCCTCATTCTTCCAAGTGCTGATAGTACATGGGCAAGGTACCATGTTTGGTTCACATTAATCTTATAAACACTGATAATAGATGGAAAAATTGATACTCTTTTGAGTAATTGCCATGGTTTATCATAATAACAAAAGCAATAGTACAAGTGTAGAAAAATCCAAAATTACTTGTCAAAAAAGGAGGGATCTATCTCATGATAGCAGTACTGGGGAGAAAACCTTCTGAGAAGTCTCAGTGCCTCCTGTGTCACTGATCCTGATTTCCTTGTGTCCTACTGTATCAGTTATACATGAAAGAAAAAGAAAGCTTAAGAACTACTTAATAAGACAAACATGGTATGTACTCACTTACAAGTGGATATTAGCTATTAAGTAAAAGATACTCTTGTTACAATCCACAGATCCAAAGAGGCTAAGCAACAAGGAGACCTCAAGGGGAGAAACACGGATTTCCCTGAGAAGGGGAAATAGAGTAGGTTTTGCTCATGGACTGGGGACAGGTGCGGATAGGAACAGGAGGGATCAGGAGGAAGGAAGACAAAGGGAGAGACTACAGGGGGAGATTACTATAATGGGGGGCAGCATTTGAAGGACAGTGTGGAAACTCCCTGAAATCTACGAGGGTAACCCTAGTGAAGACTCTTAATAATGGGGCATACAGAGCCTGAATAGGTCATCTTCTATAACCAGGCAAGGCTTCTGGTGGTGGGATTGAGACACCAACCAAACCTTGGGTAATGGTGGCACAGAACTGATGTGAGTAGCCAATCAATGAGTGGTCTAACTTGAGGCCCATGGCATGAGACGGAGCCATGCCCAGAGTAGAACTAAACATGGCTGGCAAAAAAAAAAAGTCAATGACATGATCACTAATGATATTCTACAGTACTTATAGATTGGTGCTTAGCACCATTGTCACCAGAGAGGCTTCATGCAGCAACTGATGGGAGCAGATACAGGTGCAGAGGCTCATAGCCACACATCAGGTGGAGCACAGAGAAGCCCTCGGAAGATGGGGAGGAAGGATTTAAGGATCCAGAGAGGCCAAGGGCACCAGTAGAACATGTAATCAACTAAGCAGGGCTTATACAGACTCACAAAGACCAAAGCAGCAATCACAGAGCCTGCATGGATCTGTGCTAGGTCCTCTTCCTATGTCTTATGGTTGTGTAGCTTGGTGTCCTAACAATGGGAATGAAGGTGTGTCTGATTCTTTTGCCAGCTCTTAGGACCCCTTTCCTCATACAGGGTTGCTTTGTCCAGCCTTAATATGAAGGTGTGTGCCTAATTTTATTGTAACTTGTTATGTATGCCCTGATTGGTTGATATTCTAGCTCCTTTCTGAATGGAAATGGAGGAGGAATGGATCTGGGGGAGAGGGAAGGTTTTAATATGGGGTGTGGAGGGAAGGAAAACTGTGGTCATAATGTATTGTGTGGAAGAAGACTAACAAATATTTAATGTGTATTAAGTATACAAAGGTTGACTCTGTGCCAGGAAACTAGCAAGGGGTATCAAATTTTTTTTTCAAATTTTAATTTATGGTATTTTACTGAATTGATGCACAAAACTGTATATTTTCACAGTGTCTCATGTGATATGTTAATATATGATATATCATTAATATGTGAACCGGGGTATAAACATCTCCTTAAATATTTATCTTTCCTTCTCAAATTTTTTGAAAATTTTCCAATTTTCAAGTTGGGGAACTTCAGGACATTCTGTTGTCTGTACTTGCCCTATGTCTGTACTTGCTACTATGCAGCAGGCTAAAACTATTTCTCCTTTCCAACTGAACCTCAGTTGAGTATGTGTTTCTTAAGAGAAGTTTGGGTCTTTAATCACACTAACCAGCCCACAGCAGCAACTGGACTTTGAGAAATAATGCACACTGGGCCAAGAAGCTCCTGGCAAGCATGGACTTAGTCTCAATTCATGACTCAGCATAATACATGTCATTAGTGTGAATGCACACATGATCCTGTGTGTGCATGTTGTAAGAGTGCATGTGCACATGTCTCTGTATGTGTAGAGGCTTCACGATGGTATTGAGTATCTTCCTCAATGACTTGGAGTCAGGAAAGGATACATAACAGCTTAGCAACATGGGATTCTACTTGGTTTGAGATATACAACACATCCTTCTCCTAACAATGTATTTGGCAATCTATGATCCTCCCCTGCATGTACCATGAACCCTAACAATTTGCTTCACAGAATAGAATCCCCCACCACATTGCCCAGCACAGTGATGTTCCCAAAACAATGGAGTTTCTACTTCCCTTACCAACCATCAGGCATGACAGTTTCTATTCAAACATTTCCAGTTTTATCTCAGATTATGAGCAATGAGGTCAATCTGATTTGAACTAGTTTGAATTCTATCCTCTGGAATGAACCTTTAGAAAGAATTCCCCATTCGTCATCACCTTACACCTATGCATAATTGGGCATGCATATGACTAAAGTCAGATGCATTGTGGGAAGGGATATGTACAATGAGGAAAACTTACATAACACAAACCTGTCAATCAAAGCAGGTAACCACCCACACTATGCCCCTGAACAATAAACCCCTCCCTCTTTTGAACTCTATAAAAAGAAGCTTCAATAACAACAGACATCCTTGGGCACTCTCCCATTCAGTTAGCCCACTGTCAATCTCAACAGAGTATTCTGACCTATACTATCACTTTGCTTTTAAATGAGGTTTACTTGCTACTTTGAAATCTGTGTAAGCCTTTGTTATAATTCTTTTAATAAGAGAACAAGAACTTTGTAATACCAGGTCTAGACACTGATCATTTCTATCAGCTCTCCATCTTGTTTTTTGTTTGTTTTTGTTTGTTTGTTTAGTTTTGTTTTGTTTTATGGGGCATGGTCTTGCACTGAACACTCAGATTTGGCTAGATTAGCTGGGCAACGAGCCCAGATGTGTTCTTGTCTCTATCCTCCCAGTGATGGATTACAGGTGCATGCCACTGTATCCAGAATTTTATTTAGGGTTCCAACTCCCCAACCCATTATATCGGAAGACTTAACTGTGGGTAGGCCAAAATTCCACTGAACACTCAGTTTCCTTTTATGTATACCAGGGAGAAAAGACTGTAAAGATGAATTAGAATATCATTGCCAAACGATTTTGCATGACAATAATAGATACCTTCAATAGACTGAATAGAATACATTTATCTCTAAGTTCTTAGTTTATGTTTAAACAACCTGGCTTCACTAAACAGTGATCCTGGAATTTCTAGTGGGTACCATTTCAGTTCTTCCTTGTCAGAGGGTGAGGGTGGGAAAAGAGACTCCCAAGGAACAGAAGCTGGTAAAACAAACTGAAGGGAGGAGAGATACTGAAATGATGCTAACATTGTGACGATTATTCATTTGAGAATGCCTTTTATACCCTACTACAAATTTCATTTTCAACAGTTCTGAAGCAGCTAAATCCCACACCGTCTCATTTCTAAATTTGTGCCAAGAGAAGTAGCTAGGGGAAGGATTTTTCCCAAAACCTGTTTCTTTTACGTACAAGTTCATATTAAAGCTCTTGAGACAGCTCAATGGGTAGGAGCGCCTGCCACCAAACTTGACCACCCCCA
The DNA here is from genome assembly GCF_003668045.3 of Cricetulus griseus. Lineage (NCBI taxonomy): Eukaryota > Metazoa > Chordata > Mammalia > Rodentia > Cricetidae > Cricetulus > Cricetulus griseus. The sequence continues at coordinate 153,039,592 of NC_048597.1, read as the reverse complement.
AGATGGAGAGAGAAAACCTACTGCTGTGATTTGTACTCTGACCTTCATACATGTGCTATAGCATGCACTTTCTCAACCCCCTAGTAAATTAATAAAATATTTATTGTAAATATTTGTACTAAATGAATTCATACACATTATATAGTGTGTATATAAGCCACATATTATCATATTTTGTCTCTTATCATATGTTAGAAAACTTTATACTCTAGTTCACAAACCAATTGGCAGGATACTATAGCTATTTTCAAAGAATTCCCGAAGATATATGGGTCTGTAGGCAGTCGCTACCCAGTGTTCATAGGCATGTTATCCAGTGTACCCCTAGACTCCATCCTGAAAACAGTTAAGAGTAAAAAATCAAACCTTTCTCAAAGCACCACCTCTAGACAGCATACTCATTTCTCACATTTGCTTATCTTTTAACTCAACTCTTTGAACACAAAACACTAAGTTATGCTGAGCTGACAAATCACTGGGGGATTTCTATTTATAGCCCCTCAAGTCACGAGGACAGTGTGCTATGGCGGTTGGTTAGCACTGAGAGCAGTATCTTGTACTTCTATGACGACTGAGATCTCTGCACCATAAATGAAATTATGTGAACTTTGATCTGCGGAGCCATCAGATCCTTTGATAGTGGAGGGCATGCTATCCATTCAAAGGGACAGGCCACCTGTGTCTCCCAAACTGGAAGAAGAAAAAAGAAATCTTACAAGTATCAACATGAGATAAATCCAAAAGGTGTTTCTGCTTCAGAATTGCACAATCTTGGGGACAAACACATAGTTTTCAAAAAGAAAACATGTTTTCCATTAATCATGGGACTGGAAATTAGTTTATTAGTCATGGCTGTTCTCTGCCATTTAGCAGGTTCTGTACATCAGCATGAGGGCATTGTTGATAAGGAGTACTGAGGAGCCACAGTCTATCTTCAGTGTTCATATGCATGTATCTACTGTTTGATCCTGGGTAAGACATTGTCCCACAACGTCAAAAAGCACTGTTCAAAAAAAACGTATGTTTCATTTCTTTTAAAAAGCATGTTTGTGATCTACAGAGGTGGACCAGTGGTTTAAAGTACTGGCTGTCCTTGCAGAGAACCTGAGTTTGGTTCCCAGCATCTACATCTGGTGTCTCAACCATTTGCAAATCCAGTTCCAGAGGTTCTGACTCTGGCCTCTGTGGGCCCATGCACTTACATGCAAACACATATACTTACTTTAAAATAACAATAAATATAAAATTTAAGGATGTTTATCGTCTTGGATTCCAAGAGACAAAAAAAGCATGAGTAATATTTTGACCAAATGGTGTTTCAATATATAAAAGTACAGGAACTAGAACAAACTTACCTTTAAGAAATGTCCCTGGGTTGGGGAGATGGGTCAGTGGTGAAAGTGCTTACTGAGAACCAGAGTTTGGATGCCCAGAACCCACTTCACCAGGCCCAGATGGACGTGACAAAGACAGAGGAATCCCCTGAGAAAGCTGACTGGTGATACTCTTTGTATCTGCTCACTCTAGGGTTCATTGAGAGACTTGCCTCAGTGAATGAGGTGAAGAGTCAATGGGGGATGAATTCTGATGCCAATATCTGGACTCAACTCACACCTATATTCATGCACATACACTCACAAAGGTTATATATTCCTGCACACATTAGAACATGCATATGCGTGTGAATTAAACACACAGAGAGACATGGAAAAGAAATGTCCAGGTGACAGGCCTGTATGTTTTAAAAGTTTTATGTCAGCCAGATGTGGTAGCATGCTCTTATAATCCCAGCATTTGAGAGGCTGGGGCAGGAGGACCGTTATGAGTAAAATGGCAGCTTGGGCTACAGTATGAGATCCTATCTCAATAAACAAAAACGAAACCAGAAGTTTATGTCTACTGAAACAACTACAGAGATCACGTGACATATGTTGATCAACAGATAAACTTGAAACTGTACCTTTAGCACATCTTGGGATCAGGCTTAGACCCAAACTCATTTATTCTTTTCTAGTTGTCCCAGAAGTTAAACATCTCTAGAGGGCACAGACTAAGATGGACTGCTAGGTTTGTCCTCCTGGGTATGAGAACACCTCCCAGATCCAAGGGAAATGCAACTACTTGACAAAGAGCAAACAGAACTTTCCATGGCTTCAATTCTCATGATGCAGGGATCTGAACCCACCTCTGTGGCTTTTCTGGTATTTTTTAAGTGGAAAGAAGCTCAACCTCACATGTCACCCTTCTCATATTTTACCAAAGGAGAGTTGACCAGAAAAGTTCGATACTTGCTCCATTCCTCTCTGGCCAAAGTGCTCTGAAGAAGCTGAGAAACCAACTTCTAAGAATTCCCAAAATTCATTTGCTTAATTTTGACTTTTGAATCAACCCAAATGACTGTTCAATAATTCAAAAGCTATAGGGTGCCAAACATGTAGCTCAATGGTTTATCCCTAGCACATTGAAGGCCTTGGGTTTTATCTCTAGCAGTATTTTTAAAGCATTTTTTAAATATCTGTAACTATTATATCACAGATATATTATCCCTGCTTACAATGCCTAGTCTAAAGCTGCTGGAAGGATCACACAGGCAGCAGACACACACTGGAAATTAAACAACGGCCTATCAGGGTGGCCGCAATTAAATTCAGCCTTGCATTCACACTGTAGCCTGCCTTGCATTTCTTCAAGAAGTTTGTTTTGTACAGACATTTCAGACTGTCTGTTCACAAAAAAAAAAAAAAAAAAAAAAAAAAAAAAAAGGGGACAAGGTGGCTCAATCTGAGACCCTTTAATACCGGCACCAAGAAGGGAAGGAGAAAAGATGCATGGGCTGAGCATCAGACCAGATGCTCACACACACAAGGTCTCAGACTTGAGATTTATGTGTTTTCCTAGGGGACCCAAAAGATTTTTCCAGACGCACGTTAACAAATGGACTGTTATCGTTACTTGGAAAAGAAAGAAATCCTGAGTTTGTGTTAACCAGCAACTACCCACCCACAGCATGTGATATTAATCAAATGACTGCTAGGCACGTAGTGTGGTCTCTGCATGTAGGTATAGCCACCTTTGACTTACAATACAGTTAGAACCGAAAGGCTGAATATTTAGAAAATTCTGAAAATAGTAAAGAGTCTTAGACTCCAGCCAGAGTAGGGGGAAAATAGCATGAAAGGGGGAAAAGATGGGGATAATTTAGAATCTTTTTTTTTTCCTTAGATGGATTCTTAGAAGTAAATGATCATTATCTACTTGGAGCCAAGTAATTTTCTAAGCTAAAACTTAAGTTTGTGAAATGCATGAAAGTGGTCAACAGCTAAATTATTTACACATAGAGTTGAAAACACTGTGAGTTGATTTCATTTATTTGAAGAGATAAAAACTGTATAAAGTCAAAGTGGCAGGTTGAAAAATCCAACACTATCATGCTCTGTCAAATACACATTTGAAGTAAACTTCCTAGGAATTTGGGGGTGTGACTCTGTAACCACTGAAAACTTTAGGGATTATCAGGAGTTGGTCTGCTCACAGAAAATAATCGCTCATGCATGAATGTCATCCAAAACAACTGCTAAGTTTAAGGTACAAAAACATTAGAAAGCCAAGATAGACACCTACATAATATGTGACAGTTCAGAAAGTTACCACACAAATTTCACATCCAAATTATATGACCCCAAAAGACAAGCGCAGATTCATGCTGAACGCCTAGCAGAACACAAACAGCTGGTCTGGCCTTCCCTAAAATTTCCATATAGGTTTTCGCAGAACCAATAAATAAGTAAACGGGAAGCTTGACAGGTGAGTAAGCCCTTTCCCATGATTTTAAAGACTAAAAAAACACAACACTCAACAGGGATTGTGATAGAAGAAACTGCCTTGGGCAAGGAGGCTGAGGCGGGTCTCCACAGCCTCCCCCACCATCTCCCACCAGAATCCTCTGTTCTTACTCCATTTGCTAATTCTGTGGACTGCACTGCTGAGCTGTTTATTAAAACAGTGTACAATGAATACATTCCATTCCTCTATTCTATGAACCCCTGTAATTTTCTCCCTCCTCCTGGACAGAGGCCACTAGGACAGGAAAGCCTCAGGAAAAAAAAATTAAAAAGCAGAGCCGTGAAAGCAAAGAAAACAATAGACAACCCTGGCTTTGACAATGCCTTCCCTCGGTCCCCTTTCTTTCCCTGCTGTGACACTGGCATTCAAGAGCAAGGGTGGCTGCCATCTGATGCATGGACAATGAATTGAGAAACACAAGGCAGAAGGGGGGAAAGAAACCGGATGAATTCTGAGCTAAGATGCAGGGCTCTCACCTTGTCCAGGTTATTATTAATATTATTAGCATTTTGCAAATAGTCTGGATGGAGGCGTCCCGCAGAGAAGAGGGGGGGAAAAGGTGTCTTGAATTGGTGGATGGTTCTGAAGCTTTCTGCATTTGCGAATTCCTTTTAGAACTATTTTCAGGTTATGCCCCCCCCTCTCTCCTCCCCCTCCTTCTCTCCTCCTCTCCTGTTTTATGCACTACAACCTCCATCACATCTCTCTGCTGGTATGAAGACCGACCTTCTTCCTGTGTAAGTGAGCCTGCGTGTTCCTCCGTATTTGCATCAAGACACCAATCTGCATGCATTTCTGACCTAAGGAACCTATCCCAGTGACTACAAATATCAATTAGTCAGCAATAGTTGAGGTTCCCAATGCCTGCGAAGGAACAAAGGTGGGAAGATGGGCATATACCCCAGCAGCTGGATCATACAACTCACAGACTGCACAAAGAAGCACCCCTCTCTGCTTTCCCTCCTACTAACTAACACCTTAAATCTATGTCCTACTCTGGCTATTAACAAGCCCAGCCTAGTAATTAGCTGTGGCGCACCCACAAACCCGTGTGTTTCTTGGACATCATTGGAAATAAGATGTGTTAAGCACATGCCTTGAGACAAATGCGAGTTCACAGCATATTTGATCCTTACTCCCTTTTACCCAGCTGTCACAGGGAGCTAAAAGTAACTGTGTGGCTGATGTTCTTTGTCTGTCTCGGTGGTTTCTATGAAAGAAGCTAAGGAAATTTAGCAGAGAAGAAAAGCAAAAGAAAACATTCAGCTGCAGAAAAGCATCCTGGGAGGTTCATTCTCTTCCACAGAGGAGAGCACTACACAATTTACAGTCAGCCTAGATTTTGGCTAACGGGTGTGTTTGTTTTGGGGAGGGGTGTGTGTGTTGGGGTGTTTAGTTGCTCATGGAGAGTAACAGCTTATTTTGGACATGGCTGCGTTAGCTTGTGCTGGATGGATTCTGAGCTCACTCACTGTCTGAAATGAAATAAGGAATTCTTTTATCTCATTTTTATGGAAACCACCACATAGCCTGTGGAAAACCAATGCATTGCCTTCAGTGGCCAGGGACACAGAAATACTGATAACCTGAGAAAAGGGGGGACAGACTCAGTAACAATCACTCTCCCTCACTTTCAAATTTCCAGACGAATGGTGTAGTCAGGAGCTGAGTTTGCATGTGTGCTTTGTGCCCCTCCTTTCTTATACGTGGGAAATGGGATTTCTTTCATTAGAGCCCCTTGTTAGAATTACAATCATTTCAAACCAGACACAAATATCTTGATGTTCTCTAATTCTGCAAAGGAGACAGTGGTCTCACCTTTGGAGACCTTTTTTGCAGCCAGGCTGGACCAGGAGTGCAGGCTGCCGCACAGCATCCTCTGTGGTCCATCTACTCTGATCTCTTGAGATTATCACTCTAAAGAGCCCTCTCTGTTTTCTCCCTTCTTGAGCACAACAGCTCAACAATAATGTCTCCCCTTTTAACGTTGTGAGGTAGCCATGGAAGCGTAGAAATTTGGAGCTGATATTCAAAGAGAGACCCCAAAACAACACATCATTAAGAGACAGGGAATGATGAGAGACTAGCAAGCTTTCCTAATGAGAGGAAGTGCTACAAATCCGGGAGAGAGACTCAGATCAGAATAGATCAAAGGTAGAGAAGGGCTAAGGAACCCCCTCAAACCCTGGGCACTTAGAGAAAAAAAAACTAACAAGGTTGAGGAGGAGAGAGGAAATGTGCAAAATAGCCAGCGAGGTGACCCACCGTCCTGCGTGCGCCTTGACTCTTGCCGAGGGGAGTAACAGCCACAGCAGTGACATCGGAGTTCTAGCGGGTCAGGTGCCACCTCTGCCCAGTGCTCTCGCCCTCCCCAGCAGGACAGAAAACCATGCCCGAGACAGAGAAGGAGCAAGCTGGCGCCACCGCCAAGTCACAGACCCCCATCAGCACCGGCTGGTCTCTGAAAGCCTTGGATCAAGGCTCCCATTCAAAGGCAACGAGGAAGCAGACAGTGGCAAATCAGACCCTGGCGGGCCTTCTGGAATAATTTAACTCCTCGCTCCGGCATTTAGATGGGGATAGCGAGAAACACAGGCGAGAGCTCCTTCACACCGAGGCGCGAGCATATGCCTGTGTCTCGGTGGATGTATTTTTAGACACGCTGTCATGGGCAAGGCAGCCTGCGACAGCTTTTGCTTCCCAACGTGGGTGCCGCCTTCTCCGCAGCCTCAAAGCAGCTGAGGGAGTCCAGGGTAGCGATGCACATCTCTCAGCAAGCCAAAGGTCAGAGAGAAGGACAGCTCCCCCCCCAACTGTAAGCCATTGTCCCTGTGCTCAGACAGCGTTCAAAACATTTTCAAGATGAGTTCTAGAAGAAGGTCGCGCTCTGTGGCCGTGTGTGCACTTCCTGTCTTTGCAGGCTGAAAGCGCTAGTAGGATTCAGACACACCTGGAGGAAGAAAATTCGAGTACACGCCCGCCATTAGGGTGAAAACACTAGGTGGGACATGTGTTATTTATAACATGTACTAAACTTGTAAATTCATCCGAGCTGTAGAACTGTATTATTCTAGAAGAGCAAGAGATGAACGACACTTTGTGGCAGATTCAAATGTGATGTTAAAATCTGGTTTTCTAACCTGAAATATTTAAATAATAAACTCCCGGTCTCGTTAAAATGAAATGAACTATTACACAAACACCTGGGCTTTTCTTTGTGAACTAAAGCAACAAGGTTGGGTGTGTTCTTATCTGACCTGGTGATTCCTCCCCCATTGAGATATTTCAGAAGGCTCCCTTAAATTTTTCCTGTTAAAGTACTTATGAAATATGTATGTGAACATAGCCGACACATATAAAATTCTCAAGCTAATTTGAATTTATGGGAGAAATCTATGGAAGAGTAGGTTAAGCAATCAAAATAGCAAGATGACCATAAACAAAATCTCTAACAACATAACATGCCAGTCTCTCCCGGGCTTCATATATTCCTAGAATGAGAATGGAGTGAACGGAAATGAGTGAGAACAACCTTGTGACATGCAATGCTGCAAATAAAATTGCTTAAGACACGAACAAAATGTCTGCCTTCCGCATTTGGGAGTTTGGTTTGGGGTTTGTTTATTTCTTCTTCACTGTCTTATGTAGGTAATCAATAAGGAGAGTTGTGCGGAATGGGTTACTCCCACTGCACAGAGAAGCACTCTGAGTTCGGATTTTCCTTTGAGAGCACAGGCAGTGTACAGTTTTGCATTGTAAATCTCACAAGGCCTGAATAAAGCTCTTGCAAGGACTGACAAAGAAAGAATAATTCACATCAGACCAAAGGGCTCCTTTCAGACAGATCTTGGCCCAAATGCTCGTAGAATCCACAGTTCAACTCTCCATCACACTTTCCAGGTCTTTCAATTAATGACAGTGCAACCAGATCGATAGAATGTAATAAGAAAAGAGCTTTGCATTTCTGTAGATATTAATTCGCTGAGTAACTCCAGCAGTAAAACGTGACTGGAAAGGAAAAACACTTAGGAAGATGAATGCTCTTAGCACACCAGGCAATGTCTTCCCAGCCTGAAAATGAGCACTGCAGCTTCTCCGTTCTAACCAGTGTTGTTAAGATCAGCTAAGGAGCTTGTCCTGCCAAGACTGAGCCTGCCCTTTCTTCACAAGACCCTGCAGCATACCAACGCCAGGGGTTTGGGCAAATGGGTCTTTGCTCAGGATTTTGGTGCAAATACCCCGATGTGCTAGTTGCAGCATGTGTGAATGGGGAGGGGTGGTCATTGTTCCCTGCCTAAGAAGGCATCACTGAGACACCAGATCCCCGATCTTGGTTTTCAGTGACAATCTGCAGGGAGAAAAGGCTACAGAAAGGACAGACTAAGAGTGCTCACTGAGCTCTACCACAATCCAGACTATGGCAAACAGTGAGGGATGTACCAGAGTAGCACTGTGTCTGCCTGATCCATATTTATCTCCAGAGACAGGCCTACGAGCAAAGAGAGCATTCTCTGTGGCAGGGCACCGAAGGACTAGTCTAAGGTGCTCCTTTAATCCTGGCTTTGGGACTTTTAATGTCATTAGGGCTTCAAAAATATTCAAAATATTAAGATTCATGAAAAGCACAATCCTTCTGCTAATTAGTCTTCCCCAGGAATGAGAACCCTAAGTGATTATTGAATACCAAGTGGCCAGTAGTAGAAACATATACACACAAAAGGCCAAGCAGACTGATCAGGTTGTTTGTGCTTATATATCTATTTGTATACACTCAAGCATATGCAATAATAACAAAGAAAAAGAGTCTATGTATTTGAGAGGGACTGGGAGCAATATGCCAGGAGCTGAAGAGAGAAGAGGAAAGGAAGTGATGTAGTTGTATTTTATTTTTTAAATGAGATATCTTTAAAAAATATAGCCTTACCATACTGATTAAATGAGATAATTACATAGAAAATTCTATAAACTGTTCAGCACTATAACTGAAAAAACATTATTATTTTTCATACAAACTGGTAATCTTTCTTTAAATTGAGCATGACATTCGTGCAAGACATTTGCATGAAGGATGGTTGCTATGACCCAGGACCAATGGCATTTTTGAAATCCACAAGGCAACGCAATCACTTCTACTTGGAAAGATGTAACTGATGAATCAGTTTTCCAATGGTCCCAGTCTTAGTACTGACATCCTCTGAAGGTAGAAACACTAAAGATTTAAAGTGTCAAGATGAAATTGCAAGAAAGAAACCTAGCAAAGTGTGAGAAACATGTAACCTATGTTTGCAATAAAAAGGAATAGACCTAATTACTCAGTCAATATGTTTTTCATCTCTCAGTAAATACTAAACAAAGAACTGGATAGGTAGCTTATGTAGGGAAAATGCTTTTGCCGTCTAAAATCTTAGAGTCTAAAGAAGACAAATTCTAAATCAGGAGATGATTATAATGACAAACTGTTAAGTGAGAAAATGCAACCAGTTTCCTGACAGTGGTTTATAGTAAGCTGGGTTAGACATCTGCAGAATGAAAGTGTTCTTTCTTCTCTTTTGCAAATATATGTGTCTGAGATGTGAGTGAGTGTGTGTGTGTGTGTGTGTGTGTGTGTGTGTGTGTGTGTGTGTGTGCGCGCGCGCACGCACGCGTGCGCTCATGTGTATGGACACATGCGTGTATATGTCAGTGCATGTTCTCATGTATGAGAATGGAGAGACGAGGTTGGCACTGGGTATCTTCCTAGATTGCTCTCCATCTTCGATATTGGAGGCAAAAGTCTCCCACTGAACCTTCTGCTCACTGATTTGACTAGTCAAGCTAGCCACCTGCCCCAGGGAGGTTTTGTCTCTACCTTCTGCATCCTGGGATTACAAGCAGAGCTCCAAAGTCCACTCAGCTTCCACATGGGTGTTGGGCATCCAAACACCAGTCCTCATATTTACTTTACCCATGGAACCATCTCCACAACCCCAGAAGCAGTTTTTTAAAAAAACATTCTTTTGTTACTTAGTCTTGATAATCCTTAACCAATGAAATGAGACAATGGATAAGAGAGCTTAAGAGAATTGCTACAGAATGTCAGGCTTTATTAAGACATCAAGCTCAGGGTCTAGAGAGATGACTTAGCAGTTAAAGTGTATACTGCTCTTCCAGAGGACCCCAGTTCAATTCCCAGTGCCCACATTACGTAGCTCATGACCTCCTATAACTCCAGCTCCAGTAGGATCAGAAGCCTCTTGTCTCTGCAGGCACCTGCACTCACATGCACATACCCACATACGCACACATAATTTAAAATAAAAATAAATCTTTAAAAACAAGTGAATGAACTATGTGTGGTTAATAGAGTATTTGGAGACTTGTAAAAACCAAAAACAAACAACCTACTTCTGTAGGTATGGTAAACAAAACTATCTGCTCTCTTTAGAAGAAAATTATGGTAGTTGCAACTTCAAGAACACTCACTCTGTGTCAGACTATCTAGAGAGTGTGAAGGGTTTTACTTCAACAACTACTTAATCCTCACAACACCCTCAAGCTGTAAGTGATAGTGTTATCCCCAGTGTTTGACAGATAAAGAACTGAAGCACAGAAAGGTCAAGTGAATTGCTCTGGGACACAAAGCCAGCGCATAATACAGCCAAAGTCATAGCCAGACAAATTGATATCAGGGTCTGTGCTCTCTTTTTCTCTTTGGCTCTTCATCAGTCTGAACTTCAGAATTAAATAGGACCAAATGCCTAACAAGCAAATTGTGAGAGAAAAGGAGAATCCATCTGTAGATTTGAGTCAAGTTTAGTCAGAAACAAAAGGGAGCAGTGAGAATTCACGATTCATACAGGGAGCACAGTTCTGCCACAGAGTGACCCCCTACCCTAGGAAAGCTCAAAGGCCTGATCTCAACACAGGAGGCAGAGGTTCTGCTGAGAAAACAAGAGTTGAAATCAGAACTTCTTTTTTCCATTAAAAATCCCTGTTAAGACAGTAGGGTGATGATGCAAGAAATGGCTGGATCCAGATTGCTGGAAGAACACACCTCAATAGTATTCATATCTGGTTTCATGCTAACAAACTTCTAGTTTTTAATCTATGGACAGAACCTGGGTAGCCAGGTAGAGTGGCTCACACTTGTAATTCTAGCTCCCCAAGACAGTTGGGAGAATCACTTCGTGGCCAAGACCAACCTGAACCTACATAGTGAGTTCCAGAATAGTCTAGACTGTATATAACAAGACTTGTCTTAACAAAAGAATGAAGCAGCTGGGGATAGTTTACAGGGCCTGTAGCATGTGTAGCTCTCTCTCCAGGACTCACCTTCCAGGCCCCTGGAGACACATGCAGTATGCTTTTCAACACCAACACTGTGCCCTATCCCAGATACCACAAGAAGAAGGAAGGCACTGCCCTTCTCCTTTTTGCCACAAGTGTTTGAGGGAAACTAAAAAGAAGATTCAGTAATAATTCAAGTAATGTAGGTGCACACACTTTAGTGATGCCCATTGCTTTTCTGAGTAAAACACCGATTTGTTACCAAAAAATTGAGGGGAGGGATTACAAAAGCCACACAGATGACAATTAAATCATCTGTAATAATAGCCACAGATGGCCACTTGGAATTTGGTGAATCCCCTCCTCATCCTTTGCGTGTACGGATGTTTATCCACACATCTATATACATTATTACAATGTATGGATCATAACAGCTACAGTTGCTCTTTAACACATGTTAAAGACTACAGACTATTCTACTTGATAAATATAATTTACTTAGTCATTCTACAAATACTGTACTGCTTCCAAATTTTAGATTATATATAAGATTATAAATGTTTTTTTTTTCTTAAGCTCATGCCTGCTTTCTTTAGTAGAGATTAGAAGTGGGCTTATTAAATCAAAATACTTGCTGTGTGTGTGTGTGTGTGTGTGTGTGTGTGTGTGTGTGTTTACTAAATAGAGTATTCTAGAAAGTTTGGTCACTTTATGTTGATATTAGATGGGGGTTCCATTTCTCTTCAGTGTTTCCATATTTGGTCGTTAACAGCACTGCTAAGTAACACTAAACTGACTGGTATTTCAAGAATTCATTGAGCACTTCTGAATTTACAACTTATTCATATCCTCTTTTCATCTCCTATGTGTTGCATCAGTATTGCCTTTCTTATTGATTCATAAGATGCCCTAATGTGTGTTTCCACATACTTTCTCATGGTGTCTGCCAATCATCACAAATACATTTTCTTTTTAAGGACTGTGTGTGGGGACTGTGTATTCATGTGAGTGTGGGAATGCACATGTTTGGGTTCCTGTGCATGTGTGTAGAGGCCAGAGGTTAATATTAGGTGTCTTTCTTGATTGCTCTCTGCCTTAGTTCTTCAGAGAGAGAGTCTCTCAGAGCACCCAGAGCTCAAAAACTCACATAGACTAGCTGAACAGTGAGCTCCAAGAATCTGAATCCATGCCCACAGCCCTAGTGCTACAGACATGCACCATGATGCTCAGCTTTTTTATGTGGGTGCTGGGGATCCTAGCTCAGGTCCACTAGTGCCACAGCCACCTTACCAATGGCCATCTCCCCAGCCCCACGAATGCATTTCCCCATCTGCAGTAATTATTGCAAATACAATAGTGTCATGTGTATCTCCAGATCTATGAGTCCAACATATTCCAATCAGATTCTGTGTTTAACTTCTCAGTAGGGAAAAACAAAACATTTTCTGCTTTTCTTTGTCACTAGGACTGAAAGGCTCTGTGATCAGAGTTAGAGGCTGGCATTTCCTGTTTTGAAAGTTGATAGGATTTCAGGTGTGATCACACTGAGCGAGAAAGTTGCTGGGTCTGTACAGGATTGACCAGGCTGGCAAGGGGACTAAAACTGATTACGACCAAATGATCCTCGTCAAGGACACCAGAAAAGTCAGGAGTCACAGGGGCTAATCAAATGAGACCTTGTAGGAATAGGCAGGGCCCAAATGCTGACAAGAGCACTTAGAAATTCAAGTTTGAAGAGCTCAGGTCCTGCTTCAGCCAATCTCTACAGAAGTGGATGAAAACGGGCTGAAACACACACCATAAGGAGGAAGGTGGAAAGTATGGAGAGAGGTGAATGGAGCTCAGAGCCCATCTTCTGGCTGGCTGGCATGTGGATAGTATGTGTCAACAGACTGGGTCAACATCAACCAACACGAATGCACTTGGCCACCCCATTTTTGAAAGCAGCTTCTGTTTCTATTTCCCTAACAAACAGTGTTCTGGCTGTCATGGAGAGAGTTTTCTGGGACAGTTGGAGTCCCTCATTTTTCACTGGCACAAAAGCAGAATATAGGCTGAAGTCGGCATTTCTGCCCCATTCACTCTCTTCCTTTGCAGTGGCAGGAGCCAGTTTAAGCAAAGACTGAAAACTGAAGCCACATATTCACTGACAGAGCACTAGCAGGGAAAGCAGAGCACAACAATGCCACCACACTGCACTGTCCCACAGCATTGATGGGAGCACATATAGGGATGGTGGAGCGTGCCTGGAAACAGAGCAATTGGAGCCAGCTGATGGATGCTTGAGTCTAGCAAGAGCTCTGTGCTCTTCAGTCATCTCCTCACCTCTCTGAGTCTCAGTGTCATCTGCTATAATGCGGGCATAGTGATTGCATTCACCTCAGAGTAACTTAGACGTTTCCAAGCTGCATAGGGTTCCTGGGGCATTAGTAAGACTCAAACAAAATCAAGTCTCTCACTGTACCTGAAGCTCACTGATCTGAACAGCCTGGCAGTCCAGCAAAAGCTGCTGGGATCTGTCTGGATCCACCTTTCCAGTGCTGGCATTGCAGGCATGCATTTCTGTGCTTCAAAAAATGTTTTATGTGGGTGCTGGGGATCTGAACTCAGGTCCTCATGCTTGTGCAGCAAGCACTTTACTGACTGAGCCATCTCTGCAGTCCCTTCTGCTGACTTTTGATCCAAGGACTTTTGCTTCATATTTTGGGCACTAAAAATGAGAGCCATAACACAACCAGCCACTACAGAGATGGCCTCAGCTCCCAGTGCCTGTGTCATTTCTGTCACTGTTCACAGCAGCTTTGTGCAATGGCTACCATTGTGGCAACATTTAATAGAGAATAAAGTAACAGGACAAACAAGTGGTAGACCCTGGGTCTGAGCCTTGTTTAGGCTCTCTGCTCTGACGTTTAGTTCAACTTGATTTTGTTTGAGTCTTACTAATGCCCCAGGAACCTTATGTAGCCTGGAAACATCTAAGTTACTATGAGGTGAATGCAATCACTATGCCTGCATTATAGCAGATGACATTGAGGGTGAGAGAGGCACATGCATACACACACACACACACACACACACACACACACACACACACAATCATGCTCACACATACATAGACACACACAAAATCAGTCAGATGCTGAAAACATGAAACAAGGAGGAATTTCTTTTCCTTGGATATGTACTGTAATTGAAGTTGACTTTCTAAGCTGATCTCCTCTCCCTAATAGAAACTCACACTACAAGGGCACAGGCTCCTGTGGCAATGCTGGAGGCATTCCCCAGAATCATAGACAAGCAGTGCCTCTGACACAGCCCAGATAACAGTTCCAAGGTGCTGTTCCTTAAAATGGTAACAATGGGCATTCATTCATTCATTTTCTCTCTCTCTCTCTGTCTCTTTCTCTCTGTCTCTCTCTCTGTCTCTTTCTCTCTGTCTCTCTCTCTCTCTCTCTCTCTCTCTCTCTCCCTCTCTCTCATGTCTAGGCTGATTGTCTGAGCCCAACTAATTAGGTCCTTGACTCATACAGCTCACATTCAAGAGAGAAAGTCAAACACTTATATAACCACACCAATAAATATATAAATATTCACAAGTTGGGATGTAAATACCACAATTAGAAAGAACAGGACTGGCTGTGTGTGTGTGTGTGTGTGTGTGTGTGTGTGTGTGTAGGGGAAGAATTCCCTGAGGAAGGGAATTCAAGGAAAAACAGCAGCTTTGACTATAAACTCTTCACGAACATTCTTGGAAGAAACTGCTGAGATGTCCTATCAGAAGATGCTTTCTGGGAGCAGGATGAGGGTCAACATGAGGACCCTGGGTACCAAAGCCCACCAGCTCTTCACTATGAAGACAAAGGAGAGATTAAACATGGATCTCAACCTGTCCACCACAATGAAGGAAGACAAAATGAAAAGTTAATATACTTTTCAAGGGCTAATTCCTTCCACATTGCCCACTATGTGTCTCTTAGAAAGGATGCTGTCTGGAGGATAACAGAACAAAGCCCAGCCAATATGGCCATCAGAAGCAGTGGTGGTTGGAGGAGGTGGGAAAGAATGGAGCTTATAGATAGGAAGGTAGGGAGATATGGTTCCTAGTATTTAGAAGATAGTAACCTTTGGGGAAGGGGGCCTCATGAAACCTCAAATTCATACATTATCTACACAGAGTGAAAATACCACACACACACACACACACACACACACACACACACACATGCAAAACCTCTTCTTCCTACCAATCTAAGCCCAGCACATTCCTCAAGAGTCAGCTCAAGACTGGCCAGGTTCCATGACACATCCCTACATCCCAGAGCATATCACCCCCCCCCCCCCGCCAGCATCACTGTACTAGGATGCATTGTTCTTGAGTCACTAGTGAATTATTTCCTTGCTCATTCAATAAGATGATAGACTCCTCAAAGACTAAGTATGTTCCTTTACTTCCTTTGTATTCCCCAGTGCTCAGCTTACATTGTGCTCACTCGAGGCACTTAACATATCAATGCCTATGGGATAAATGAAGGGTTTAATTAATCTGTATATTGGTAGGGTTTCAGTAGGTCCAAAGGAGATGAAAAGGAAAGGAAGTTCTCTGCATATCACAAAATTGAACCATCCCTGGCTAAGACATCCTTAGGGCAGTTTCTCATCCTATAGATTAGTTCTTATTTAAAGAGAGGGCTTGGGGTCCTACATTTGGAGTTTTTCATCTGTCTAGGGTAGTTGAAGGGCATCTCCAGGGAGTGATATATGGAGGTAATTTTCAAAGCCCTTTCCATTTCTAAATCTGACTCTCTAGTCTCTGATTTGTCACCATCTCAACCCAGAGAGCTCATGGCAGAGACCATAGGTGGACCTCAGGAACCTTCTCCAAACCACCTCCCTGAAATAATTAGGCTCCCCACCCACCAGACCCCTTAACACTTATGGAACCCTCACTCCCCAAAATGTATTCTTGGGTCCCAGCAAAGTGCAGCCATTGGTTTGGTCCCACAGATGCTGGGTTGCTACGCAAGAATGGGGAGGAGGAGGAGGATTGGTGCATTCAACAATTTGGAGAGGGAGAGAGAGAAAGAGAGAGAGAGAGAGAGAGAGAGAGAGAGAGAGAGAGAGAGAGATTGCATCCAGCATTCAGTGGTGCGTTACTTTCTTCTGTGTTAATGGAGGACAGAATGAGGTAATCTTTTCAGACTGTCTTGAAGGGTTGAAGTGGATTTGTGTAGCCTTATTGTTATTCTCATTTAGAAGCTCTGGTGCCTTTATTCCCAGCTAGGATTAAAGGGCATCTTTCTATTTACTTCTAACAAGCTTTAATAAAATAAAATTTTAAAAAACATACAGAAACATAAAACTTGACTCTCTGAAGGCACCAGTAGTCCATTAAGTCTGATGTCATTGCCTCAGAAGGAACTGAAACAAAAAGCCAGCCGTCCCCAAGCCCATCCTCTTCCCTGGCCCAGCAGTAGCCAGGCCAATAGACAGGAAGGTCTGGGGCTCTGTAGAGAAAGCATCCGTCATTCCCTGGAATAGTCCCTACACAAAAGGCTTGGCTTTCTCCAGTTAGGCAGCACGGCATGCCCTCTTACAGACCCCTGTCACACTCCGTGACCCCCTCAGTTGGTGTAGCCTTTGTTTCCTTTGCTCATTTCAAAAATGACTCAGCTGGCACCGCACGCACGGAAGCCCAGCCGCATTTCCATTTTCAAAGCAGCCCCTCCCTTGAAAGTCTCCATTGAGCTTTTACAGGCAGGTGCCAAGCTGTAAGATTATAAGAATGCGTGTTTGATGCAAATTGTCTCTACCTGTAGCAAGAAATAAACAATGACAACAACAGCATTTCCAAAAATAGGTTCTGCTAGGAAAGCAATTTGGTTTCCTTGTTTTGTTTTGTTGTTGTTGTTTTCGTGGACTTCGCTCATCTTAGCACTTTTCCCAGGCAGCCCACCCCCCTCAAATCTATAGCCCCAGTTGGAGCTTGGGGAAATCAATTCACAACTGAAAGGAAAAGGTATTTAGAGACACAGATTTCCTCCAGACAGCAACAACTGGCAGCATAAATCATAGGAAGCCGTGGGAAGGGGCAGGGAAAGTTGCAGTGAGCATAGCAATGGGCTTTGTATTCATCTAGGAATAACGAACCCTGATTAATTTTAGCTTAGTTGCTCATTGGTAGAGGTGCTTTCAAATTCACTGGGAAGATTTCAGAATTTTTTTGTTGTTGTTTCTCTTTTTCTGTTTTTTTTTTTTTAATTGTTTTCTATGTTTTGATGCATTAACATCCTCAAGCATTTCCTCTCACACAGCCATCTATCTGGTCTACCTTCAGTTTTTCCTCTTCTTCACACCAACTCTTTTTTACTTTGCTCTGTGACTTATGAATGATCTTGAATTTCTCTGTTTCTATTATGTCAGGTTGTTTATGTTTCATGATTCAGGGGCAGACAATAGATGTGATATAGGCCATTACTCATGAGTAGCTCAAGGGTAATGTGAGAACTGCCCTATCTCCTGACCTCTCTTAGCATAAGAATTGATGCTAAAATTCTGAACCAAAAGAAAAGTTCTTCTGAGAAATAAGACTACTTTACTCTGGAGAGATTTCCTTAAGAAAAAAAAAATCTGTGGAGAGGACTTCTAATAAAATAAATAAAGTAAAATTAAAATATTTCAGAAAAAGGAGTACACTGACTGCAATTAAGATCTCTAATTCACTACCATCATAGCTGCCTCTGGGAATGGTAACACAAATCCAAAATAACAATAGCTCACCAAATCTCAAAATTAACAAACTAGAGGTCTTTCAGGGTCTAGCCATGATACACTGGCCCTCCTCTGACTTTCTTTGATTCAACCACGAGTGAGTGGTAGGATGACATAGGTACAGAGAAAGAGGGAGCCCAGATCACAGTGACTATCAAGTCTCTCTCTAATTACTCCAGAATTGCCATTAAGAGAAGTATGTTAACCAGTCAAGTGCCCAGAATGATGGACCCTGGTATTTCTTTTGTCAGGTACCATTCAGAGTTAAGTCCACTGGATTCTGCAGACGCAGGTTAAAAAAAAATAACAACTTGTGCCCATTTTCCTGAGCCACTACCACTGTTTCCATAGCTAAAGCTTCATTTCTTGTCCTCTCTACAGACATTTCTCTTTCATGCTCATCTTTGTCATCTTACATCTGTCTCTGAAATCCCAAAGGAATACTTCCAATGACTGCTGGACTTCCCCTAGTGCCCCCAGGAAACCAAAACATGGCATGGCTCAATAAGAGAATTCAACACTGATGTTTGTTCTTTCCTCACAGTGTCCAGCCCTACTTGACCATCATAGAAAACCAGACACCTGAAAATTACCCTAGTTCCTCCATCTAAATTACTTTCCATCCCCAATAGTCCTCACAAATGTGCCTCACCAGTCCATCTTGTTTTTCCTGTGTGTGCATTGAAGTCTTCAACACCCAGCCTCTATTACTCTTATCTAGATAATAGTGACATACAAGTACCTACTTCAATGTTTCAGTTCTTTATTATTCCAATACATTCTTCAATACTTATACACGTGAACAAAATTGTTCCCTTAAAAAGAGAGAAACATGTCACTTTTGCTGTTTAAAGTAATATTTTTCTGTCACTTTCAAAATAAATGTCCACCTCTTGGAAAAGCATACAGACCCCTTCAGTCTACTCCTGCCCACTTATTGAACTCAACTGCTGTCAAAGTATTGAACTCTATCTAGGTTCCAACTGTTTAGAGATATTTGCTTTCCCTGAACATATAATCTTCTCCCACAATTCCTTATGTTCTGCACATTAGCTCTTCTATTTCCAATGATCTTTATTCCTCTGACCTTTCTATTGTGTTTGTTTTGTTTTGTTTTAATACAGGGTCTCACTATGTATCCCAGACTAACCTTAAACTGCAGTTTGTCTCTGTGTCCCAAATGCTGGGTTATGAGGTGTGAGCCACCAATTCTCTAGGTAACACCAACTCCTCAAACAAAATAACCCACACGTGACTTTGCCAAACTCCCCTGGCTCTGGAGTGCTTTTTTCCCTGTGCACACCAAACACCCACACTTGTTTTCATTATTAAGTTGAAAAATTATCAAGTGCCTAGAACATTGTTTCTCTTATACTTATGACTTACCCCTTACCTGTGAGGTACTGAGACAAACACTGTATTCCTCTTACTACTTATAACACTGCTGCCTACCACACAATGTACAATCTAGAGCAGGTGACTACAGTAACAAGCAAAAAGAATGTACTAGGCACAGATAGAGTTAAAGCCAGTGGTTCCCTTTTTTCCCAGAAGAAACTTTCCTTTTGGTCTCTTCCGCATGACGTTGAAAACACATAATACTCTAAAATGAGCATTTCTCTTAAAGACAGTACTTTCTAGATCAGAAATGTGTGGTAACTAGAATTTGACACCTCAACAGTCAACATCAGTAAAGCATTATTATATGACAGGCTCCCCATTATGCATGCTATACAGATAGTCGGCTAATATGTTAATTTCACAGACAAAGAACTGAACTCAGACCCAGGTGAGCTGCTGTCTCCTCTCCTTCCTGTGGATTATGGAGAGATAAGATGTAGTTTATAACAAACCTTTGAAAACAGGGAGATCTATTCTTTAGTCTCCATAATGATAGAAAGAATGAAAAATACTGGAGTTTCATTGATGCTCTGTGGTTGAGTGAAAATGGAAAAACACAGATTTTGCAAGATGAAGGTCTATCTCACATACCTGAATTAAGACTCAACTGAGCACCCTTACCTATAATTAGAGGCCTAGAAACCCAGAGTCCTCATTCCCGTCTCATCTGGCAATGAAGCAAAAGCAATGCCCAGAAAGCTGCATAAATAATTTGCAGAACACACAAGCTTCTTGAGTCAACAGCATGTTACTAGTTGCTCTATCTTGTAGAAAGAGTATGGAATTGAGAGCCTGTGGGGCTGACAATTTGAGCATTCAATTCAAAGAACACATGAACATTCCAAAGCTGACCCATGGATTGTGGTACTGCAGACTGATAGGATATGTGAAAGAGGTAGTGGCAGGAGAGACACAAGTTCAAAGTTGACCTCTAGATGGGCTGGGGATATAGGGAAGTTGCAGTACAATTGTCCAACACATTTGAAGTCTGGAGTTCAATTCTCAGCACCACCAAGGTGGGGGTGTTTCTGATATCTCTCCTTACAGATGGTTTCAATCATGACATCTGTCTTTATTAAGTAAAGCAAAAAGAAATTTATTCACGAAATTGAGCTTCATAAGAATCAAGAGGAGGTGAAAGGGATGTAAGAGCCAGAGGGTGGAAAGGATTGCTGTCTTCAGGACATGGCCCAGCCATTGCATGCATAAGCTCGCACAGCTGTGATGTGTACTACAAGATCTGTAGAAGAGCAAGGCAGTCAAAATTACAACTTGTCTGGGGGCAAAGCTTACAGGGACCCCCGTAATTTAGGAACAATTGACAGTTGGGACTTAGAGCAGGAGAGAAAATAACTCTTCTTTGAGAAAGTGGTTATGACTGTAGAAAGTTTTGCATGCTCCAGTGGATGCCTCCCACACCCATTCATGTAGGGAGAGCACCAACTGGACTTAGTGGAAGAGAAGAGGGGGACAAGGAGGATGAGGAAGAGTGGAGAAGGAAAAGAAAAGTTAGAAAAACAATATATTGAGAGATATTCAGAGCAAGTTGGAAGTTAAATATAATCATATAGTCACTGCATGCATGTATAAAATTCTCAAAGAATATTTTTTAAAATAATAATATAGGCTATAGTATAAAAGGTAAAATAAAAGATAGTGTTAATAAAAGTTTTTGAAGTAAAAAGATGTGGGTAGAAACCCTGACTTTCTTACCCACTGATGTTTCAGTGACTAAGAAAGTTAACTTTCTGAGTTTGTGTTTTTCCACTTTAAATAAATAACATTTCAAGTAAAGTGAACAAAGTGACACCTCATTACGGAGGAATAAAATAATTGTTCCTGTGTCCAACAAGCTTTAGATCTACTGCTGTTCATTAGGAGCTGTTGGCATACTTAAGCCAATTTGCCAAACCACAATATGATTTTTGCTTCTATTTTTGCAGAATGATAAGAGTTGTCTAATGCAGCTAGACATAAAGATGTAAACACATTAAAACACAAAATAAGTTTCTCCCTTTTCATAGTAGGTGTCAAGTCTCCCTTTGGGCAGTTTGTGATGCCAAGAATAGCCTGATAAATTAGATATGTGTTTAGTGAGACTGAGTTTTTCTGTGTGGTTTTTTTTGGTATGTGTAAGAACATGACCAAATGTGAAGGGGAAAAATTAGCATCAGTTTTTGCCACTGTCAACGTCAGATATGACTGATGAATAAGAGTCTAGGCTCTGAATGAACAGGATGATAGAAACTCTTTGCCAACCACAGACAGTAGAATACAAAGGACCATCAGTGCTCACAGGGCTCTCTCTAGGGAAAGAGAAGCCCTGATCTGCTGATCATGAGAGTAGAAACTGGTGTAACCCCTACAGAAATCAGTATGGAGATTCCTCAAAAATTTAAAAACCCAAGTACCATATAGTTCAGTTATACCACTCTTCGGCATACACCCAAAGGACTCCGCATCCTACCAGAGACATTTGCAAGTTCATGTTTATTTCTGCATGGCCCAATTGTCATCAGAAAGGTATCATCCAGAAACTGATAGAGACAGATGCAGAGACACACAGCCAAACATTAGACAGAGTTTGGGAATCCTGAAAAGGAAGAGGAGAAAGTATAGGAGGCAGAGCATTCAAAAAACACCAAGGAAGGCTCACACAATCAACTAACCTAGCCTCATAGGTGCTAGCAGAGACTGAACCAGGAAGCCTGCATGAGACTGAGCTAGGCACTGCATATATGTTACAGTTGTGTATCTTGCTCCTCTTATGGTATCTCTAATAGTGGAAACAGGGGCTGTCTCTGACTTTTATAGGCTTTTGAGACCCTACTTCTCATACTGGGTCCCCTTGCCTAGCCTTAATACATGGGGAGGTGCTTAGTCTTACTGCAACTTGATGTGCCATGTTTTATTGATACTCACAAAAGACCTGTCCTTTGCTGGATGGAGATGGAAGAGGAGGGGATTGAAGGCTAGGAGGGGAGATGGGGAGGGACTGAGAGGGGAGGATGAAGGGATGCTGCAGCCCAGAGATAAAATAAATAGATAAATAGAAAAAGTATTATGCTGCCGGGCATTGGTGGCACACGCCTTTAATCCCAGCACTTGGGAGGCAGAGGCAGGCGGATCTCTGTGAGTTCAAGGCCAGCCTGGTCTCCAGAGAGAGTGCCAGAATAGGCTCCAAAAGCTACACAGAGAAACCCTGTCTACAAAAACCAAAAAAAAGTATTATGCTAACAAGTCACCTAGTCTCAGAAAGACAGAAGTCACATCCTTTACATGAAGAGCCTAACTTTTAATGTTTGTGTGTAAGTAAATATGGCATTGTGAGAGTGGACTAGACTATGAAACTAGATAGGAGATGGTGGGGGGTGAAAAGTATTGGGGAAGGGAGGAGGCAAAGGGCTTATGATAATGAAAGTGAAAAATATACTACTGAGAGTGAAAGAAAGGGATAGAAGGAGGGAGAGAGGGAGTGTGGGAGGGAGAGAGAAGAGAGGGAGAAGGGGGTGGAAAAACAATTATGTTTGAAAATCTATTATGGCTGTTGGTAAAGTAGGATTATCTATTGCCTATGTTTTTGTGAGTGTAGTTAACTTCCTTAGGTTGGATTTTTCCTTCCAGTACTTTCTGTATGGCTGGATTCATGGTTACATATTGTTTAAATCTTGTTTTGTCGTGGAATATCTTGTTTTCTCCATTTACAGTGATTGAAAGCTTTGCTGGTTATAGTAGTCTGGGCTAGCATCCATGGTCTCTTAGGGTTGGTAGAATATCTATCCAGGTCCTTCTGGCTTTCAGAATTTCCATGTAGAAGTCCGGTGTAATTCTGATGTTTGCCTTTATATGTTACTTGGCCTTTTTCCTTTGCTGCTCTTAATATTCTTTCTTTATTCTGTACGTTTGGTGTTTTAATTATTATGTGACAACGGGACTTTCTTTTGTGGTCCACTCTATTTGGCGTTCTGTAGGCTTCTTGTACTTTCATTGGCATGTCTTTCTTTAGGTTGGGAAAGTTTTCTTCTGTGATTTTGTTCAATATGTTTTCTGCACCTTTGAGTTGGGTTTCTTCACCTTCTTCTATACCTATTAGCTTTAGGTTTGGTCTTTTCATGGTGTCCCATATTTCCTGGATATGTTGTGTTAAGGATTAGTTGGACTTAAGATTTTCTTTACTTGATGA